>NC_086171.1:39398748-39704998 GCF_023053635.1 Elgaria multicarinata webbii | reverse complement strand
TTGCTTCTTTTGAAAGTTACTGAGGGGTGAGAGTGATAAAGGGGATTTGAGGACTGGAACATGGATTCCCAGAGGGTAGATGAGAGTCTTTACATGAATCATGAGTAGCTTGTGGGCAGGTGCCATATTGCTGGTGAGTGATGCTCAGGAGACTTTGGCCCTTTCTACACCATCATTTATGAAGGGATGATCCCAGGATGATCCCTGTGTGTCCAAATGATGCACGGGGAATTACGGGATCAGGGAGGGAAGATCCTTCCATTTCCCTGGGATAATTTCCCAGGATACCTGAGAGAGCGCCTTCTCCCTTACCAACCTGCCCGGTCACTGAGGTCATCCAAGGGCCTGCTGGTGGTGGTTCCACATAGATCCATCCTCCGATTGGAATCCACCAGGGGAAGAGCCTTCAGCATGGTGGCCCCCCTCCTGTGGAATTCCCTGCCTCTGGAGGTCAGGCAGGCTCCGACCTTGTACTCCTTTCGACGCCTCCTGAAAACATCTTTATTCCAAGAAGCCTTTCTTTAACATGCAGCCTCGGATTACTGTTACTGCTTCTTTTAAATTTTGTTTTAACTATTTTATTCGGTTTTTATTTTCATTTTACCTTGTACACCACTTTGAAATTTTTCAATGGGGAGCGGTATATAAATATTCTAAATAAATACATACATACATAAATAAATAAATAATTGAGACCTCAGTTATCCCGGTTTTACATGCGGTCCTGGGACAATCCCGAGGACCGCGGGTGGTGTGAGTGCCCGTCCCAGCTTCTTCCCTCTTCCCCACGAGTAGTGGGGGTCATCAGACGGAAGGAGCCATGGATGGGGGGAGTCCAGGGCTATCAGGGGTGGGGTGGGGAGAGGGGTCGGGTCTTTCCCCCCCCCTAACTTTTAATTTTCGCTGGACCGTGCGTGTACTCCAGCTCTGGCCCTTTAAAAAAAATGGCAGCTACGACGGGTTCAACGCCCTTGACATCGCGCAGCTCGTATAGAATGAGGACCTGGGCCAAGGGAGGGATCATATCTCCCTTCTCCCGGGATCCCCTGTGCGTCATGTGGATTCACAGGAACAATCCCGGGGATCGCCCTGGGATATTGCCCATCTAGCTATGGTTGTAGAAAACATAAACACACTTGAAATCTCTCTCTCTCTCTCTCTCTCTCTCTCTCTCTCTCTCTCTCTCTCTCTCCTTCTCTCTCTGGCTATTTCTTCCTCTCTGGGATATATTTAGCACCTGGAGGAAAGGCAAAATATAAATATAATAAAATAAAGTAAATTATTCTAAATTAGAAAAAAAAATATAGTTATACTATGTTCATAATAGTGAACATAGTGCTAAGACAATTACACTAGCAGGTAGAATGGCCATCTGTGCATTGCATCAATGTGTGTACTCATTTACATGCATGTGTAGTGGAGGCAAAGTGCATCCGGTATCATACTTGGAAATTTTTCTTCTAGAGACCCTGGGGAGGGATCCCAAAGACTGGCACCAACTCTTATAAGTTATATTCAACATTCGACATTTGAAAAACACACACACCATCCTCTTGCTTCTCATTCACTCCACTCGTATGCCTCCACCTTCTGCAAAGAAACTTTATTTACAGCAAAAGTAACAAAAAGCCTTGGGGTGCCTTAAAGAAAACACATTTATTCTGGCATAAGCTTTCATGGACTATAGAATGCTTACTCAGATAGACAGAGTATTATGGGGATTTTCAAGTTTCGGGAATGCTGGTAATTACAGGACTTTTTTCCTGTCTAAACATGCATAGCATTGCGCCCTTAATAAGGTTTTTTTTTTTAAGAAATGGCAACTGTATTGAGGTTTTGCTAATATATCAGAATGAAGATGATTACTCAACCAGTCATTATTTAATTGTCTGACACTTGGAGTGTCTTTTTTCCTCATTCCTCATTGGCTGTTTTCATTCTCCTCCCCCTTTCATTCCATTCACGTCCTCCATCCTTTCCCCCTTTTCTCCTCCCTCAAAGGTGGTGGTCAACGCCCTCGTGGGCGCCATCCCTTCCATTATGAACGTCCTTCTGGTCTGCCTCATTTTCTGGCTCATCTTCAGCATTGTGGGAGTCAGCCTGTTTGCAGGGAAGTTCGGAAAATGTGTTAACCTGACCGACACCAACGCCTCTATAAACGAGACTGCTATTAAGAGAAGGCGGGATTGCAAGATATACAATGATACTGGGAGATTATACTGGACAAATGTTAAAGTGAATTTTGACAACGTGGGCTCTGGTTACCTGGCTCTTCTTCAAGTGGTAAGTTTTAGAGTAGTGGTTCCCAAACTTTTTAAGGTCACCGTCCCCTTGGTTCCACAAACTCATGCCCAGTGTCCCCTACCCTACACTATAAAAATCATTATTCAGAATAGCAGTTTTCAACGACCCACTAAGGAACATAATAACAATAAAATTCAAAACAGTAACAATTAATTGAATATTTATTCAAAATCCAATTACATTTTTTTAGTTTATTCAGTTAAACATAATTGATGAACTTGATCCAGTGATATCATCTTTTCAAAGTCTGATAGTCATTTAGCAAGAATATTAGATATCACAGGGCCTTAGATGATGAGTGTAGTATATTTGGGTAGGGTCCTACCAGGAGAGGCGCTCCATCAGCCCGCGTTGTCTGGAGCTGTGCTGCCAACAAGACCCTCCTCAATCCACACATGTATTAATACTGTTTAAGAAGAGTCCCTTTAATGGTGAATTGAAATGTTTCAAAAGCACCAAAACGCTAATGAAGAGACATACCCTACTTGGTGTGCCCCGCCATGCCGGCTGCAAAACAGAGGCATTTGCTCTTTTTTGCCTCCCTCCCTTGGCAAGCCTGGGGCGGGTGCTTCCTATTTAAAGGGGGCACACTCCTCTGGATCCTGCTGGTCTGGACGCCCAGGCTGAGCAGTGGCAGCTGGGCGGAGGAGCTGAGCTGAGAATGAAAAAGGGGCCATACTGCGCGCGGCCCCTTTAAATGGGAAGCACCCGCCGCAGGCTCGCCAAGGGAGGGAGGGAAAAGAGAACGAACGTGGCATGGCAGGGCACACCAAGCAGGGTATGTCTCTTCATTAGCGTTTTGGTGCTTTTGAAACATTTCAATTCACCGTTAAAAGAACTCTTCTTAAACAGTATTAATACATGTGTGGATTCTTCCCCTATATGGCTTGGGACCAAACTACTTTCTCCCATAAAAATGTCCCTGGGTTTTAAGACCTTCTGGAGAGGTGCTTCTCAGAAAAGATCACCTTGCATGCCCCCTGCTCTTAGCGCCCCCCTATACAATCCCCCCCAATGGGGCAGTACCACCCACTTTGGGAACCACTGTTTTAGAGCACAATGCACTCCATTCTTATTCAGAGGCAATGTTTACGGGTCCAATATATTTTGATTAAAGACTGATGCAAAGAATTCAGTGATCCCGTTTCTCTTCCCTCCTTCAGTACTCCCGTCGGCATGTCTTTATCGTGTTTATCCTAGTCTGTTTTTCTCTAGGCAACTTTCAAAGGTTGGATGGACATCATGTATGCGGCAGTAGATTCGGTAGATGTAAGTTACAGAAATGCACATTTTCATTCTTTGCTTCTGGCTGATCTTAGCAAGCATTTTCTCCTGTACAATTGCACAATAGTAATATAAAGGAGTCTGTTCAGAGCCAAACTTAACATTAAATTAAATGTGTGGCTACTGCTGAAAAGGGCAGCTGTGTGTCTAGTTCTTCCTCTTTCTCCTTGTAGCTTCTAATGGAACTTACCGGGACTTCCTGATATCAGAGTGTTCAGCACTCTGCCTTGTTGGTCCCTGGCCAATGGCTGGTTGGCCACTGTGTGAACAGAGTGCTGGACTAGATGGACCCTTGGTCTGATCCAGCAGGGCTCTTCTGATGTTCTTATTCCCCAACCATGCCCCCTCTCTACAGCAGGCAGTGAGTTGGAAGAGGATGGTTTAATATGTAGCACAGGGTGGAGATCCATTTTTGGCCCATGGGCCATGCTCCTGCATGAGCAACCTTCCGGGGTCCACATGCTAGTGGTAGGTGTGGCCAGAGTCAAAAGTGGATGTGGCTGGTACAAATGGGGTGGTGATCCATCCCACAGAGCCATCCCATATTTGCTCTTCTTCTCCTACAAACACTCCTACAAACATTCTTGCATGTACACACACACACACACACACACACACACACACACACACACAGAGTAATTGACACTCCCCTTCTCTCTCCCACCTCCCAATTTCTGTCTCACTTTCTCTCTTTTGTGAGTCCTTTATATGACGTTGTCCTCCTCCAGGACCTCTCCTGTGCTTTGTGACCATTATCACATTTTTGTTTTTCTTAACGGGGAAAGGATGGTATATCCTGACTGGCACTATGAAACTCTCCACGTAGTTGTGCAATTCTGCTATACCACAGCACCATCTAGTGGCTGCATAATGAAACATATAGAAAGGCAGAGAAAGAAAACCCCAAGTGGGGGAAAGCACACGTAATGGAGCCAATCTTAATTCCACAAAGAATTCGGAAGCAGAAGCCCAGGTAAAGGTGTGAGATAAAAGCCTTAGGTAGAAATGTCCTGTCTCTCCTTCTCCTTCCCTCCCCAGCTGCCTTTCCTCATTGTCTTCCACCCAAGGCACCAATTTAAGCTTTTTAAAAGCTTAATTACTGAATGGTGGCAGTGGTGTGATTTGGAGGGGTTGCAGGGCATGAAATGAGCAGGATTTATGCTCTTGGATTAAACACCCTGGATAACTCCTCTAGAATTCTGACTGAAACCCGGAACAGATCCACCTCTCCACGGATATCGGAGCCACTGGAGATTTGTGAGGGACGAAGATGCCAGCTATAAAGTCCCCTTGCCCAATTTCTGCTTCCTACTTGTAAACATTTCCCACAAAGGTTGAGTCATAGATTCGCAGCTACCCAGCAGCATCCACAGCAGTGATCTCTTAGTAAAGCAACTTTGGCCTGCGTTCCTAAACCCCAGATTAGCACTGTGCCTAGGGCCCTCCAGCTTAGCCGCCCATCAGCTGCACTGCCAGCCCGCCCGCCCACTTCCGAATATTCAATTTGTTTTTCGCGTTTGCAGGTCGAACGCCAGCCCAGATGGGAACACAGCAAATACATGTACATGTATTTTGTGATTTTTATCATCTTTGGTTCTTTTTTCACGCTGAACCTTTTCGTCGGCGTCATTATTGACAATTTCAACCAGCAAAAGAAAAAGATAAGTATCCCGATTAGGTTTTTCTGTTTTCCTGCACCTCTGGAAAGTGAGGTCTAAGAACAGAAATAGGTAGAGGGCTACCATTAAATGGACAGCCTCTGTGCATGAAGTTTATTGAGGATGGAAAGAAAATGGGGGCCATGTAGGATGGGATAAGAGCACTATAAGAGAACTTATGTGAGCCTCACACAAAGGAATCAATTTACTTTATCTGAAGGTTCATGTGAATAAGTACAGTTTCATGTTTTTAATGCAGAGATGTTGTTTTTTTAAGTGGGTTATGTATAAATCATAAAAAAATAAAATAATGAACAATAATTAAAAAAAAAAACCTTGCCCCAATCCACTTTACGTGTTTAATAAGCTATATAAGCACTTAGCCCCTTCTTTCCTTAACATTCCAAAATATCTGATTGATTCACCCTCTGTTAAGAAGAGAACAGTAAGGTTAAATGTACTCCCCTTGCCAGACCGTACGGGGTGCCTCCAGGGTATCCCCAAGGAAGCCAGAGGTTGTCCTTGCAAACTTTTATCTTCACTTTATTTTAGAATGCCAAATCTATTCGAACAGTAGGAAAATTTATATCTTTAGAATCATAGAATCATAGAATAGCAGAGTTGGAAGGGGCCTACAAGGCCATCGAGTCCAACCCACTGCTCAATGCAGGAATCCACCCTAAAGCACACCTGACAGATGGTTGTCCAGCTGCCTCTTGAAGGCCTCTAGTGTGGGAGAGCCCACAACCTCCCTAAGTAACTGATTCCATTGTCGTACTGCTCTAACAGTCAGGAAGTTTTTCCTGATGTCCAGCTGGAATCTGGCTTCCTTTAACTTGAGCCTGCTATTCCGTGTCCTGCACTCTGGGAGGATCGAGAAGAGATCCTGGCCCTCCCCTTGCTAGTTTGGATGAATGGGAGATCATCCCTTGAAAAGCTGTGTTTTTTCTTGAATGGTTTTAATAAATATGTAACTTTTAGAACTGCTACGTTTCTGGTGCTGGCCCTCCTCTTGTGCACAAAGGCCGAGGGGATGAATGAATGTAACGCATCTATGTGAAACTGTATAATGGCTGGTTGCTAATTACAATAAACTTGACTTGGACTTGGACTTTCATAACAGTTAGATTTAGAATGCTCCAGTCTAAGTCCAGCTTCTCTCGTGGCTGATGTTCCTGGTTCATTTATATTGGCTTTCAAAATAACAATATTTTGACATATGGGACTCTAGCCATTTCTACAGCTGCTTTTCCCCCCCGGGATCGTCCCGGGATCATCGCTGTGCATCCAAATGACACATGGGATCCCAGGAGCAGGCAGGGACAACCCCTCCATTTGCCTGGGATAACCCTTAGGTGTATAAAGGGCCTCTGTTCTAGTATGGGGTATAATAAGGCATAGCACAAAGAAAAGGAAATATAATAATTATTTGAAGTTAGAATTTTGGAGTTGAAACAATGTATAACCTGCCTTTAATAATATAAGCTGCATTTATCTCCTTGTACTTTGGTGGAGAAGACATCTTCATGACAGAAGAACAGAAAAAGTATTATAATGCCATGAAAAAACTGGGATCCAAGAAACCCCAAAGACCCATCCCACGGCCGCAGGTGAGAATATTCTCTAGTCATTGTTCTATCTAGGTGAAAGGTTTACAAAAGAACAACACTGTAAAAATTAACAGGGCTGCAAACTTCCATTGTTTAATAATGAGATTAATCTACTAGCAATAGTTGATTGATAGATGTGAGCCAATCAATTTGGTAAAGGCAGCATATAATCTTGGGGCTGAGAGTTAAGGGTACTTCTATATAATTTTGGAGGCATATTTGATTCGAGTATATTACTGTAATGGGGAGTGAAGTGAAAGTAGTAGTAGGAGGAGGGCTTTCTCCGCTGTGGCATCCCGGCTGTGGAATGAGCTCCCCAGAGAGGTCCGCCTGGCACCTACACTGTACTCTTTTCGTCGCCAGCTGAAGACCTTTTTATTCTCTCAGTATTTTAACACTTAGTTTTAACTTAAATTTAAATTCTACTGTTCTAACTCTGTATTTTAATCTTATATCAATTTTGCTGCATGGTTTTTATCCTGGTTGTGCTTTTTATACTGTATTCTGTATTTGTGTTTTTAACCTTTTGGTTGTTTTATTATGGTTTTAATTTTTGTGAACCGACTAGAGACCTTCGGCTATTGGGCGGTATAAAAATGTAATAAATAAATAAATCTTAGGGCTGTGCAAGCCTCAAGCCTCAGCTCAGTAACTGGTTAAAGAACAGAAAGCAGAGAGTAGGAATAAATGGTCAATTCTCCCAATGGAGGGAAGTAAATAGTGGGGTCCCACAGGGATCGGTATTGGGACCACTTCTTTTCAACTTGTTCATACGTGATCTGGAATTAGGAGTGAGCAGTGAAGTGGCCAAGTTTGCCGACGACACCAAATTATTTAAGGTTGTTAAAACACAAAGGGATTGTGAAGAGCTCCAAAGGGATCTCTCCAAGCTGGGAGAGTGGGCATCCAAATGGCAGATGCGGTTCAATGTAAGCAAGTGTAAGGTGATGCACGTTGGGGCAAAAAACCCACCCAATTTCAAGTATAACCTAATGGGATCTGAGCTGGTGGTGACCGAACAAGAAAGAGATCTTGGGATTGTGGTGGACAGCTCGATGAAAATGTCCACTCAGTGTGCGGCCGCTGTAAAGAAGGCAAATTCCATGTTAGGCATTATAAGAAAAGGAATTGAGAATAAAACGGCCAGTATCGTACTGCCCTTATACAAATCTATGGTGTGACCACACTTAGAATACTGTGTACAGTTCTGGTCACTACACCTAAAATTATTATAGATATTATAGAGCTGGAAAAAGTGCAGAAAAGGGCAACTAAAATGATTAAGGGGCTGGAGCATCTCCCCTACAAGGGAATGTTACATCAACTGGGATTGTTTAAATTGGAAAAAAGGAGGCTGAGGGGAGACATGATAGAGGTATACAAAATTATGCATGGTATGGAGAATGTGGATAGGGAGACATTTTTCTCCTTCTCTCATAACACTAGAACCTAGTGGGGGTCATCTCATGAAGCTGATTGGTGGGAGATTCAGGACAAATAAAAGGAAGTGCTTCTTCACACAGCACATCGGACAGCTGGTTGGCCACTGTGTGTGTGAACAGAGCGCTGGACTAGATGGACCCTTGGTCTGATCCAGCATGGTGCTTCTTATGTTCTTATGAATCACGGAGGCCATTTTCTGGTGGATCCACCATTATATGATGGATCCACAATTTCCTTTCACAGCCCTAGGCCCCTGTATAGTCCACAACTCCCAGCATGCTGCCTTTACTGGTTGGAGCAAATTATACTATAAGTTCTTGTCTTGGTTTATCAATGAAGGAGAATGATATGTAAGGGTAAATGATAGGGCTGTGTACCACCTCAGGGCCAAACCCAAATCTGAACCGAAGCAGGCCAATTTGGCCCACTTCAGTCCGAATCTGGATCATCAATGAATCGGGCCAAGGAGGTCTGAAGTGGATTGGTCTGGGCCTGAAGAGCTTCGGATTGCTTCAGCTCGCTCTGAGGCAATGGTAAGCTGCTGCAACCTGCCTGCTTGCGATACTTACATCAGCCAACCTGCAGCCACGTGTCCTCGATGAGAACTGCCATTTTAAAAGAGTTGGGGGGCACTGTAGTTTCCTACATCTAAGGTTGCAAACTCTGGGAATGGACCTTTATGGCCTCTGTAGTTTGTGAACTTAGATGTAGTTAACTACAAAGCCCCTATCTTCCTTTAAAATGACATCTCTTATTAAGGATGGCTCAGGTAAGTCCCTTGGGTGGACGGGGAAGCAGCTCTGGGATCAGGGGCAAGCGAGGAAGAAGAGGAGGAGGAGGAGGAGGAGGAGGAGAGGGAAATCCAGTGGACTCTCAGTTGGCATTGCACCTTGGCCTGAAGCACCCAAAGTTGAATCGGGGCTGACCCAGAAGCTCCGAATCCATCCCCGAAGAAAATTGGGGTGAGTGTGTGCTGTTCACAGACCTAGTAACTAATTTTACAAATATACTCATTTTGCATCAAATTCTGAACAATCGTATTCCTCCCCTTCCTCCAGAACAAATTTCAAGGATTCATTTTTGACATTGTAACACGCCAAGCTTTCGATGTCGCTATCATGATACTCATCTGCCTTAATATGGTCGCCATGATGGTGGAGGCCGACAATCAATCCCCGGAGAAAACCAATGTCCTTAAAAAAATCAACATCCTCTTCATTGCCCTCTTCACAACGGAGTGTGTGCTGAAGCTGGTGGCCCTGAGATACTACTACTTCACCAACGGATGGAACATTTTTGATCTGGTTGTTGTGATCATGTCCATTGTTGGTAAGTGGCGACAGGGCAATGGACTCTTGACTAGTTTTTTGACTGGCCGGCCCGGCTTGAAAGCATTGTAAGCCTCATTTTAAGCACATGCTCAAATCCTCCCCACCAAAATCAGTGGTGTCAGGAGTTTCATTGCAGAGGGCTCTCTGGCAACTATGGATTGTGACTGGAATTAGGGATGTACGGATTGTGTAAAATCCATTCCGTCTGTGTTTTGTGGGTTGTCAGGGGCCTTCCATTCCATTGTCCGCTCATTGATGGACTTGGATTTGTTTTGAGTTTCCAAATTTGCAGAAATTCACATTGGCACAAATTTGCGTTTGCAAAATGTGCAATTCCACACACACACCCCAAAATGAGCATTTTCACATTTTATCTTAGGGGGGTATATGCACATTATCAGCCAGGTGTTTTGTTTTGTTTTTGCTTTACATTGCGTATGTTTGTATTACTAAATTTGCATAAAATTCCAGAAAGTTCTAAAAATGGTCCACAAGTCCACGGAATCCACCTCATTGGGGAAAAGCCGGTCCGTTGCAGAATCAGCGAGTCCGATTCCTAAAAACCTGAACTCGCTTGATTCTATTGCAGAGTTCTCTGACATCCTTAGCTGGAATTGATGAGACACTGCTGCTGTGAATGCATGGGCATCCTGGTATCTGTCAGCCAGCCTGCTAAAGCTCTTCCAAGAAGGGAGCAGGATAGTGCTCAGAGCTCTGATTCAGGAACCTATGAGGTCCAGCCAGGTTTTTGGAATTGGAGGGCCTTCCTTTACATATTTATTTTACTATTACATCTGTATCCCATCCTTGTTTCTCTTGCAAGGCAGCTTATGTGGTCCTCTTCGTTTCCATTTTATCTTCACAAGAACCCTGTGAAGAAGGTTAGGCTGAGAGTCAGGGACTGGCCCAAAGTCACCCAGTGAGCTTCATGGCTGAGTGGAGACCCCGCCATGGATCTCCCAAGTCCCAGTCCAATGCTCTAACCACACTGGCTCTTCCTTTACTAAAGATACACCAAGGTAAAGCAGGTGAGGGGCCAACCATAGGTCAAAAGAAATGACCCCAATGACTGGGGAGAAGGATAGCCACGGATGAGGAGAGACTCTTTACCCTTTACGCACAGGGCAGTGGATGAAGGGATGGGAAGCACCTGTGTGCAGTGTCCAGGTAGGAGCTGTGTCCTTCTAGATGTGTAGGGCCAGAAATCATAGAGAAACCCTGAGAAATGGGAGTATAACAGCAGGGCCGGGCAAAACTGGTAATAGGCTGAGGCCAGATGGGAAAAGTAGGCCCCATTTCAAACTGCTCATTAAGTATTTTTAATCAGTTCTAAATACATATGAACTAGAACGATTTATAAAAAAGCTCATGGCAAGCACTTTTATTCAAAATGTATATAAGACATCACTTCTTCATATCCAGAAATGCTTTACGTGCTTTTCTTGGGGCAAATTCATCATCAACAACAGAAAAATCAAGCTACTTTGCCCAGGGGGACTTGGAGTAGCCCCCCTCAAAATCGTAGGCCCATGCCAACTGGCCCCACTGCCCCCCCTCTGCCCAGCCCTGTGTAACAGTGCTTAATGTTGGCTGCACCATGCCCCAAATGAATTACACACCACATGGCTTTTCAGAGTGATAGCTCCCTAAAACTATCTTTAAAGGTCTCTGGAAAAAGGTAGACTCCATCTTTATGATGGGGAACAATTAACAAGTTTCTTTTAACTTCAAACAATTAAGGGTTAGCATGAGTTGACAGCTGCTGAGGAATAATCTTGTTCAACAGTAAAATTCAAGCTGGTCACAATGTGCTTTTCCCCTTCAGGCAATGTGCTTTCTGGCATTTTGGTTTCCTTTTCACCGACGCTTTTCCGGGTGATCCGCTTGGTGCGGATAGGACGAATCCTTCGGCTCATCCGATCTGCCAGAGGAATCCGGACCCTCCTTTTTGCCTTGATGATGTCCTTGCCTGCTCTGTTCAACATTGGCCTCCTCCTTTTCCTGGTTATGTTCATTTATGCCATCTTTGGCATGGCCAACTTTGCCTATGTTGCCCGGGAAGCTGGGATTGACGACATGTTCAACTTTGAGACCTTTGGCAACAGCATGCTCTGCCTCTTCCAGATCACCACATCCGCTGGCTGGGATGGACTCCTTAGCCCCATTTTAAACTCTGGGCCACCATTTTGTGACCCCAACCTCAAAGTCCCTTCAACTTTTTCTAAGGGAGACTGTGGGAATGCTGCAGTGGGCATCATTTTCTTTGTTACTTACATCATTGTGTCCTTTCTCATCGTTGTGAACATGTACATTGCCGTGATTTTGGAGAACTTCAACGTTGCCACGGAAGAGAGCACTGAACCTTTGGGTGACGACGACTTTGAAATGTTTTATGAAATATGGGAGAAGTTTGACCCGCTGGCAACCCAGTTCATTTCATACTCGAAACTTTCTGACTTTGCACACACTCTGTCCGCACCTTTGCGCATACCTAAGCCAAATAAACTTGAGCTGATAGCGATGGACCTTCCCATGGTGAGTGGGGACCGGATCCACTGTTTGGACATTCTCTTTGCTTTCACCAAAAGGGTGCTTGGAGACTCTGGGGAAATGGACGCCCTTAAGCTACAAATGGAGGAAAAATTCATGGCGGCCAACCCATCCAAGGCTTCTTACGAACCAATCACCACCACACTCAGACGGAAGTACGAAGAAGTGCATGCTACCGTTATCCAGAGGGCCTTCCGGAGCCATATGCTCCAACGCTCCATGAAGCAGGCCTGTTTCTTGCACCGCCATAAAAACTGTGATGGCGACATCCTTGATGAAGACGCTCCGGAAAAAGAAGGTCTCATTGCGCTTCTGATGAACGAAAATTATATCGGAACTCCAGACAAATCCCAGTCACCATCCTTAGAATCTATCCCTCCATCCTACCGGAGTGTTACTGGAGCCCTTAGTGATGGTTTTGAGGGCGAAACAGCAGAGTCTCCTCAACGCAACAAGCCTAGGGATGATCAGCTGTTTCCGTACAAAGGCAAGAACGCTGATGTGTAGATGCTTGTTGAGGACACCTTAGAATAACATTAAGACAATGATACAGTGCAGCAAAGTCACCAAGCTACAGCTTCCTTATTAAATACATGAACTGCAGAGGAACCCAAGGAGACTCTGCCCTCCTAGATTATAAACATTTGTCTTTTTTTGACCATATGACTGTTAACACAGCTCTTTTTTTCTGGCGGCATGCACAGGAAGGATCTGTGAAAGGTCCTCAGAACCATTGTATCAGGATCATCTCTTAGATTCAGATCCCATCACTGTGGGCCCTGGGCAGTCCTTCTCTTGTTGTGGCAAGGGGAGTTTATGGCCATATCGATTGGGACCAGAATCCAGCTCCTTCTGGCCAGGAACTCAGTGGACCAGCCTAGAAGGCTTGGCAAGGGTTGACTTTTCTCTAGTGTTGTAGGTTTGCCCTGGTTCTGATTGGCTCTTGGGTCAGATTCTTGATTGTCTAGGAGTCCACGGTAAACTCTTTCATGACAGGTCAGCCCCAGCCCTAAACAGATTTTTGTTAACTAGGGACCATAGCCAGGACTTTAATGCTGAAGTAGATGTATCTCTTACCACCAGAAAGCCAGAGAAATGTACTTATCAGTGTTTCTTGGCTCAATGGATTAACCCAGGAAGCAATGAGAACTGTATTTCCAGTGGTCCCTCCCTGCAGTGTAAGAGTATCCAGGCTTTAGGCCTGACAGCTCTGCTGCAGAAAACTTCTGTGCTACCAGTCCTCTCTCCCAGGTAAGTTTTGGAAAGGGTGTGCTTGCAGGGGATCACCAGGGGGAGGACTGGGGCCCAGGAACGCCTCTAGGGTCTTTCATGCTTTTGATGGGGCCTTGGTCAGAATCCATCTCATTTTGAATGAGTTTATTTTGGCCCAGTCCCAATCAGTCCCAGATTAACTTGTTTGTAGGACCACCATTCTACACTGAGGCATTGTGGCAAGGAGCAAACTTGCTCATCAGTTACTTCGAGGCAGTATGGTTATACAAAGTCATCACTTAATTGCTAATCTGGAACCATGCATGAAAAGTTGAAGGTTCTGAACAGACAGCTGTGTCTATCACCATCATCATCATGAATGTACATGGCACTTTACAGACAATAGCAAACACAAACCACTGATCACTGCCCCAAGGAACTTAACATTTTAGTTGTGATCTCCCTGTACGACCAATGTAGCCACTGCATGATTTGCTGATACAGCATCTTCTACTGGAAATGACCTAATATGATAAACGCACCCAGAATCGCCGTGATGTGTATATATTGTTGTAGCCATGTTACTGCCATTGCTATGAAACAATAAACAGATCAAGTGACAACCCAAATGCAAGTATTTATTGCTTTGCCAAAGGCCATCACAAGTAGCAACCCCAAAACTCTAGTGAGTGAAGAGGGAGTGTTATTGTTTTTACTCAAACTGGTTTTTAAAAATGTTTTGGCTAGCCTTCTAGGTCAAACAAAAAGTTGCCCCATCCCAGAGAGACGATCCAGAAGGATACCCCAGTTGATGGTACTGCAAGCTGCTGAAAGGTCCGGGAGAACCAACAACTCCCACATCTATTCCCTGGCATAAGTAATCAAACAGGGTGATTGGTTTCCAGTCCCAAATCTAAGGCCATGGCTAGACCAGGCCTATATCCCGGGATTGTTCTGAGATCATCCCTGTGCATCCAAATGACACACAGGGGATACTGGGAGCAGGCAGGGATGACCCCTCCATTTGCCTGGGATAATCCTTAGGTCTAGCTAAGGCCTAAATTGGAATGGTTCCAAATCATCAGCATCCTCCAAGATTGCCTGGAACTGACGAGTCCTCTGATCTTGCTCAATAATGGTACATCTGATACTGAGCAAAAGTTATTGAGAACTGAAGGATACAAACTTGGCTTCTTCAACAACAGGCTCACTCTCCCGTACTTTGGGAACAACACCCTTTGTCAACGAGGCATTAATCGCCTCCAAGGCCATATTGTAAGCCCATCTCTGGTAGATTTCACCAGGCGGGAAACACAGGGATCCAAAGAGCAGGTAGCGGGTCTCAAACCTCCAACTAGCTTGTCATCATCCTCAGGTGCAGATGCAGAAGTCGATCCATAATAACATGGCCAGAGGGCTCTACAAGGTGGCCTACTGGAGCAACTTATGAGTAACATTTATTGATAGACTTCTTCCTCGTCTATCAAATTTCCCCAACCTGTTGCCCTCTAGATGTGCATGCTTTAAAAAAAAAAAGTTATTTATTAATAAACCAACAATACATACAGAGACTAAGTATGGACGAGATAGACCCATGGTTTGATCCAGCATGGCTCTTCTTATGTTCTTAAGGAATCATGGAGAACAAATTACATCTGACACGTGTTTATAATTCCCAGCATGACCTACCCAGGGCATAGTCTGACACATCTGTAGTCCAACACGTCTGTAGTCCAACACATTTGGGGGAAAGCTTGTGGGGTAGGCTAGTTTAACCCTTTAAAAGAAAGCAATCCATCTAAGCCATTGCCAACTACCACATCTTACGGTACTGAGTTTTACAAGTTAATTAAACATTGCAAGGAAAAAGTACTCCCTTTTTGTCTGACATGAGCAATTTAATTAGCCGGTCTGAACTTGAGTGTTACAAGAGAGGGGAAAAACAGAAAGCTTATTTTAGGTTTCCCAGTTTACAGTTGGGAAACTGAGGCATAGAGAGAAAGCAGATTGACTGGCAGACAATGAACTCATGGGATAGAAGAGATTTGAATTACCATCTCTGGAGCTAACTCTGCCCAATAAACACTGGTTCTGAAATTATACTGAAATGGGCTTTACTTTGAGATGTCAGATACATTTTTATCTTTGTTGTAACTTGCCTCCCATCTCTTGAAACTTTAGAATAGATTTCTATGTTGCTTTCAATTTTCTCTCCACCAATGTGCATGTCTCCCTCCCTGAAACAATGTTCAATTGGTAAGTCTTACAAATCAAAGGCCTCTTTTCTCACAGTACACATTTGAGGGGTACACCGAGGGTTATGTTAAGGGCACACCTAAAATGTAATGTGTGAATGTGACAAACAGGTGGGTTTTGTTTTTTGTTAAAAATGTGTCATATATTCATGTGTCAAGAGCCAGGATTGGTTGCAGTTCCTGGCTGAAGATACACTTGGTGACAAACCCAGGTTGAATGCAGTGTAATGTCTGAAAGGGCCCTCGTTCAGAGTTGTGATTTTTTGGGAGGGGGGGGGGAACCAGGGAAAAGCTTTGAAGGTGGTTGTGTTGAGCTGGGTTACGGTTCTGCCAGGTCCAAGTCATCACTCAGGTCAAAGAGCCTGATTGATGACTCGGACGTGGCAGAACCAGAACTCAACTCAACACACAGGTCACGAAAGTTGAAAACAACGCTTCTGTTTCTGTTCCGTTTCTCCGGCCAAATTTCAGGGCATGGTTTCCAAGAAGTTCCTGGGGAGATTTCTCAAAGTCGAATGATGTAACAGTAATGCTATCCTAATTGTATCAAACCAAACGTATCAAGGGCTCATCTACAGACGATGTATTGCTTTAGTAGACCCTCGGGAGAGGAAGGCCAAGGATGCTTTTCTCAAATCGCTTATGCTGTAGAAGAATGTGGAATTTAATAGGGCTACTCCGGAATAAATGCAGATGCTTGTGGCTGTGGTCACCCTAGAGACTTCTGCCCAAGGAAGCATGGCTGGACAGTGCTATGCAATTCTGTAAGCTGTCACACTAAACAACTCCTCACTGCTTCAAGTCAGCAACAGCAGATGGTTTCAATTTGCACTTTAATAGCCTCTTGTTACCTGCTTAGCTGTCCATGTTTTCATGGTGTCTGCAGCCTTTGGGCAGGTTATTATTATTATTATTATTATTATTTATTTATATAGCACCATCAATGTACATGGTGCTGTACAGATTACACAGTAAATAGCAAGACCCTGCCGCATAGGCTTACAACTCACCGTCTTTTGAAATTGCTCACAAGGTATCCCCACCCCACCCCAATTGAGACCTGCCTTGCACAAGCATTTGCACACGTGATTGTTTTACACTGACTGTACACTCATGCTTTCTCCCAGGGTTCCCAAATATGTGCAGTTGAACTAGGGTGACCCTATGAAAAGGAGGACAGGGCTCCTGTATCTTTAACAGTTGGATTGAAAAGGGAATTTCAGCATGTTTCATTTGTATATATGAAGAACCTGGTGAAATTTCCTCTTCATCACCACAGTTAAAGCTGCACGTTCCCTGCCCTCTTTTAAATCTGGTCACTCTAGTATAGCCCTTGCAGCTTTAACTGTGGTGATGAAGAGGGAATTTCAGCAGGTTCTCCATATATACAAATGACACCTGCTGAAATTCCCTTTTCTATGCAACTGTTAAAGATACAGGAGCCCTGTCCTCCTTTCCATAGGGTTACCCTACGCAGTTGTATTTATTTATTTACTTTATTTAAAACATTTATATCCTGCCCTATATCATTAAGATCTCAGGGCGGCGTACAGATCTTTTCAGACCTTATAGTGACCCGATTCAGACAACACGTTAAGCCACGATGGTTAAGCATTTTGAGCTAAACATTATGGTTTAGCGCAGTGGTTCCCAAACTGTTTCAGGTTACTGCCCCCTTGGTTCCACAAACTCATGCCCAGTGCTCCCTACCCTACATTATAAAAATCATTATTCAGAATAGCAGTTTTCAACGACCCACTAAAGAAGA
Organism: Elgaria multicarinata webbii; assembly: GCF_023053635.1. Taxonomy (NCBI): domain Eukaryota; kingdom Metazoa; phylum Chordata; class Lepidosauria; order Squamata; family Anguidae; genus Elgaria; species Elgaria multicarinata. The sequence continues at coordinate 39,687,583 of NC_086171.1, read as the reverse complement.
AAATAACAATAAAATTCAAAACTGTAACAATTAATTGAATATTTATTCAAAATCCAATTACATTTTTTAAGTTTATTCAATTAAACATAATTGATGAACTTGATCCAGTGATATCATCTTTTCAAAGTCTGATCGTCATTTAGCAAGAATATTAGATATCACATTTAGTAACTAGGGTAGAGTACCTCACTATTCTGGAAATTCTTCATGTGATGGATGGGCTTGATGAAGTGATACCAGTTTCCCAATGTCTGCTTTAAAGTCACTTAACAGGAGTCTTAAATCACCACGTTTAGTAATCCGGAGTCGATTTCTTTGCTTGGAGAGAAGTAGGCAGACCACCCTAAAACCACATTCCACCAAATATGATGTTGGAAATGCAACCAGGAGCTTCTGAACCACTCTCCATAGTGCAGGATAGCGATCAGAAATTTCCTTCTGTAACCAAAACTCCTGGTACAGAAAAGACCACCTCGAGCGCCCCCTGCCGCCCCTTTGCCTCTTAGCGCCCCCTGCTGCCCCCTTGCCTCTTATTGCCCTCCTATGCAATCCCACCTCCCCCAAGGGGCTGGTTTAGCATGGCATGTGAACGATTCCTAACTATAGTGGCTACATAACCACACTTTAAACACACTCACTAACTACTTGCTGCAAAATGCTTAGTGGCCTACGTAGATCGGGGTGGGGTCCTGCAGCCACAGTGTTGCGCACACCCCACACATTTATTGCATGAATGAAAAACACCCCCAAATAGCTTTTGGGTGCAATCCTATGCATGTTTAGACAGGAAAAAAAGGGATGGGAGAGTTCTCCTATCTCCAGTCTCCCAGCACCCCTGAAGCTGCCTCAGGTAGCAGACGCTGGGGGTGGCACATTACCCCCCACTTAGTTTTTCCTCTTGAGCTCTTTCCGTCCCCCTGAGCTAAGGTGGTGGGCACTTACACATAGCTCCCAAAAGAGGAAATGCATCACCCAAGAAGAGCGCGAAAAAGGACGCCAATTGAAGAAAGGGGGAATCATTAAGGAAACTGGCGCACAAATGGAAAGTTAGAAACAACAGTGATGATTTAAATCAGCGGTTCTCAACCTGTGGGTCGGGACCCCTTTGGGGGTCGAACAACCCTTTCACAGGGGTCGCCTAAGACCATTGGAAAACACATATTTCCGATGGTCTTAGGAAACTGTATTGACTGAACTATGTCTTGTATCATCTTTTGTATTATTAAAGCTATTGTTATGTATTATTTTCATTAGCAAACCATCCCATGACAATGGATTGTGTAGAGAAGAACGAAAATAATTTTATGGTTGGGGTCACCACAACATGAGGAACTGTATTAAAGGGTCGCGGCATTAGGAAGGTTGAGAACCACTGATTTAAATGGAAATGCAATCCATTGTATCGTAGTTGAAAGACTGGCTAGGTAATCTTTGTCTTTGCTCAGGCTGCTCTCCGGGTGATAAGGCCTTCAAGGGCCTTGCTGCTCTCCCTCCTGGTGAATCTTATGCTTGAAACCTAACTTGGGCCGGATCTACTCTAGTCTTATAACGTTGCTAGTGTCCCTTTCTAATGTGTTTCTCTGTATCGGTTCTCTGTATCACGGGGCACACTAGCGTGACTTACGTTTAGCTGCAACGGTACTTCAGGGCACATTGTCCAATCCTTTCCGTTCTGCCTCTTCTCTGAGAGAGAGAGAGAGTAAGCAGAACTGCTCGGTTTACTCCACCCACTTCCTGCCTCAGCCAACAATAGTTATAAGCACACACAACCCAAAACATCTTAACACAAGTCCCAGGGAATTGTCTGAATGCATAGGAGCCAGCCACTTTGCTGAAGCTAAGATGGGCTGGGTCTGGTGAGGGTTTGGATGGGTGACCAAGTTGAAAAGTTTTAGCAGCAGCCCCAGCTGTTGAGATTATTGTTAATTTCCCTGCACGGAGCTACAGCGCTCCTTTGAGCGCTCCTCAGCTCCTTTGCAAAGAGGGGGGAAATGTAAAAAAAAAACCCCATAAAAAAAATCAACCGATGACCCAATTTGATTCAAATTTGGTATTTGAATTACTGTGCCAATTTTGGTGTCTTTATCTATAAAGCTTACGCAGATGTAAGCATTTGTTTAAAGTCCTGCTCCTGTGCCCACAGCAGCGGCTCGGGCGAATCTTTTGCAAAAGGAGCACAATTAAGGCAGGATGCATGGGAGTACTTCACAATAAAAGCAGATTCTAAGGTGGAAAACTTCTGAGTCCTTTGCATGCAATTGTCAGTGATTGCACAGTATAACGCTGGTGGGATTTATCTGCTGTAGCAGATAAGATAGCAAACGGGGCGAAGGAAGGAGAACAGGAAGTGGGCGGAGCAAACCCAGCAGCTCTGCTACTCTCAGAGAAGAGGGAGAGGGAAATTACCGGTAGAAGGAGGCACATGAATCTGTAGCCGCGCTGCAACTAAGAAATAGAACCGGTAAGTAGAACTCATTTACAACGTTGGAGACACAGGGTCACGTGACGCTGTGCGTCACAGTAACCCATTCAAAACGTTAGAATAACATCAGTGTAGATTCCCACTTGGACTGGACAGCCCATGAGAGCGAGAGCGAGTGCATCCTCAAAGAGAGGCCTGCCTTCTCCCAGGTCTCCAAAAGACAGGCCTGTCTTTGGCAATGTAGGACGGCCCTGGGGTCTTGCACGTTTCTGGCTTGGGAGAGCTGCTGGGTCACCCAGGCAGGGGAATTGCTTTGGAGTGTTGGTGGTTGTAGAACTGTTTTTCTGTCTAAACTTGTATAGGATTGTGGCCTTAATGGAGCAAGTAGTTTAGGCTGATCATATGAAAAGGAGGACAGGGCTCCTGTACCTTTAACAGTTGCACAGAAAAGGGAATTTCAGCAGGTGTCATTTGAATGCATGCAGCACCTGGTGAAATCCCCTCTTCATCACAAGAGTTAAAGGTGCAGGAGTCCTGCCCTCTTTTGTATCTGGTCAAGAGGGTAGGGCTCCTGCAGCTTTAACTGTTGTGATGAAGAGGGGATTTCACCAGGTGCTGCATGCATACAAATAACACCTGTTGGAATTCCCTTTTCTATGCAACTGTTAAAGATACAGGAGCCCTGTCCTCGTTTTCATAGGGTCACCCTAGTTTAGACCTCATTCCTGGGACTGTTTAAAGCAATAGGCTTGGCTAGGCCCCAATCCGTGACCTAGTTGGACAAAAGGATGAGGTATCAGGTATCTCCCAAGACCTCTCTGGCAAGATCTGGCCAAATATGAGAAAGGAGAGGCTCCTCCACTAAACCGAATCTCTTTGCAATCAGAGATACTGGGCCGTAGGACTTCTGAAAAGTCTCTTAGTCCAACCCTGCATCCATAACAATACAATTAGACAGAGAAAAGGCCTACAACTCCCAGCATGCCCCGGCCGGGGCATGCTGGGAGTTGTAGGCCTTTTCTCTGTCTAAACATGCACAGGATTGAGCTTTTATGGAGCATCAGCATGAAAGAGATTCCCCATTCACTTCAATGGCAGCGACATCAGCAATATGCATACACAGGGCTGCTCCCTCCATCGAAGTTAATGATTAGGAGAGACCTGTCTTTACATGAGGGCTGGGTTTCATAGAGTGACCCAGACCACTGGGACACGTGACCCCGGGCTGATGGTACACTCAGCAAGCCAAGGGAATGCTCCACACCTCTTTTAAAAACTTGGAAGCAGGTGTCTCCCTCCAACGCTTGAGAATGGATCTTCACGTCCCGCAGGCTCTGCTTTTGGCGCATTTGGAAAGCAACAAAGAAACAGCAGAATGAAGGTGATGAGAACATGGTATGTTGTTCCCCACCTCGATCTGGAGGGAGAGCCAAGGAAGAAATAAAATTATTATTATTATCATTATTATTATTATCATTATTATTATTATTGATGGAATGAGCTCTAAGACAGGCATGGGTAGTTTGTAGCTCTCCAGTCGTCTGGAGTTCCTATAGTCCCTCATGTCAGTTGTAGATAAAACCATCTGGAGTGTCAGGTAGTGTGGTATAGTGGTTAGAGCAGCTGTCCCAAACCTACAAGTGCGTTGGGCTACAATTACTGCCATGCCCAGCTAGTATGAGATGGTCAGATGACCTAGGAAATCATAGAATCATAGAATAGTAGAGTTGGAAGGGGCCTATAAGGCCATCAAGTCCAACCCCCTGTTCAATGCCCATGTTCAAATCCCTGGCCAGTCCTAAAGCTCACTGTATAACCAGTCACCATATGTCAGTCTAACCTACAATGCAGGAACGGCATGTATGCATTTGTAGACCCCCCAAAATGGGGAAAAATTAAAATGAACACTGTGTGGAAAAGGAAGTCAGTGGAAAGAAAAAGAAGAAGCAGGGTGATGTAACTGAAGTGAAAAGCAAAGCAAAGCCTGAGGTTTCTCAAGTCTAAGGGTCCCGGGGCTTGATTTGCTCTCGAAGCACCCAATGAAAAAGCTGTGCAGACGCCCACAAATCTACATGCTGTCAAAAGGAGCGATATTTTCTTCGGCCAGCAGAGGGGGGTGTTGCCTAAATTGTGAAGATTATGCAACAACGTTCTAGTCCTTGCTGTTCAGTAAATACCTGGAAGATTATTTTGTTTGTTTTTGTGGTTTTTAATCTTTGTATATTGTTTTTAAGTGTTTTATCTTATGTGAACTGCCCCGAGAGCTTTGCTATGGAGCGGTATACAAATGCAATAAATAATAATAATAATAATAATTCAAAAGTTCACATCATCATTATAATTTTAACACATGTGCAAGATCTTGTGAGCAATATGTCAAATTACAGAAGCCTTACAAGATGATGATGTCCAACCTCTCGAGCTCAACCATTAGGATCAGTCTACTACTGGCACAGCTAAGAAAGTTAGAATTCTGGCTGCACCATGCTGCAAGTTGAGGTGTCCCAGAGAAGGCTGTAGAGGAGCCTTCCCCTACCTGTTGGCTGAGGGTGATGCTCCCTGCTCTCCAATATAAATAGCCACAGTGGCTTGTTAGGGTGCGTCCAGTGGAGGCTGGTGGCTCCGGTGTCAGTGGGGCAGTAAATCCATTCCGGGTCAGAACCAGCCAGAACTCTTCAAATACTTAAAAGGGTGTCACAAAGAGGAGGGCCAGGATATCTTCTCGATCCTCCCAGAGTGCAGGACACGGAATAACGGACTCAAGGTAAAGGAAGCCAGATTCCAGCAGGACATCAGGAAAAACTTCCTGGCTGTTAGAGCAGTACGACAATGGAAGCAGTTCCCTAGTGAGGTTGTGGGCTCTCCCACACTAGAGGCCTAGGAGGAGGGCTTTCTCCGCTGTGGCACCCCGGTTGTGGAATGAGCTCCCCAGAGAGGTCCGCCTGGCTCCTACACCGTACTCCTTTCGTCGCCAGCTGAAGACCTTTTTATTCACTCAGTATTTTCACACTTAATTTTAACTCAAATTTAAATTATACTGTTTTAACTCTGTATTTTAACCTTATATCAATTGTGCTGCGTGGTTTTATCCTGGTTGTGCTTTTTATATTGTATTTCGTATTTGTATTTTTAACTTGTTGGTTGTTTTATGATGGTTTTAATTTTTGTGAACCGCCCAGAGAGCTTCGGCTATTGGGCGGTATAAAAATGTAATTAATAAATAAATAAATAAATAAATTCAAGAGGCAGCTGGACAAGCATCTGTCGGGGATGATTTAGGGTGGATTCGTGCATGGAGCAGGGGGTTGGACTCAATGGCCTTGTAGGCCCCTTCCAACTCTGCTGTTCTATGATTCTATGAGAGTTCTGACTGGTTCTGACGGAAACCCAGAGTGGATTCACCGCCCCACTGACACCGGAGCCACCAGCCACCATTGTTTGAGTTGCACAGTAAGGGAGAGAACTGTGTCAGAGTGTTTGCAGCTGTTCATCATGGCAAGGCATGGGTTAAGCCAGCCACGTACACCTTTGCTTGTGTAGGAATGGATCCCTGGAAGGAGCTCACGTTGCCGGCCCTCCAGCCCTGGGTCAGTGGCAGGGGCTATTTCTCCCTATGCCAGAAAACCTACCCAGAATCCTTCTGCTCTTTGGAGGAGGGACAGGTGACCCAGGAGACCCAATCATACTCCATTTCCTGCTCTAGAGCTCTGACTGCATTCCTTAAGTCTGGGCAATTCACTACAAAATGAAGATAACTAGTGTTTTATTGTGGTAGCAGGTTAGCATCCCCTAGGATCTAGGGTGACTCTAGAAAAAGTACTTTAGGGAGCGAAAGGCTAGTCATGACCTGTGCTATACACATTTAAATAGAAGGATGCCATGTGTGAAAGTTGAGGCCTGTGAATGGGGTAGCAGAACAAACTTTAGGGCAGTGCCCTAAATCCCTGGAGTAAGCCTTTCCTCTGGTTGCCTCCTACAGTTGCTTCTTGGTCTACTCTGTTTACTCTCAGGTCCCCCATCTGGGCAACAAATCTGCCTTCTCTGTTTCTACTCAACTGCAGCCTCTAAAGCTTGATGTTCGGGAGAGAGCTTCCGCTTTTTGACAGCAGAGACATATAATCCAAATTTTGAGTGTTTACTAATCCAGCCCCCAAAACATGATACACGTGCAGAGTATATCATGAAGGCATGCAGTACTGATTTTCACTTGCTTGCTATGATGGCACAAGAAGCCCAATTCTCTGGCGTCCTGTGATGCGTCTAGGGATATCTTCTCTGGATTTTAATTCCTTGAATAAAGCTCAAATAAATGTATCAAAACTCAACAGAAGTGCCCCGTAGGAAGGACGTGCTTTCTTCTGTCAGAAAGAAAGCCACTGCTCCTTGCTAGAAAGAAAGGAGGTCATCTCTATCGGCTTCCTCAACATTTATTTATTTAATTCCATTTTTTAAAAACAACAACAACCAACAAACCTGCTTTTCTACACAAGGTGCATTCAAAGTGGCATCCAGAAGAAATACCCAACACAACCAATAGCAGCCAGTAAAACCAAAGAAACAAGAAGAAAAGTAGTCAAAGCAGCTCCAACCAAACTGGTCATGGAATCGTACAAGACCTAAGCAAAAGCGAAGATGTTCTGCTTCCATTGGCATCATGGAAGATCTGGATTTTAGGGGTGGCGTGTGGGTTTTGATTTCCATGAAGCGGTGTGGAAGGGGCTGCAGATCAATGGTAGAGCACCTGCTTCACGTGGGCCTAGTCAAGGTGCTGGACCTATTTTGGGGATTGGGTTTCAGCGCCTTGGATAAGAACATAAGAAGAGCCCTGATGCTGGATCAGACCAAGGGTCCCTCTAGTCCAGCACTCTGTTCACACTGTGGCCAACCAGCCATCGGCCAGGGATGAACAAGCAGGACATGGTGCAACAGCACCCTCCCACCCATGTTCCCCAGCAACTGGTGCACACAGGCTTCTTGCCTCGATTACTGGAGATAGCACACGACCATCAGGGCTAGTAGCCATGGATAGCCTTCGCCTCCAGGAATTGATCCAACCCTCTTTTAAAGCCATCCAAATGGGTGACCATCACTACATAGAATCATAGAATAGTAGAGTTGGAAGGGGCCTACAAGGCCATCGAGTCCAACCCCCTGCTCAATGCAGGAATCCACCCTAAAACATCTCTGACGGATGATTGTCCAGCTTGTGGTAGTGAGTTCCATAATTTAACTATGTGCTGGGTGAAGAAGTCCTTCCTCTTATTTGTCCTGGATCTCCCACCAATCAGCTTCATGGGATGACCCTGGGTTCTCGCATTTTGAGAGAGGGAGAAAAATGTCTCCCTATCCACATTCTCCATATCATAGGTCCTTTAGTGGTCTGACTGGAACCCAGAATGGATTCAGAGCCCCACTGAAATCAGAGCCACCAGCATCCACCGGAAGTAAATTATCCTGGAACCCCACCTAAGGTGGGAATTAAAAGCCGACCTTCCTGAACGTGCCCCAGAGCACCTGCCTGCCTTCCAAAGTTTCTGGCAACTTCACCTGGGCCCCTCCCGTTTCCGGTCCCCCTTCCTAGAGTAATGAAGGAGCTAGCGGAAGAACTCTCAGAACCTCTGTCGATTATCTTTGCGAAATCATGGAAGACAGGTGAGGTGCCGGACGACTGGAGGAGGGCTAACATTGTCCCTATCTTCAAAAAGGGCAAAAAGGAGGAACCTGGGAACTACAGACCAGTCAGTCTGACATCCATCCCTGGGAAAATTCTGGAGCAGATTATAAAGAAGTCAATCTGTAAACACCTTGAAATCAATGCAGTGATTACTAGAAGTCAACATGGATTTGTCAGGAACAAATCCTGTCAGACTAATTTGATCTCATTTTTTGATCGGGTAACCTCCCTTGTGGACCGTGGGAATGCTGTGGACGTCATATATCTTGACTTCAGCAAAGCTTTTGACAAAGTGCCCCATGATATTCTGATTAACAAACTAGCTAAAAGTGGGCTAGATAAAACAACTATTAGGTGGATTCACAGTTGGCTACAGAATCGGACTCAAAGAGTACTTATCAATGGAACCTTCTCAAACTGGGGAGAGGTAACGGGTGGGGTACTGCAGGGCTCAGTCCTGGGCCCAGTGCTCTTCTACCTTTTTATTAATGATTTGGACGAGGAGGTGCAGGGAACGCTTATCAAATTTGCAGATGACACCAAATTGGGTGGGATAGTTAATACCCTGGAAGACAGAAACAAACTTCAAAGTGATCTTGATAGGCTGGAGTGCTGGGCTGAAAACAACAGAATGAAATTTAATAGGGATAAATGCCAAGTTCTACATTTAGGAAATAGAAACCAAAGGCACAGTTACAAGATGGGGGATACTTGGCTCAGCAATACTACAAACGAGAAGAATCTTGGAATTGTTGTAGATTGCAAGCTGAATATGAGCCAACAGTGCGATATGGCTGCAAGAAAGGCAAATGCTATTTTGGGCTGCATTAATAGAAGTATAGCTTCCAAATCACGTGAGGTACTGGTTCCTCCCTATTCGGCCCTGGTTAGGCCTCATCTAGAGTATTGCGTCCAGTTCTGGGCTCCACAATTCAAGAAGGACGCAGACAAGCTGGAGCGTGTTCAGAGGAGGGCAACCAGGATGATCAGGGGTCTGGAAACAAAGCCCTATGAATAGAGACTGAAAGAACTGGGCATGTTTAGCCTGGAGAAGAGAACATTGAGGGGAGACATGATAGCACTCTTCAAAGACTTAAAAGGTTGTCACACAGAGGAGGGCCAGGATCTCTTCTCGATTCTCCCAGAGTGCAGGACATGGAATAACGGGCTCAAGTTACAGGAAGCCATATTCCGGCTGGACATCAGGAAAGACTTCCTGACTGTTAGAGCAGTACAACAATGGAACCAGTTACCTACGGAGGTTGTGGGCTCTCCCACACTAGAGGCCTTCAAGAGGCAGCTGGACAATCATCTGTCAAGTATGCTGTAGGGTGGATTCCTGCCTTGAGCAGGGGGTTGGACTCGATGGCCTTGTAGGCCCCTTCCAACTCCGCTATTCTATGATTCTGTGATTCCCGAGCTCCTCTCGCAGCTCCGCCCGGGGTCGGCAGGGGGCGCTGCCCCCTCAGCGCTCTCCGGCGCCGTTGCCTGCGCCTGGCGAAGCCGGCGTGGAGGACGAGGGCGCAGCCAGAGTGCAGCGCGCCAGGGCTATGGGGAGGCGGCGCGTGCGAAGCTCCCGCCTCCCCCTTTCGCTTGCTTGGACCGGCCACCAGGCAGCCAGCCAGCCAGCCAGGCAGGCAGGCAGGAGAGCCCAGCCCAGCCAGCCAGCCAGCCGCTCTGCGTGCGTCCCCAGGCGCGACTTCCCCCATGCCCCGTCTGGAGCTGCCGCCGTCGAGGATGGAGCCGGGCCGCCCCCAGGGCCACGAGTCCCCGCGATGAGGCACGGGGCGGGCTCTCCGGCGCTTTGGAGCTATTAACCGGGGACCTACAAACTCTGCCATGCCCTTGCAAGCCCGCCCGGGCTTCGGAGCAGGGAAGTACTGAAGCCCACAGTAAGTTTCCTTCTTCCTCGCTTGGTGGTGGGGGTCGCTTGTCCCCCCCTCCCCGCCCTCCCTCGACTGCCGGGAATTCTCCCCGGGGGAGAGGGCGATGGGAATGGATCTAAGAAGGAGCGAAGCCGCCGCGGAGCCCGGGCCGTCCTCTCCTTCCCGTGGAGCCTGAAGTTTTCTCTGTAGGTAAAGGGACGCTTTTGCAAGTCCACCTCTCTTGTCTGGCGTCGACGGATTGAAGTTGCAAGGAAAGAAATGGGGGGGTGGGAAGGAAGAGAAGGCGGAGGCGAGCCCAAGTGCTCCGGGCTGGCTCTCCTGCTCTTTGGGGGTGGGGGGTTTGGGATTGGGCCGGGGGGGGGGGCGCACACTTTGTAGCAGCGTCTAAAATCAGACATTTTCGAAGAAAAGGGCAAAGTTGGATTCTGGGCAGAGTTGACTCAGCAATGAAGCTGTCTTCCTTTCAAAAAAGAAAATGTGGGGAGGGGAAGCGTTGAGGATTTGGGGATGGTTTTAATGGAAAAAAAGAAGACCCTCTGGGTTTGGTTTATTTTTCTCCTCATGAGAATGGGTGTTTTGAGATCTCTGCTGCCATCACAAAACCTTATAGATGTATTATTGTCAGCTTCCATTTTCCAAAGATCGGGCTTAGAATCTACATATCAAAAGTTGGGTGTTGGGATGCGATATTCTCAGCCCGTCTGTTTCCTACAGTAAACGGATCAATAAACCGCAGCTGCTGTGTAATAGTAGACATTGTGATTGCGCACAAGCTTGGGGATCGCGGTTCTGGGGTGGGGATGGCTGAGCAGAAAAGCCGTAACTTCCTGGCAGTTCGGCACTTCTGGGGGAGAAGGAAGCCTGTGCGTTTTAAAATGGTGGTGGAAATCCGTAGGTTTCCCCCCAGGTTTTATGTTTTTTAAAGGGGGAAAGGTAGGATCCGGAGTGAGAGACGAGGTCCTGCTCCTCGCAAAACAGAGCAACAAGTTTAGGGTTTTGTTCTCCAAAAGGTGTGATCAAAGTGGGCCTCTGGCTGTTTTTGAAAAGACACGCGGATTTCGTAGTGCAACTTTTTATGACCTCTTTGACCTGCCCCCGCACCCGTTGGAGTCCTGCTAAAAAAAAACACCCGGGGTACCCAATTTGGCTAGCTGCGAGGGTGATGAGTAACCCTCCCGAAAGACTGGGCATCGAGTGGAATAAACACTGCGAGATCCAAAGCGGATTTGTCAATACTAAAAATAAACAGACCCGCAAATGTCTTCAACAGGCACATGTCCAGTTTCAACAATATTTCAAGAATGATTAGCACAGGGTGTGTGTGGGCCGTCTGTCCTTTATCTAATGTAAAAGAGCCTGAGCCCTGTCCATGGTGCTGAAGTTCAGCGCGCTCTCCCGACTGGAGCGTTTGACTGGGTGCTTGGGATGAGGTCTTCTGGATTCTCCTGTTTCGCTTTCCAAGGTGGCGTGATTGACACGGAAGGGATTGGGTGGGTGGGGGGGGGACGAAGAGAGAGGAGACAAGGATGTGTTTGAAAACACGTAAAGCTGATCCTTGCTTTTGGCCGGGGAAACCAGGGCAGGTGGAGTCACAGATGGAAGAGACAGATCCCATAAGCTTTTGGGAGCAAAAAGGTCGGCCCAGTGGTGAAGCCAGAATGTGTCTGTTTCATTCCGAGGGGACAGTAGAATTAGAAAGACTCCAAAGCTGCTGGGGTGATGTTGTGGTACTAAGAAATACTGAGCCAGTTTCTGGGGAAGTTGAGCCACAGTGTCATTGGGTTGCGATGAGAGAGGAACAATCCGGAAGGTTCTTTTCCTAGCAGATCGAGGGAAGGATGACCTTTACACCTGGCATAGCTTTTCTTCCTTTCTTTCTTTTTTCTTTTACCCTTCCAGGATCAACACCCCCCCCCCCCCCATTTCTTTTGGCAATGGGTCTTGACCACAGTTTTAAGTCCGGCGTGTGGTAGGAGTTGCGGTATTTTTAGAATCACACATCAAAAGGTTTCAGCATTAAAGAGGTTGAGTTTACGTAATTCGTTCAACGTGACCGGTCAAAGATAATGCTAAGAATAATATTTGCACATATATGACACTGAACTCAAGAGGAGATTAAGGGTGTCTCTGTGTGTTTGGGATGGGGGGTGCTTTCCTTTCTCTAGCAAACATCTTTTTTTGGGGGGGGGTAGCAAATGAGTAACAAACAGTGTCTGCTCCCCTGAGGATCAGATGAGCATTTTGGAGGAACTCAAGGAAGAAGCCAGACAGGCTCATGACAAGAGGAACTACCCAAGGCACCACGCAAAGCTGAATTTGCTGAGCAAACCTGCATATATCTGCTCTCGCTAATCCCGGGGCGCAAAAGGAAGCCAGTGTGGTGTAATGGTTAGCACGTTGGATTTGGAACTGGGCTCAAACCCCCACATGGACCATGAAGTTCACTGGCCAACATTGGGCCAATCACACACACATTCTCTCAGCCTAATTTACCTCCCATGACAAATAAGAATAAATAAAAGGTCTGATAAAAGCACGGGAATGCATGAGTTGTCAGGGAAAAGTTGTGTGTGTCTTTGTGCTGCTGGCATATATTTCCTTCTGTATCTCGGCCCTGCTGAAGTGTTTGGGATACATAAAAGCCACTTGCAGGAGAAAATACAATAATAATCAGATTTATAAATGATTTTAGTTCTTATTATTTATATCCTGCGTTTGGGAGGGGTCATTGCTTGGTGGCTGAGCCTCTGTTTTGCATGCCAAAGGTCTCAGATTAAATCCCAGGCATCTCCAGGTAGGGCTGGGAAGAAACCCCCCGGCCTGAAAACCGGGAGAGCCGTTGCTGGGTTAGATGCACCCACAGCGTGACTCAGGATATGCCAGCTTCCTTTATTCCACAGGGCTCAAGGTCATGTACAGAGTTCCCCTGGCCCATTTTTATTCTTGCATCAATCCTGAGTGGCTGAGAGATTGGGAAAGGCTCAAGGTCACACAGTGAGCTTAGTGGCTGAGTGGGGATTTAAACTTGGGTCTCCCCAATAGGCTTGAGTCTGGAGGCTCGCCTGGGGTGAGAAGGAATCTTCTCCAGGTGAAGGATTGCCTCTTTTTTCTCCCTCCCCCCTTTTTTTTTTGTCTTTGAGGTGTCTATTGACTTATGGGCATGTACACCCAGGCAGGTGAGTGTTTCTAAGTTAGTTGTTTTTTGTGAGCTTTGCAAAGCTGAGATAAGTGGAATGATAGAGAAATTAAAATGACCCCATGATGGCTGAATGGGAAAAAATATATTGCATTTCAAAGTGGTGCGAGTCTGTATGAAAGTTCTCCTGGTGGTGCCATATCTCTGTGAAGGCCCTATTCACAAATGCAAGCGACCTTGCAGAAATGGCTACCATGCAGGTGGTGTGGAGAAACACCCTTATGCACATATGCTGGTGTGTAATGCAGTGGCCAAGGGTTTGCCCGGATTCTGAACAAGTTCTGAGTTCCGTTTCCCCCTGTGTCCTGGAAGATGGCCTTCTCTGGCTTTTCCAGTGTCAGGAATGTGAGTCTAGCAGGCTTCCAAGAATTTCTTGGGGCCAATGGACACAATTGTCTAGCCTGTGGTAGCTGGGTTTTTTAGCATCTGCATATGTTGCCCAGAGCAGGAACAAAGGATGCTGTTTTATACTGCGTCAGATCCTGGGTCCATCTCACCTGATATTGTCAACACTGACTGGTAGTGACCCTGTTCAGATGATACACTAAGCTGTGGTGGTTAAGCATTTTGAGCTAAACTTTATGGCTTAGTGTGTCGTGAACCTTTCCTAACCATGGTGGCTCTATAACCATGGTTTAAACACACTCACTAACCATTTGCTGCAAGCGGGTTAGCAGCCTAACCATGGCTTAGTGTGTTGTCTGAACAGGCCCAATGTCTCTCCAAGGTTTCAGGCAAGATTCTTTCCTGGCACTCTCTGGAAATAGGTTAAACTTGGGGCCTTCTGCTGGAAAAGCACAGGCTCTACCATTGTGCTATAGACCTTCGTAGTGTCTGACAACCAGGGGCCTGTGGACAAGAAACAGTCAGCAGTAATACCTAATTGGTAAAGGCTGAGACTGGGGTGAGGGATGTGCACACTTGAGGGAACACCCCCCAGGATCCCCTGCTCAGATGATTCAAACACGGGAGCTGAAACTGCCTGCCAATTGCAACGGCCTTCTGGAGGCTTTCATGCAGATTCGGCATCTGTGTCTTTCAACCGAGAGCAACGAGAAGTGTTGCTAAGAGCAGTGGAGGCTGGTGGCTCCGTTGTCAGTGTGTGGAGGGGGCGATGAATCTACTCTGGGTTTCAATCAAAACTCTAAAGGAGCTACCCAAGGTGCTGCCGCACCTTGGATAGTTCCTTTAGCATTCTGACTGGTTTTGACTGAAACCTGGAGCGGATTTACCAGTCTTCTGACTCCGGAGCCGCCAGCCTCCACTGGCTGAGGGTAAGGAGAAATCAAACGTCTTGCAGTGCCTTTGAATGGTTTGGTCCAGTTTCCCTGCTATCTCCATCCAGATAGGGTTGCAGTCGGTACATCGGCCTCAAGCTTTAATCCCTCACCATAAGGCGATTCCAGCGAAAAAGTCATCCGTTCCATGGATTGTCTCTGTTATTTATTCTTTATTCGTTACATTTACATCCTGCCTTTTTTCCACCTCCAAGGAGTCCAAGGCAGCATGCATGATGCTCCTCCTCTCCATGGCCTGCCGGGAGAGATCCGCCAACTCAACAGTCTTTCTGAATATAAAACGAGCAATAAAGACTGATCTCTTCCGGCAGGCCTACCCAGTCGAATTTTAAGATCGCTGGCTGTTATTTTAATAATGTATTAGTTTTATATGTCTTAATCAGTTTTATGTATTTTATAATATTTTTGTAGCCTCTGTTGTTCCCCGCCTCGATCCAGAGGGAGAGGCGGGTAAGAAGTTGTTGTTGTTATTACTACTACTACTACTACTACTACAGCAACAACAAGCTTGTGAGGTAGGTTAGGCTGAGAGTCAGTGTCTCACCTAAAGTCACCCAGTGAGCTCCATGGCTGAGTGGGAGCTTGAACCTGGGACCAGATCTACACCTTGCGTCAAATCATTACAAATGTGGAATAAAAAGCAGGAAACATCACCATGAAAGTGGTATATGGAATGTGGATTGTGCCCAAAGCAGTCGTGTAGATCTAGCCCCAGTTTCCCCAGTCCCAATCCAACACTCGAAACAAGTCACGACAGTGGCTCTAATGTGTACTGTGATGCCAAACCTAAAGCATGATG
This sequence comes from Elgaria multicarinata webbii, assembly GCF_023053635.1. Taxonomy (NCBI): domain Eukaryota; kingdom Metazoa; phylum Chordata; class Lepidosauria; order Squamata; family Anguidae; genus Elgaria; species Elgaria multicarinata. The sequence goes on along the minus strand of NC_086171.1, from coordinate 39,672,308 downwards.
GGAATCGTCAGCATAGACAAACTTCAATCCAGAAACCAAACAGGGGTGCCTAGAAGGCAAACTTCCCCAACCTGGTGTCCTCCAGATGATTTGGATCACAACTCCCATCATGCTGATCATTGGCTGTGCTGGCTGGGGCTGATGGGTTTTGTGGTATGAAACATCTGGAAGCCACGAATTCAAGGAACGATGCCTTAAGTACTTTTAGGGCCTTGCTTCTATTTTCTTGTGCCAATTAAGCATTCTCTTTTTCCATTAAAGAAAGCTAAAAGGTCCCTGTCTGTTAGCCACATCTTGTTGCCTTTCAAGCAGGCTTAGGTTTGATAGCTTTCACCTTGCTTGTGTTCAAGGGCAGATGCAGGAGTCCTTTGTGGATGATGTACAAAATCTGGTGCAAGCTTCTTGGGTGATATACGCTAGACCGGCTTTTCAGCCCATCTAGCAAGGGTGGTTCAGAATGGGAAGGAAGGCAGCTCAGAAGGTTCGGGATCACTCATTTCCTGGCCTCTCTGGTCTCCTCCCCTTCCACTGGAATGCCCCCTTTCTCCACCAAGGATGCTTTTATGACCCCGGAGAGGCAGCCAGAGTAGTTCTCTCCATGCCAGCTGTTGAGGGGGGAGTTCTGAGATCAGATCTCTGAGGCCTTAGCTAGACCTAAGGTTTATCCCGTGATCGTCCTGGGGTCATCCCTGCCTGCTCCCGGGATCCCCTGTGTGTCATTTACATGAACAGGGATGACCTCAGAACGATCCCAGGATAAACCTTAGGTCTATTCTGACTCCTCCTTCTGTGGGGGAGTCTATCCTGACTCCCCCTTCTGTGGTTGGAGTGCTGTCTCCGACCTCGGAGGGGTTTAATGAGCAAACCTCTGGCCCCTAGGATGCTCACCCAGAGACCATAGGATTGCTCTCAATGTATTGTGTCTAATATATGTACAGGGAGGGGGTTTAACTCCATGGCAGAGCACCTGCTTTGCACGCCAAAAATCCCAGCTTCATTCCTTGTCCTCCCCTGTTTAAAAGTGCTGGGGGCAGTTGATGGGAAACGGAGCGAAAAAGAACCTAAGCTGGTATAAGGCAGGCAGCTACCTTTATATTTATGAAGCCCCTCTTTCTTTCTTACCTTTGTCCTTGTGATTATCCCCTTATGTTTTCACAATCTGCCCCGTTGTTACTGATTCCAGATCTTGCCCAGTTCTTTAAACACACACACACACACACACACACACACACACACACACACACACACACTTCTCAATACTGCACTGTAAATAAGCATGTCTGTGTATATATAGTTACAGAACACCCACATTTAGGGGATGTGTCTATAGCGAGAAGATCCCTGCACCTTTGATGGTTGCATCAAAGAGCGGATGCAGGTAAAATGTATCGCACCTGCTGTCATTCCCTTTTCTTCACTGGGCGTCTGCTTGTCCAACCCCTGGCACATCATGTGCATGCCACACAGCTTAGTGTTTTTTCAAATCAGTCGCACTTTGTGGAACCAAGTCTGCGGTTTAACAAAGATATGTTCAAACAAAAGGGAAAGAAGAAGAGACTGGATGGGTGAGGATGAGATAAGTACGGGGGCAGAGGGGGACCACAGGCAGCAAGAGTTGTGTTAGGGGTAGAGTTTCAGAAAGGGGGGGAAGGGAGGCAGAGATGAGCCGTTGTGGGAGCAGAAAAGGAGTAGAGACCTGAATATTATTTATTTTATTTTTTGTTTGATGTATTTGTAGCATTTATACGCTGCTCCACATCTAAACAGATTTCACTACAGTAAAATGATTGAAAAGATAATGGAAATAAAACACCATGTTAAAAATTGCTATTTATTTTTTTTAAAAAAACACAGAGTACTGATAAAAAAACATAGCTGGTCAGCCAAGGAAGGATGGCTGGAGGTGACAGAAACAGCACAACGTTGGTGCCTGCCTGATCTCCAGAGGCAGAGAGTTCCAAAGGAAGGGGGCCACCACACTGAAGGCGGTTCTGTGAGTGGATTCCAATCTGGCCTTAAGTCCGCTGGGAGCATGTCCTCTGATGACCTCAGAGATTGGGCAGGTTGGAAGGGGAAACTCTAATTGGTTACTCTGAGGTTTCATTTGTTTGGATGTTTGGATGATTTTGCCTTTGTTTTTATAAGCTGAGGTGTTGCACTGGGAGTCGTTTCTCCAAGCTTCCGTTGACATTTGCACATAGTTTTTGGTGTTCTTTGGAATCTGGGACCCTGGGTCAAACTGGAGCCAGTGAGTTGCTCTCTTTAGCATGGCCTTCCCCAACCTGGGGCTCTTCAAACATTTTGGAATCGAGGCCAATAGTTGGGAATTCTGGGAGTTGTCATCCCAAACATCTAGAGGGCCATTCCACAGCCTAGGAGCAGCAGAAGAGAAGGTCCTCTGGGTAACAGCTGTTCATCTAGTTTTTGCTAGTTGAAGTAGATTTTTCCCAGAGGACCTGAGTGTGTGGGGCAGCTCAGAATCTCTTAACATAAAAGTTTTGTAATTAATCCTCCCCCATCCCCATTTTATTTATGTATGTATTTATTTATTATACTTTCTATCGCGACCTTTCCTTCAAGAAGCTCAAGGCAGCGTGTATGCTTCTTCTCTCCCATTTTATCTTCACAACAACCCTGCGAGGCAGATCAGATACATAGACTCTGTTCAAAGCGCCATAAGAACCGAAATCGAGCCATGGGAAGGGTCAGACCAAAGACCTATCTCAAGAGCGGCAAATGACTTTCGGCCCAAGGGCCAAATTCATTTTCAGTGGAGCTCTCGGGAGAGGGGGCATTCCAGAAGTGGATGGTGCTTTGTGAACAAAATTGACCACATTCAACCTGGTTATGGCTACACCTGTGGTGCCCATTGATTCCTCGTAGCAATGAATGAGTCATTGTGGGTGAGATACTGCTGTGATCTAGACAGCCATATGCCAAAGGCCTTAGCTAGACCTAAGGTTTATCCTGGGATCGTCCCGGGGTCATCCCTGTTCATGTAAATGACACACAGGATATCCCAGGAGCAGGCAGGGACAACCCCGGGATGATCCCGGGATAAACTTTAGGTCTAGCTAAGGCCCCAGACTCCAATTTAGGGCCCAATCCTGTGCATGTTTGGACAGAAAAAATGGCCTACATTCCGGCTAGGGAATGCTGGGACTTGTAGGACTTCCCCCCCCCCCGGTCTAAACATGCATAGGATTGGGCCCTAAATTATGCCAAGAGAGGCCGGTCTTCCCAATCCTTATTCATAGGCAACTCTTCCTTGAGGGAAAGCACAGTCCCCAATCCTCTGAACGAAACTGTAGTGAATCTGTTCCTTCCTTCCTTTATTAATTAATAAATCACTAAATTCATTTATTAATTAATAAATCATTATGAACCATTCATTCATTATTAATGTATTTATTATGTATTACTCAAAGCTCTCTGGGCTATTCACAACACGATCAATCTTAACAGAAACCTTTGAACACAACGGTTAAACACAATTAACCGTAAAAAGTACCAGGTCCCGACAATATTTTTTTTAAAAAAATGCCCCATCTAAAGGAGGTCTCCAAGGTGCTGAAACCTACCAGAACCTTTAGAGTTCTGTCTGGTTCTAACTGAAACTCAGAATGGATTCACAGCCCCACCAAAATGGGAGACACCAGCCTCCAATGCCAATACTTCAACTGCTAAACACGTTTTCCACTCTATCAGGCTCCTTTTGTTTTTAAGTTCCTAGTTTTAATTTTTATTAGGTTAGGGTCCTCTTCCTTCCTTCCTTCCTTCCTTCCTTCCTTTCTTTCCTTGTTTCTTAAGCCCTTTCTGCAATTCTGTATGTGAACATTCGCAGTCATGAGACTGACAAGCCCAAACCGTTTTTGGTTGGTTTTTTTTTTAGTCTTTGGGATCATCGACTTAAACAGAAGTAGCATCTCATGCATGAAGGGCCCCAGGTCAACCAAGTACGTGAACGCCTCCTTGACACAAACGAGGGTGAATTTCTCCTGACGCACGCAGGAAGTTGAACGCACGAGGCTTTGGTGAATCAGAATGTGCCGTCTTTCAAGGGAAGCAAGTGACCCAGGAGCCTTAAATGTCCCAGGCTGAAAACAAAGTAACAGCATGGCCGTGAAGCCAAAGTCGGACGTTGCAATTAAAAAATTAAATAAAAGCAGGCCGATCTCAGGGTTGCTTCAGACTAAATTTGGGTTTGATGCAGATTTAGGTACTGGGTAAATCGAAGTAAATATCCCTGTCTCCTCCTTCCTGTTGCTGTCCCTTAGACCTCCACCCCGAAAATGCTACATAAGGCTCAGTGGACCCTGCAGAATAGGGTGAGCTGTGGAAATTTCCTGACAGAGCAGTACAACAATGGAATCAGTTACCTAAGGAGGTTGTGGGCTCTCCCACACTAGAGGCCTTCAAGAGCCAGCTGGACAGCCATCTGTCAGGTGTGCTTTAAGCTGGATTCCTGCATTGAGCAGGGGGTTGGACTCGATGGCCTTATAGGCCCCTTCCAACTCTACGATTCTATGAATGGGTCACTACCTGTCAGTCACTATAGGCCAGCAGTGAGATGCCCCCCTTAGCCTCTCCCATTGCTGACATGTGACATGCTTGCCTGGAATCAATTTGGCCCTTTGACTGAAAAAGTTCCCCCATCTCTGCCTAAATTTATGCTTTTCGTGATCAGGGATCATTTGTTTAAAAAGTGGGCTTAGGCGCTGGAAGCCTGAGCATGAAGCACGAACAACCTCTCTTTACTGGATACTTCAAAGCCCTTCCTATTTGCGTCTGGTTTTATCTGTCACCCTCTCCCACTTCCAACTCTACAATTCTATGATTCTATGGGGTGGGGGGGAGGGGGATCCCCAAAAGTCAAGAGGAGGCACCTTCCATGAGTGGAGCTTCTCCTTGGATGGGTTGAAATTTGTGGTGTCGAGAAGACCTCCAAAAGGGTTCAGCACTAGTTTGCTAGAGTACCTCTTTTTGATCGGTAAGTTAAAGTTCAGTATTTGGAAATGGCTCAAGGCCTGCATTATTTCGTGATTCGCTCGTTCCTTGTGCCCCCTGTTATCATTCCTTCTAAGTCTGATGTTCAGGTTGTGAGTGCCATTCCTTGTGATGCCAAAACTGCACCATCCATGCACAAGAGGGAGATATCAGCAGGCCTGGGGAATCCCAAGGTTTGCAAAACATGCACGCCAAAAACAAAACAAAGCAAAAACCTATTAGGAAAAAAGCCTAATGCAAAGCCATCTATAGAAAGCAGTTCCTGTATCCAATCCAATCCTTGATGTTTTCAGTGTGTTCCTGAAGTAGGCACAGCGATGTAAGAACGCTACAAGAGCCCTGCTGGATCAGACCAAGGATCCATCTAGTCCAGCATTCTGTTCACACGGTGGCCAACCAGGTGTCAACCTGGGTCTAATTGACACCAAGCAGGATATTGCACTATGAAAGTGGTATGAAAGCGGAATATGGTCAATATGTGTCAATGGGCCCCCACAGTTGTCAGTGCACTTCAATACTGCCATAAAGCAGTAGTGTGGCTCCTGCCTTGTATATACGTAGTCACCCACATGTTTAGTTTTTTTTACGGTTTTTAATGCTTTATGTGTGTATGTTCTGTGTTTTAAAATTTTAAATTTTGTATACTTGTTTTTATCTCAATTTTAGAATTTCTGTAAACCGCCCAGAGAGCTCTGGCTACGGGGCGGTATAAATACTGGTTTCATTGTGCAATATCCTGCTTGGTGTAGATTAGGTCCAGGAAACCTCATGCAGGACATGAGTGCAACAGCACCCTCCCACCCATGTTCCCCAGCAACTGGTGTATATAGGCCTACTGTCTATGGTACTGAAAGTGACACATAGCCATCAGGACTAGTAGTTGTTGATTGAACTCTTCTCCAGGAATTGATCCAACCCCACTTAAAGCCATCCAAATTGGTGGCCCATCACTACATCTTGTGGAAGTGAATTCCATCGTTTAACTCTCCACTGTGTGATGATGTCCCCCCCCCCCCTTTTATCTGTCCTGAACCTCCTCCAATCAGCTTCATGGGATGACCCCGGGTTCTAGTATTATGGGAGAGGGAGAAAAATGTATCCTTGTCCGCATTCTCCACACCATGCATAGTTTTGTACAGCTCTGTCATGCCTCCCCTCGCTCTCTCTTTTTCAAAGCTAAACCATCCCAGCTGCTGTAACCTTTCCTCGTAGGGAAGATGCTCCAGCTCTTGATTATTTTAGTTATCCTTTTCTGCACCTTTCCCAATTCAACAATTCCTCCTCCTCCTCCTCCTCCTCCTCCTCCTCCTCCTCCTCCTCCTCCTCCTCCTCCTCCTCCTTGTCCTTCTGTGTGGTGACCAGACCTGTACACAGTATTCTAAGTGTGATCACACCATAGATTGGCATAAGGGCAATATGATACTGGCAGTTTTTTTTATTATTATTTTCAATTCCTTTCCTAATTATGCCTAACATAGAGTTTGCCTCTCTCTCTTTTTATAGCTGCCACACACTGGATCATAGAATCATAGAATAGCAGAATTGGAAGGGGCCTACAAGGCCATCGAGTCCAACCCCCTGCTCAACCCTCTGATCATTGAGCTGTCCACCACAACCCCAAGATCTCTTTCTTGGTTAGTCACTGCTAGCTCAGATCCCAACAGGTTATACTTGAAGCTGGATATAGTGGAACCAGGCCTCACTGGGACAGAGCACTGGTACTTCGTTATTAACAGGGATGCTGAAGACATCTGCCTTCCCTCTCAGTCCTCCCTATTCTCTCTGAGTTTAGCTGCAGTCCTCTGAGTTGGAGGGAGAACGTTCCCTCGCCCGGCCTTCCCAGCAAGGACACATAGTTCCCTCTTGCGATGCAAAGTCTTAAGTCCCATTAGCTTTACAAAAAGACTGATTGCTGCTGGCACTGGTTTGCTGATATGGATCAACTCAGATGCCTTTATTTTTTGATGTGTCCTTGGGGGTGTAGCTGGGAGGAGGAGCTATCATAATATGTATTATTGTATGTATTATTGCATTTATGTCCTGCCTTTTCCCCCTCCAAGGAACCCAAGGTGGTGTACATAATCCTCCTCCTCTCCATTTTATCCTCACAACAACAACCCTGTGAGGTGGGTTGGGCTGAGAGTCTGTGACTGGCCTAAAGTCACCCAGTGGGTTTCCATGGCCAAGTGGGGACTAGAACCTGGATCTCCCGACTCTCAGACCGACACTTTAGCCACTACACCACACTGGCTCACATACGCCCCCGCTCTTCCAAAAGTACCACTACGCCAGTGAGTAGGAAGGTTCCAAACCTGTTTCCCAACACACGGACGGGTGAACTTTTTCAAAGGCAAGGACTGGATGCAACTCCCTCTGGAGTGTAAATGCAGTAAGAAATCCAGGCTTGGTACCATGTGATGGATGAAACTATTCTCGGAACCAGGACTGCCCTGCCGGCACTTCATGCGTCCTTATTCCCATGGTAATCTCAGCTCAAGCAGATCTGTAGGTTCTAGAGCCTGGGCATCACTTTCCACTGTTTATTTTCACTGACATTCCCGGTAGAAATGCAGGAAGGAAGAACAGCTGGTGTTATATTCATATCAGAGACCGATTCATTCTTGTGTTGAAAACTGCAGCGTCAGGGTGGGGGCGGGGCGGGGGGGGGCAGAATTATCAGTGCAGAAAAGAGACTGGTTACAAACAATCAAACAACTTGTTTCTGATGGAATTTAACTTCAGAATAACATGGATTGTGCTTTTCCGTCGATCTCAGTGGCGCTGTGTGTGTGTGTGTGTGCGTGTGTGTGAGAATGTGTGTTTTAATTTGGGTAGAAATCCAAGCTATGGACCCACTCAGAGTTGACACTGTCTCTTTGGGCTTATCTTGCCAAGTGACGGTTTCTAAATCAGGCTGGAAATCAGGTCACATTTCCTGCTCTGATAGGATTTATCTCATTTCTGTTCTTTCAAAGTAATTAGAGTTACTAATAAAGAAGGGGGAAAAATGGGTAGATCTGCTGCGACTGAAAATATACCTTTAGTTCTGTCTCCTAGGATGGGGGGTTGAGAAGTCTTATGCCAAAGTATCAGCAGGCAGGAGAGATAACCACACTCTTTTGCTAGAGTATCTCTTTTTGGTTCGGTAGGTTAAAATTCAGTATTTGGACATGACTCAGGACCTGCACGACATGAGTCAAATCTTGTGTCAAATAATTATGAACGTGGAATAAAAAGCAGGAAATAGCACCATGGAAGTGGCATATGGAAAGTGTCCTGTGCCCCAACAGTTATCAGTGCACTTCAACACCGCTATAAAGCAGTAGTGTAGATCGACCCTTGTTGACTGGGGCCATGGCTAGACCGAAGGTTTATCCCTGGATCGTCCAGGGGTCAAACCTGTTCATCTAGGTGACACACAGGGGATCCAGCGCTCAGGCAGGGGCGAACCCTGGATGATCCCAGGATAAACCTTAGGTCTAGCTGTGGCCTGGGTCTTTCCTTGTGTCCTGTTATCTTTCCCTCTAATTCTGATGTTCAGGTTGCGAGTGACATTTCTTGTGAAGCCAAAGTAGCACCATTCATGCCCAAGAGGGAGGTATCAGCAGGGTTGGGGAACCCCAAGGTTTTCAGAAGTCCCCCACCCACCCACCCCGGAAAAAAATATTAAAAAGTTAGGAAAAAGCATAAATGGAAAGCCAGTGGGAGAAGGGGAATGGAATGGGGCGGTTATCTATTAAAATAAGAACAGAGCATAAGAATATGAAGGCCACTGAGGTCCATTTCACCTAGTGTCTTGCTTATTTATTTATATTTATCATCATGTTCAAGGCTTAGTTTAGATGTCACGGCATTTGGAACGTGCTTCAGGCTCTCCCCTCTCCCTTCTGTCTCACCTCACCACCTCTGATTTTGTTCTTGGTTCTTCAACACCATCATTGGCTGAGATTGGGCAATCTGTGGTTACAGCTAACTGCGTAGCCTGCCTCCAAACCAACGTGGGAAACCATGGTTTCAAGTAGGGCTGTGCTCCGCTTCTCCTCGGACCGGAGAAGCAGAAGCGGATCGGGGTGCTTTGCCTCCCCTTAAGGCTGAGGCGAAGAGGATCGGGGGAGCAGCAGAGCATCGTGGAGCGTCGCGGAGCGGATCGAGGTGAAGGCGGATCCTCTGCCTCGATCCGGAGCGCCGCAAAAAAGGTAAGGGGGGTTTACTTGGCCCTGCTGCTGCTGCCGCCGCCGCCCGTGCGGCGACAGTGGCAGAGCCAGGTAAGGGGGCAAGGGGGAGGGGGGTCTTACCTGGATCCATCCGTGGCCTCGCAGCTGCTTCAACTGAGCCCGAGGACTCAAACAGGAAGACCAGGCTGCTGCGGCCTGGTCTTCCTGTTTCAGTCCTTGGGCTCAGTTGAAGCAGCCGCAGGGCTGCGGACGGACACAGGTAACGGGGAGGAAGGAGGGGGTGGTTACCCGGCCCTGCCGCCACCGCCTGTGCACCGACGGCGGCAGAGCCAGGGGGGCAAGGAGGAGGGGGATCTTACTTGCGTCCATTGCGGCCCGTTGCCAGCTTCACTAGAGCCCGCGGCTCAACCTGGAAGTGTAGGCCGCAAGCGGGGCCTACAGTTCCTGGTTGAGCCGCGGGCTCTAGTGAAGCTGGCGGCAGGCCGGGACGGAAGCAGGTAAGGGAGAGGAGGGAGGGGGCTTACCTGGCACCACCCCCCACCGCTGTGGAGCTCTGATTCAGAGCCGGAGCTCCGCAGCGGAGCAGAGCAGACCCTAGGCCGATCAAAGCAGGGCGGAGTGGGCCCGATACGCAATGTGCGGATCGGGAATGGAGTGGATTGGGGGGTCCGTGCACAGCCCTAGTTTCAAGCAGGCTTTCCAGTCCTGATTTGGAGGCAGGTGGGCTAGACTAAAAGAAAGGGACCAGCTCAAGGCCATTGAGGGAGCGGCAGGGTCAGGATTTGACCCCAGGCATCCCTAGTTCTGCCCAACTGGTGTCCTCCCTGCCCATTGGCCATGCTGGCTCAGGCTAATGGGAGTTGTAGTTCAAAGCTACTTCTGGAGGGCACCAGAATCGGGAAGGCTGTTCTACGTCATACTGTCATGCAGTCTCTGCTTCCCTCAGGGGTGAGAGGTTTCAGGGGCAGTTCTCCTTCGGTTTGGCTTCCTTTAGAGGAGGCACCTGGTGTTTTGCAGGCTTGAATTGCTTGACAAGTAGCACATAAATGGAGGCAAGTACCTACTTGCTAACAGGCAGCAAATTCACCATCTCACATCTGATCCCCCAAACAGAACTCACAAAGTTAACACAGCTAGTTCTTTTCCTCTCTTAAAACTTAAAAAAACCCACCCACCCTGCTTTTATTCTTGCTTCGCACACAACACCTCCTGTTCCCTTTAGCTGGCTGTGCATGTCACCGTCCCCAAACTGATGGCGTTGTCCGTTCGCAGCGTTCCAGAGAAATCCCCCAACTATTTCCCAGCGATCGCGGGCCACGGGCCAGGTGTCTGTTTAACCAACGGTATGGCCTGTCTCGCACTCCTATCCATGCTCTGGATACATTTGATTCCCCAGGCACAGTTGGGTTCTGTCACTCACAGAGAGAAAACTTGCAGTGTTTGAGCTGGCCCTTTCAGTGCCAAGGCTTCCAGGGCTCTTAGTGCAGAGGGATGCTGGAATGCCTCAGCAGCACCCCCTCCGATTTCTGCCACTGCCACTAGAGATCAGCTCATCGGTCCATCTGGCCCTGGGTTCCGTCTCTCAGGGTTGGAAATGTCTCCCGGAGGGTTTGATTCATTGGACCAAGCTACCCACTGGAGAAGTTTCTTCTGAACCCGCTATTAGTCATTGGTTGCTCAATGCGCCCTAGAGCTGGACGAACCCTGGCTTTCTGAAATTCCTGTCTGTTTTAACTCTGAATCTGGGAAACAGCCACCTTACTAGTAAAGTGGCGGTAAAGGATCGGTCATATTTACAGGAAAGGGTGTTTGTGTGATTCGCTACAATTGCACATGTTTATAGCTTCTGCTTTTTCTCAGTTTGCTGATGGAGGCCCGGCGGTGTCAAGTTATGCTTCTTGCCTTGTTCAGCTGCCCTTCTGTGGAGCATATGGCTTGGCTCACTGGCTTGAGATGTATTTATTGCTTTGTGGGACGATTCCCTCTCTGTTGGACACACCCTGTAATCTAGATTTGTCGTCAGACCTGTACATGCAGTAGAACAACATATAAGAATGAATGGTACTACTCTAGGGCAATGTTTCGGGGATGCCACCCGGAATAATGGGCTCAAGTTAAAGGAACCCAGATTCCAGCTGGACATCAGGAAAAACTTCCTGACTGTTAGAGCAGTACGACAATGGAATCAATTGCCTAGGGAGGTTGTGGGCTCTCCCCCAATAGAGGCCTTCAAGAGGCAGCTGGACAACCATCTGTCAGGGATGCTTTAGGGTGGATTCCTGCATTGAGCAGGGGGTTGGAGTCGATGGCCTTGTAGGCCCCTTCCAACTCTGCTATTCTATGACTCTATGATCCTTGGTTATTGGGAGGCATAAAAATATGTTTAAAAAATAATCCAATTTTTGGTAAAAATATACCTGGCGTGTGGGAAATAAGGACATCACGTACTAGTTTTCTGCTTTCAGTGATTAAAAAAGAATAGATAGAAAAGTAAGTGACCCTGAAGTCAGAAGCGGTAGAGTCCACTTTATTACATCAAGACACTACCAACCATTTCTGCGGCAGGTGTAGATTCAGCCATTTCATAGATCAAGCTGTAGAACATATAAACTTGTTGGTTTGACTATCTGTCTTTGTTAGTCAAGGAATCGAAGCTCTGTTGTGCAGCGGACTGGTTGAGCGGTACCCACGTGGTTGGCTCAGTAGACCTTTGGGCAGGTTCACCCATGCATGTGCTTTATTTAACCCATGTGTGAACTGACTCCAATGGAAAGCATGGCATATGGAAGGGATGAGAGCCAATACAGTAATTCTAACGATATAGTCTGTGGAGAGAGAGACCTGGGATCAAATTCCTCCCCTGCCATGAACCTCAGAGGGTGACCTTGAGCCCACCTCTGAACCCAACCTACCTCCCAAGATAGTTGTGAAGATAAATTGGAGAAGGTGATGGGAGACCCACAAACACCACTTTGAATTTCTTGGAGGAAAGGCAGAATATAAACGTAAATAAAATATTTTTGAGCCTGCTAAGCAGGCTGAAGGTTTCTTTCTTCCTGTGAGGCTTTGGGGGACGGAATGGGCCAACCTATCCCACAAGTGCCAGCCTCAACAAAAAACCCAAGCCTTGAGCTGAACAGTCCCTGAAATAGTACCCTTTGGTGCCAAATTTGTATCCCCATTAAAAAAATAACAAATGCAAACCCCCCCTCTCCCACAAAAAAACACAACGTGTAAAAAATCCCTTTCAGCGCTAATCTTGGGCAGGGTTTATAGCAACTCCCAGCTGGGATCAAGTGCCGTTGGAATTGTTGTGGGGAAATAGATCTGACAATTTTTGTTAGCAGAGCATCATTTGGGAATTTGGAGCATTATTGTATTAGGAAGCTATATTTGGGGAGAGTTGGCTATACGCTGCTTGCTCAGTGGTTAACCCACCTCTGATCAATCTAACTTCCCCTGCTGAAAGTGAAATCCAATGTATGCATTTATGTCTTGCGAGCACTGGAGGATATGTGAGGCTTCCCTCGGCGAAAGCCGGCAACTCCCTTTCGACGCGGTGGATTCTAGTAACGGCTATTAAAGGGCATTCAAAGGATCTGTAAATCACCAGTCTTTTTTGGATGTGAGATTCGTCATCGGAAAATGTTTGCACGGCCGGTCGTCTGGCAATATTTGGAATTAGGAGCTCTGATGTGTCGGAAGCTGTTATGTAAGACTCAGCCTTCAAAACCACAGAGGCAAACTTTGGTGTGTGTGTGTGTGTGTGGATTTGCAAACTCAAACAACTTGTCCTGGTTAGAAGGGAATAACTACGCCTGCATTTTTATCACACTGACGAATGCGCCAGATGAGGCTTTTTGAAGTCTCAGTGTATCTTGCTTTTGCAGATACTGGATCCTTAAAATATCTGAAGGATCTTATGAGAAGGGAGGTGACTGCCATAGAATGCACATTTTCTGGCACTGACTGGGGTATCGATTGATGATTTGTATATTTATTTGTTTAAAATCAACAAATAGACGAATCATCAGTCTGAGGGGCTGTGAGAACAGCTTGCAGACAATCAAGAAAAACAAGGCAGTCCCTGCCTCGTAGGCTTACAATCTGAAAGACACGACACGCAAGGAAAAAGGGATGAGGAGGGATGAGGAAATAAGTAAAATCAGGCAGCCATTCTTAAGGTTAAATAATAGTTCTTACAATGGCAAACTGGAAACAGTTGAGGGAGAGAATGAGGAGTTCAAAGGAGCTGGTCTTTAAGTGGAGCTGATGTGGCCCTGTTTCCCATCTACCTCTGGTACACCCTGCCTTTGCCAGTTGCTGGGGAACATGGGCAGGAGGGTGCTGTTGCATTCATGCTCAACTTGTGGGTTTCCTGTGGACAGCTGGTTGGCCAATGAATGAACAGAGTGGTCCTGTTCAGATGACACTTCAGGGTCTGTGGTTCTCTGGGGTTAGCACTAACCACAAGTCTTGCTGTCGCACACAACAGTTTAAGCCATGGTTAGAGCCGCTAAACCTGCTGCAGACAGTCCAACTGTGGTTAGCGCATGAGCAAGGTTTAGCAAAACGCATCACACAAGACCCTTTAAACCCAGCTGCTTAACCACAAACCTTAACCAGCAGGATTTAGGGTGTCTTACATGCTTACCTTCTTATAATGTTAGACTTTGGGGATCATTTCAGATTTCAGCAGGGAAGGGAAGATTCTCAGCCTGTTTTTTTTTAAACTCTTCTTGGACATATTCAAGATTAAATAGCAAAGTACAAAACCGTACAGACAAAAACTATTGCTTTATATTGGTATTGAAGTGCGCTGAAAACTGTAGGGGCACAGGACACATTCCAAAGTGTTATTTCTTACTTTTTATTCCACATTCGTAATGATTTGGCACAAGCGCAGGATCTACACTACTGCTTTAAAATGGTTTATAATGATATTGAAAACTGTTGGGGCCCATGATACATTCCGTATACGGTTTTCAAACCGCTTTCAAAGTGTTACATCCTCCTGCTTGGTGTAGATCCGGCTGAGTTGTAAACCTGGCTCTGGTGTATTTTGGAGGAGTCTTGTAAATAGTGGCAAATAAGAACGGCCTCCAAGCCATCCAGGCATGGCTAGAATGTAGGGTGACCATATGGAAAGGAAGACAGGGCTCTTGCATCTTTAACAGTCATATTGAAAGGGGAATTTCAGCAGGTGTCATTTATATGCAGGCAACACCTGGTAAAATTCCCTCTTCATCACAACAGTTAATAACTGTGGGCTCAATTGAAGAAGCCGAGGGACCGCAGACGGAGGCAGGTAAGGGAGAGGAGGGGGGGGTTACCAGGCCCTGCCGCTGTCGCCACGTGGGCGACAGCGACAGCAGCAGGGCCCGGTAAACCCCACATACCTTTCTGGCGGAGCTCCGGATCGAGGCGAAGGATCCGCCTTCACCTCGATCCTCTTCGCCACGTTCTGCCGGCCCTCTAATCCTCTTCGCCTCCGCCTTAAGGGGAGGCGAAGCACCCTGCTCCGCTTCTAATTCGCCGGTCCGATTAGAAGCGGAGCACATCCCTAGTGATGAGTAGCATCAGCCCCAGTGGGGTCCATCATGTCCGTCCTGGGCAGGAGCTGATGCCAGCAGGATTGACCCTGTTCCCATCACATGCAGCTCTCTGGGAGCTCATGGAGGGGGAGGGGGAGGAATCCACCCGATTTCAGGGCGCTGGACTTTGGCCCAGGGTTCGAATCCAAGCTGGAGGTGAGCATTACGAGATTGCCAATTGTGATCTCTGAGGGGCATAAGAACATCAGAAGAGCCTTGCTGGATCAGATCAAGGGTCCCTTGAGTCCATCATTATGTTCACACAGTGGCCAACCAGCTCCCTCTTGGAAGCCCACAAGCAGGTGATGAGTGCAAGAGCATCTTTCAGCCCATGTTCCCCTGCAACTGGTGTACATAAGCCTACTGCTTCTGATACCGGAGGTAGCTTAGAGATATTAGGACTGATAGACATCGATAGCCTTCTCCTCCAGGAATTTCTCCAATCCCCTTTTAAAGCCATCCAAAGTGGTGGCCATCACCTTGTGGTAGCGAAATCCATAGTTTACCTACCCGCTGTGTGAAGAGGTCCTTCCTTTTTATCTGTCCTGATTCCCCCACCAAGCAGCTTCATGGGCAGACCCCAAGTTCTAGCATGCGAGAGGGAGGAAAATGTCTCCCTGTCCACTTTCTCCACACCAATAATGTTCCAGTAATGTTCAGCAGCATCACTATCGATGTGGAGCTGACCTTGTACTGACCCAGATTCCAGCCTCTCTGTTGCTCCCTGTGAATCAGTTGTGCTGCGGTCACCCTCCGTTTTCAGGACTGCATGTTTTGCGTGGTCTTCCAAATGTCTTTCATATGGGTCGATTCGACCACCTCTTCTGCTGGGAGAAGTCGCCACAGGCATAAGAGGAAAAGGAGCCAGCACCAGAGGGCTGTAGGACCTGCGGACCCCTGAGAGCCAAAGGTCTGGAGCGCAATCTGGACGCATTGGCTGGGGCAAGGGTAAACCTGTAGCATCTCTCCTCCAAACGACCAGCCTAGACATATCAGAAACACTAGAGGCGTTGTCTGGGGTCTTTGGACAAAGTGACTTCTCCCGTAAGAGGAGATATATTTTTATTTATTTATTTTACAAATGACGCGGACGTTTCTCTCTCCCCTTCCCAAAGGCTGAGCTTTGTGACTTCTCCGGTATTCCCTGCGCGCAGCTGACAAACGGATTTGAAATCTCCAAGAGACGAGGGCGTCGGATGCTGCCGGACGAACTGATGCTCAGTTCGCTGCCCCAAATTGAAAGGATCATCTGTCTAAGCTCGCTTGGAATTTTGTTTTCTGTTTAGAGTCCCAGCCTTCCTCAACCTGGGGCGCTCCAGATGTGTTGGACTGCATCTCCCAGAATGCCCCAGCCAGCTGGCTGGGGCATTCTGGGAGTTGTAGTCCAACACATCTGGAGCGCCCCAGGTTGAGGAAGGCTGGTTTAGACGAATAGGAGATGTCTCAGGTCCTTGCTCCCTTCTCACGTCCCCTCCTGGCTTTGGTGCTGCGTGGATGAGATTCCCCCTCTGTCAGATAGTTCTCCCCTATTGGGATGCTCATCGCAGCAGGTCAGGATTTCCAGTAGCTACCAGAGAGGGTTGGAGACGCTTCAATATTTAGCAGCAAGCAGCTCAATGGCTGTTGCTTATTGAAAGACACATCGCAATGCATTGCAGCAACAGAGCCCGCCTTCAAGGCAGCTGACAATTATTATATTTTGTAAAGGCTGCAATTTATTTATTTACAAGATTTAGAGAGCCATCCCGTGCATGTTTATACAGAAAAATGAAAGTTTTGCATATCCCAGCATGCTGGGAGTCGTAGGACTTCTTTTCTGTATAAAGTTGCATAGGACTGGGCCATTATAGGACGCTCTGTATCGAACCCATTTCCCAAGCACTGAACATTAAAAGGAAGAAAAGAGCATCTATTTAAAGAAGTACAATATTTAAGATCTGGCTATGGCAACAACATTGTGGCTGGTCAATTTGGGAAGGCTTGTTCAAATGAAAATGTCTTTATTTATTTACTTATTTATTTTATTACATTTATATACCGCCCCACAGCTGAAGCTCTCTGGGCAGTTTACAACAATTAAAAATGGTAAACATTAAAAGTATACAAAATTTAAAAACCATCAAAAACATAAAAAACAATATAAAAACAACAGTATTCATTTTAAAATAACAATTCTGGGGTCCATTAAAAACAAACTTAATGTTGTTAAATGCTGTTAAAATGCCTGGGAGAAGAGAAAAGTCTTGACCTGGCGCTGAAAAGATAACAATGTTGGTGCCAGGCGAGCCTCATCGGGGAGATCATTCCACAGTCGGGGGGCAACCACCGAAAAGGCCCTCTCCCTTGTTGCCATCCTTTGAGCTTCCCTTGGAGTAGGCACTCAGAGGAGGACCTTAGATGTTGAGCGCAGTGTACGGGTAGGTTCATGTCGGGAGAGGCGTTCCATCAAGTATTGCGGTCCCAAACCATCAGGTATTGTGTGTCCCAAGGCACAAACCAAAAGCAAAGCAATGACCGTGTTCAGCTGACACACTGGTGGTTAAGCATTTTGAGCTAAACATGATGGCTTAGTGTGTCGTGTAGGGTGACCTTATGGAAAGGAGGACTGGGCTCCTGTATCTTTAACAGTTGGATAGAAAAGGGAATTTCAGCAGGTGTCGTTTGTATGCATGCAGCACCTGGAGAAGTTCCCTCTTCATCACAACAGTTAAAGCTGCAGGAGCTAGAGTGACTAGCTAAAGAGGACAGGGCTCCTGCAGCTTTAACTGTTGTGATGAAGAGGGAACTTCACCAGGTGCTGCATGCATAGAAATGACACCTGCTGAACTTCCATCTTCATCACAGCTGTTCAAGATACAGGAGCCCTGTGCTCCTTTCTATATGGCCACCCTATGGTTGAGGATCATAGGAGTTGGACTCCAACCCATCTGGAGGACACCAGTTGGTCATGCTGGCTGAGGATGTGGAAGTCCAACCCAGTTGGGTAAAGAAACAGTAAAAACACTTTTTACTGTTTTTGATATTCTTGTTTTTATTGTAGCAGGGTTTTACTGTTTAAAATTGTTGTATACTGTCTGAACTGTTGTTTAGCAGATATAAGGGAGTATATAAATGTTCATCATCATCATCCCTTTCTTCTGTTTGTGTGCAGAGGAGACCATGTTGAATCTGGGCTCCGTGAATTCACTGTGCACTGCCTGCTTAAGATCAACCCAGACCCTAAAGCAGACTTCCTCCAAATATGTCGGACTTCAACTCCCATCATCCCCACCCAGCATGACCAAGCTGGCTGGGCATGACAGGAGTTGTAATTCAATGCAGCTGGAGAGTGCCAGCTTGGGGAAAGATGCTGGGGAGCGCCTTTACCCAAGAGCAGGAGAATTCCTGCTGCAGGCCTGTATCAGGAGCCCTGCTGAGGTTCTGTATATAGCTGCTCTTAAACCTGTTAAGTTACCAGCCCCTGTGTGGAGCCTGAAACCAGTAGTCGAGATTCAGGGGACAACCTAATACGCAAAAGCGTACAAGCATGTGTCATGCACTTACAAATAGGGATGGACAAACCTGACTCCTTTTCTGTCGGTGTCAGTTCCCTCTGTTTTTAACCAATAACTCTCTTCCGTTCTGTTGAATCGGTGATTTCTTTTATAAAAACAACAACAACAAAAATACATAAAATATGTCATTTTGAAAGTGCATTTAAATGCACATTTTTCTCTCAATTTTTAAAAATATTTTTATATGTGTAAATATGCCGACAGCTGCTTTGAAACGTTTCATCAAGGGTGAAATGTATTGGATCACACAGCTGTGATCCATGAATTGGTCTGAGACGTGCAGGTCAGGCCATTTTTGTATGGGAATTCGCAAAGATCAAATTCCGGTGCCGGTTAGAGGAGGGTATTTGCCCCTCTCTACTCATGGCTTCGCGCGTAAGCAGCACAGCACACACCCTAACAATCTTGGATCTGGAAATGGGAGGGGTGGAGGGGGCTACTCAGGGTACGTGCGCTTTTAGGCTCTTCCATTTTTAGGAACTAAAATGCCGTACAATCGCAAAAGCACCCTAAAGTGTAGAGTGGCAATTCTGATTTGCATCAGTGATCTGTAAGAATAAAACCAGAGGGTGGTTGTGAATTTGGGATTATTTAAACCAGATTAAAATCACAGTAATCCTCGAGAAGGCGCCTGTAGACATTTGAGGATATTAAAAAGGGGGTTGCACTCTCGCTTGCAAACCAAATGCAATGTGAAAGGCGGAGTGCCGACTAAGGTCTAAATGCATGTGCTTCAGCGAGAACCTTCCTTGCATTGACAAGTAAAAACTGCCCTGTAACAAATAATTCCATAGGGATGGAATGGTGCCATTTTGGAGGGAGGAGAGGGCTCCCAATGTCTATTGGCCATGGTGCTTAAATGGAACCTCTGTGTTCAGAGGCAGTACATCTTTGAATAGCAGGTCCCGAGGGTAAGATTGGAGAGATGGCTGCTGCCTTCATGAGCATCTCTCTAAAGCTCATCTATCTCATAAAGCTCAAAGACAAATGCATCTACCTGTCCCTAAAAAACAACAGGAAGGACTAGCTCAGCCTCTCCCAAGCCAGAACCTTCCAGTTGGGTTGGACTACAACTCCCACCATTCTCAGCCAACATGGCCAATTGGCACCCTTCAGTTGGGTTGGACTACAACTCCCACATCCCCAGCCAGCATGGCCAATTAACACCCTCCAATTGGATTGGACTACAACTTCCACCATCCTCAGCCAACATGGCCAAACTTGCACAACACCCCAGTTGGGTTGGACTACAACTCCCATCATCCCGACAAGCATGGACACTGGATGGGAAAGGCTGGATGAGAAGGACCTTGAGGAGGTCAGGTTGACTCAGCATGACATTTCTGATCATTCTGTTCCCAACCAGATGGTATTACTCACTAGTCAAATCAAATTGTCTGAGATCAGTACAGTCTGGTGCTGAAAGGTAATAGGCAATTATATGTATATGTATATCACAGCTATATTAGACCCACACAATTTGGGCACCATGTAAAAAGCAGACACTGAGACTTAGATTAGAATGTCCCACCCACCACTGCCTTGGCCTGGTTACTGAGTCCTTTAGAAGAAGCTAAACACCAGGTTGCCGTGGGTACCGGATGCATAGTGAACCAGAAAGATGCGTTGTTCCTCCAAATGAGCCCTCCTGCCCTCAGTCACCCTCATCTGTAAAAGGCCGCTAATTGTGTTGTGCCAAGGAGCTAAGGTCTTTGTCCTTAAGAATTCCCTGATTGCCCTTCCCTTGGTCATCCCCCTATAAAATGGGGCAAATAAAATGGACAGGGAGCCAGTACAGGGCAAATGTAAAATAGGGGCGTAGGAAGCCAGCCCATTGGTCCATTTACCTCAGTATTGTCAACACTGATTGGCAGTGGCTCTCCAGGTTTTCCAGCTCTATCTGGAGATGCTGCAGATTGACCATGGGACCTTCTCCATGCAAAGCATGTGCTTGCCACTGAACTAAGTGCATATAGAGCAGCCTTCCTCAACCTGGGGCGCTCCAGATGTGTTGGACTGCATCTCCCAGAATGCATCTCCCAGCTCTGCTGGCTGGGGAATTCTGGGAGTTGTAGTGCAACACATCTGGAGCGCCCCAGGTTGAGGAAGGCTGATAAAGAGAGATCTATAGAAATCTGTGGTGCAACCACACTTGGGATACGGTGTACAGTTCTGGTCACCACACCTCAAAAGGGATATCGTAGAGTGGGTGCAGGAAAGAGCAACTGAAATTATCAAAGGGCAGGAGACGTAAACATTGTGATTTTCCCCGAAGGAGGAAATATCACAATGTTTGGGGCTTTTTAGCTTAGGAAGAAGGCAAGAAAAGAAAATACTACAAAGAAGAAGGATCTTAGTATTGTTGTGGATCGCAAGCTGAAAATGAGCCAACAGTGCAATTTGGCTGCAAGAAAGACAAATGCTATTTTGGGCTGCATTAATAGGAGTATAGCTTCCAAATCACGGGAGGTACTGGTTCCTCTCTATTTGGCCCTGGTTAGGCCTCATCTAGAGTATTGCATCCAGTTCTGGGCTCCACAATTCAAGAAGGATTCAGACAAGCTGGAGCGTGTTCAGAGGAGGGCAACCAGGGTGATCAGGGGTCTGGAAACAAAGCCCTATGAAGAGAGACTGAAAGAACTGGGCATGTTTAGCCTGGAGAACAGAAGATTGAGGGGAGACATGATAGCACTCTTCAAATACTTAAAAGGTTGTCACACAGCGGAGGGCCAGGATCTCTTCTCGATCCTCCCAGAGTGCAGGACATGGAATAATGGGCTCAAGTTACAGGAAGCCAGATTCCAGCTGGACATCAGGAAAAACTTCCTGACTGTTAGAGCAGTACAACAATGGAACCAGTTACCTAGGGAGATTGTGGCCACTCCCACAGTAGAGGCATTCAAGAGGCAGCTGGACAACCATCTGTCAGGGATGCTTTAGGGTGGATTCCTGCATTGAGCAGGGGGTTGGACTAGATGGCCTTATTGGCCCCTTCCAACTCTACTATTCTATGATTCTATGATTCTATGATTCTATGAAAAGGAGGGGCATGATAGAGGTATATAAAATTATGCATAGTGTAGGAGAAGTGGAGATCTCTCTCTCTCTCTGGCCTTAGCTAGACTTAAGGTTTATCCCGGGATCACCCCAGGGTCATCCCTGTTCATGTAAATGACACACAAGATATCCCACGAGCAGGCAGGGATGATCCCGGGATAAACCTTAGGTCTAGCTAAGGCCTCTTTCACATTTTGCTGGAACCCTGCATCATTCATGAAGCTAAATGGTGGGCAATTCAGAAAAGATAAGAGGAAGTTCTTCTTCACACAGAGCGTAGTGAAACTACAGAATTCACTATTACAAAGTGGCCACCAACTCTGATGACTCTAAAAAGGGATAAGACAAATTCACAGAGGAGAAGGCTATCAGGGGCTGCTAGCCATGGTGTCCTGCTTGTGGGTTCCTGGTCGACCATTGGTTCGCCACTGTGTGAATAGAATGCTGGACTAGAATCATAGAATAGTAGAGTTGGAAGGGGCCTATAAGGCCATCGAGTCCAACCCCCCGCTCAGTGCAGGAATCCACCCTAATGCATCCCTGACAGAGAGTTGTCCAGCTGCCTCTTGAAGGCCTCTAGTGTGGGAGAGCCCACCACCTCCCTATGGTATTGGTTCCATTGTCGTACTGCTCAAACAGTCAGGAAGTTTTTCCTGATGTCCAGCCGGACTAGATGGACCCTTGGTCTGATCCAGTGTGGCTCTTCTTATGTTCTTATGTTTTGCATGCAGAAGGTCCCAGATTTGATCCCCAGCTTCTCCAGGTAGAGTCGGAAAAACTTCAGGAATCATTCTACCATGGCTGGGGTGAGATTTGAACCAGGGCTGTGCTCTCTTAGTTTAAATACTGCAGCAGCTATGGAATGGGTTGTATGGATGCTGATGATGATAATGGTAAAAAAAAAATCAAGCTGATTGTCCTTGGTTTGCCATGAATTGCTCAGCTTAGAAGGTTTATCTCCGATGCAGCTGTTCCTGTGGAGGGTCTGAATTGTTTATCAGGATCAGGAAGATTTTTTTTAAAAAATGTTATCTTTAGCCTCCGTTCAGCATTGGGGCCAGTTGACTGTGACAGTTCTCCCCTCGGAACATTTTTCGAAAGAGATTTCCATCTCGACGGGCGAGTCCTGGGTAAGGGAGGATGGCACGGCGTGCTGCATCGGCGGCCATTTTGTCTGCTTATCGTTTGAGCTCTTCCTCCTCAGTGATGAATCCAGATGACAAATGATTCTAAGCCGGTACCTGTATTATGCAGCACAAGAAAAGAGGACCATGCCGTCGGTGCAGGGTTGAACACGCTAGTCTTTGGATCCATGGAGCAAGTTTTGAGTCTGGGATATAGCAGTGAATTCAATGTCCGGAGAGTTTCAGCTGCAGTTTTTAATGTTTCAGCTTTCATGTAAACTGAGTGCAGGCAGTGTCTAATGCAGGCTCATGAACCAGAAAGAGGCTCTATGAGGTAGGGCCGTTGTTGTTGTTGTTGTTGTTGTTGTTGTTATTATTATTATTATTATTATTATTATTATTATTATTATTATTGACCTTTCTATACTGCCCCATAGCTGAAGCTCTCTGGGCAGTTTACAAAGATTACTGAGAGCCAGTGTAGTGTAGTGGCTAAGGTGTTGGACTAGGAGTCAGAAGATCTGGGTTCTAGTCCCCACTCGGCCATGGAAACCCACTGGGTGACTTTGGGCCAGTCACAGATTCTCAGCCCATCCTACCTCACAGGGTTGTTGTGGTGAGGATAAAATGGAGAGGAGGAGGATTATGTACGCCACCTTGGGTTCATTGGAGGAAAAAAGGCGGGATATAAATGCAATAATAAATAATAAAATAAATTAAAAATAAAGTATTAAAAGGGCACCCCCTAAAAAGAAGGGGATCTTTGGCACTCTTCTCCATTGGTCCAACCTTGGGACACATTATTTCTCTCCCCCCCCCCAACCCGGTTGAGGTTCGTTTCGTGACTTCGATGCCTGATCTCTCCCTGTCACAGAAGATGACAAATGTGCCCATGTGGATCCGACCGCATGCACACCATTTGTTAAATGGATATGGGTGTTGCCAGTTTTCCTGCAAATTAATACAGGGCGGGCCGCGGAGCCCTGTGCCGCTGGCTTTACGAGTGGAGCTGTAGCTGTTTGTGCTCTTTGCTTCAGCTGTCGTGTGGATTGTTGAGTAGACAGCCCTGCAGACCGGGCTGGAATTAGGGGCAAGTGACCCCAGGCAACCTCCCGGGGCACCAGGCTTGGTAAGGCACCTGTCACAGGCTATCAGCAACTGGAGCTTCATAGCCCACCACAGTTTGTCCTTGCTCTTGTTTGTTGCTGCGCTCTGCGGTTGCTGTTTTTCGTCTACTCTCCTTAATCCCCAACTTGTCCAACAAATCTTTTCTGCAGTGTGCTTTTGCCATGTCGTGGTCTGGGTTGCATAAGACAGTGTTCCCCAGCCCGGTGCTTTCCAGATGTGTTGGCTTTGTAATATTAGGGAGTGTACAAATCTGCAGGTGGAGTAGTGAGCAGATGTGCAGGCAGGGTTAATTCTAAGAAGCAACACCTGTCTGCCATCTCTAAGAACTCAGATGTATTGGCCTGCACCCCAGTTGTAGGCCAATACATATAGAGGTCACTAGGCTGGGGAACGCTGGCATAAGATGATCAGTACAGATGGGTATTAGAGTTTTGGACAGGGTAGTGTTTTAACTAGAGAGACCTGGGTTAGACTGGAGAGACCTGGGTTCAAATCCCCTGTTGAGCTGAGAGCTTGCTGGGTGACCTTCATCCAGTCAGACTGCAGTGTGCCCCACCTTGACCTCCTCTGAAGGAGGGTGGGATGAAAACAATGATGCTGATGCTGTTGATGGCTGGCCTTTCGGCCATGATTAGATGTTCATGTGATGCAAAGTTTGCATCTAAGCAGGCCTTTGATTCTCCCAAAGAAGATGACTTGAGGTTATTTCGCCTGCCTGCCTCCCTGCATACCGCTTTCTACTCGATCCGTACATTTGCAAATTTCCTAACGTTATAAAACCAGTCATCAATCTCTAGGGTTCTCCTCTGTTCCAAAGGAAATGGACCCTGCAACATTATCCCAAGCATTTTTGTACTAAACCCACAATCAAAAGAAAGGCAAGCCAACCTGGGAAGATCGTGTTAGCCATGCTGTCTTAAGCCAAATTATATCTCTTAGAGTAGCTTGATCATTCCCAGTGGACATTGATGGCCAAGTAAGCTGACTATACTAGAGGGACCAGATACAAATGAGGGCAGAGCTCCTGCAGCTTTAACTGTTGTGATGAAAAGGGAATTTCACCAGGAGCCTTATGCATGCAAATGACACCTGCTTAAATTTTCTCTACAACTGTTAGAGATACAGGATCTCTGTCCTCCTTTTCATATAGTCACCCTAGTTCCACAGCATGGGAGCAGTGACCGAGAAGGCCCTGTTTCACATTGCCCCCAAATGTGTGAGGGAAGCAACCGCAACAAAAAATGTCATGGTTCAGCAATTCAGTTGGCTGAGTGACCTTGGGAATCTCTGTCTCTCAGCCTAAGCCCTGTAACAGGTTTGTTGTAAGCTCTAGGGAAGGAAGGCAAGATGTAAATATGAAATAGATTTTTGTCATCACTCTTTGGATTGGCTTTTTTTTGGGGGTGGAGGGACATCTGCGGGTCTGTAGGTTGTTGTGGCTTTGGATGGGACATGGACAAGGCATGGATCAAGTCCCATCTCAGCTGTGATGTTCATTGGGTCCCCTTGGGTCAGGCCCTTTCTTTCTCTCTCTCTCTCTCTCTCTCTCTCTCTCTCTTTTCAAGTTAATCGACTTCACAGAGTTGTTCTCAGGATAAAATGAGGGGGACTACATATGATGCCCCAAGTGATCTTCAAGAAAGGTCAGGATAAAAATTTAATAAGTAAAGAATAAAGTGGTGTTAGGACTAGCATGGGAGGTGGACACGTCCTCTGCAGCTATGATGGCCATATCTCTCACTTTTTGAGGGATGGCCATGGTTCCATGTTATCAGTTACTGTGCGTGTTTGTGTGTGAATCTCCCTAAGAAAAATTGCTAGACTTACTGGAACTCCCAAAACTCCCTAAACTATTCCAATTGGAGGTAGGAAGCCCAGAACTTGCTTTGGATTTTGCTTGAGAGAAACTGTCAGCGGCGGTCCTGACATGTTTACAAATGGCGATGAATGATGCCATTTCCTTTCATCAAAACCCAAACCACAACTTCAGACTGCCAGGCAGGGTCTACATTACTGCTTTATAGTGGTATTGAAGTGCACTGACACTTGTTGGGGCCCATTGACACATCTGCACCAAGCAGGATATAGCGGTGTGAAAACACTATGAAAGTGGTATAGAGTATGTGTCCATGGGCCCCAACAGTTGCATTTCAATACCGCTATAAAGCAGTAGTGTAGATCCTGCCTCCATCTACCGCCTTCATACCACTTTCATAGTGTAATATCCTCCTTGGTGTAGATCTGGCGTACCAGTCGTTCTGTATGGAAGAGTCATGGGCAGTGACGTCTGAGAACTCAAACGCGGTTTTCACCGCAACGATCAGGCTGATGACAAAAAATGCACCGCTGTTTAATCACAGAGTGGAATAAATAAGGCGGAAAAGAAGAGAGCAGCGGAGGGAAAAGATGTTGGGACTGATCAGTTCGCATAAGCATCTGATATCCACATGCCTCTTTTGACCTAGAAAATAAATCATAACAGAGATTGCATAAGATCGGGCATTCCTGCAAGAGTTGCAGTATTATTATTATTATTGTTGTTGTTGTTGTTGTTGTTGTTGTTGTTGTTTTCGGCTGCGACAGCTTCTCTGGGTATATTTTGGTCCTGGGTAAAATTCCATCGGTATGACAAAAGCATGAAAGTGTGTGTGTGTGTGTGTGTGTGAGTTGAGGACTGCTTGACACCAAGGCTTCCTAGAGAAAGGAGGAAGCCTGATTTCCTTTGTTTTTGATGGGAGAGAAATGGCACACCTGTGCAAAACCACACTCCAGTGCAAAAAGTGCAGGGATTAATCACGCCTCATGTAACAAGATGGTCACTACCTTCGATGTCTTTGAAAAAGGGATTCAGTAGAACAGCCTTGCCGTCCGGATGTTTTGGCCTGCAACCTGCAGCGTTCCTGAACATTGGCAATGCTGGTTGGGGACGAAGGAATTTGAAGTCCAACACATCTGGAGGGCACCAGGTTGGTTTAGGCTACTTTGCTGAATCCCTTTTTCAGGGCGGTATCCAACTGTGCCATTCTGTTAGCGCAAATGACGTCGCTCTAGCGGAGACCGTGCTAAGATCTTATTGATGTAGGGCGGGATATAAATGTTTTAAATAAATAAATAAACCAGGTTCTGAACTATGTGCAAGAGGACAACCCAGCTAATGTTACGTTTGCGCAAGCGTGGTTGGGCAAGCGATTGTGCATCCTGCAGCCTGATGTGCAAACCGGTTGTGCATAACTCTCGCGTGGCGTGACGGCTTGCTCAAGCATAATGGGCCACTGTTGGTGCAATGGACAGACTCACGGCATGTCTACACCTATGGGTGTAGAGGAAGGGAGGGGGGACGGTCTCACAATATGATGATTGCGAGATCCTCCCCCTCATTCTTTACACGGCGAGCGACATCCAAGGAGGACGGAGGACATTGCGGCCGCCATTTTTTTAAAAAAATACTTTTTTAATCAAAAAGGAGCGCACGAGTGCTCGACCGCAAAA
Organism: Elgaria multicarinata webbii; assembly: GCF_023053635.1. Classification (NCBI taxonomy): domain Eukaryota; kingdom Metazoa; phylum Chordata; class Lepidosauria; order Squamata; family Anguidae; genus Elgaria; species Elgaria multicarinata. The sequence continues at coordinate 39,645,180 of NC_086171.1, read as the reverse complement.
GTAACTTTTTTAAAAAGACACAAAAAACGTCGCGCTCAAAAAAACCCACCCCACGATGGGCACAGAGCTCCTCAGGAGCTCTGGGTCCTCGTGGTTACTCGTGAGGAGCTGGGACAAACCGAGATGGCAGGCCACACCTCCTGCAGTCTCGGGATGATCCTGAGACCATGGGAAAAATTGGGATAGAAGGGTAGGGCGATATCCCAGGGAGGAATCATCCCTCCCTGCTCCTGGGATTCCCTGTGCATCATGTGGACACACAGGGACAATCCCCGGGATATCGCCCCGTCTAGCCATGCCCTCAGTGGAGCTCTGCTAGCCTTATTTGGGTTTGTGGAATGACACTGCTGGGTACCGCCCCAGGTTGGGAAAGGCTACAATAGAGTCATGGAGGGTAGACCTACTAGGTTGTGTTCATTGAAAGCTCCAGCTCCAGCTAGCCTCTCAGGGTTCTGCTCTCAGGGTTCTGCCTCTCAAGGTTCTGCTCCAGCTAGCCTCTCAGGGTTCATGTTTCTAACATGAAACATGTTAGTTTATATAAAAAGCCGCTTGTTTTTTTTAAAGAAGCCTGAGTGAACAGCGTGGATCAACAATCCAAGACTTCAGTCCTTTTGTATTTATTTATTTATTTATTTATTACATTTTTATACCGCCCAATAGCCGAAGCTCTCTGGGCGGTTCACAAAAATTAAAACCATCATAAAACAACCAACAGTCTAAAAACACAGATACAAAATACAGTATAAAAAGCACAACCAGGATAAAACCACGCAGCAGAAATGGATATAGGATTAAAATACAGAATTAGAACAGAAAATTTAAATTGAAGTTAAAATTAAGTGTTAGAATACCGAGAGAATAAAAAGGTCTTCAGCTGGCGACGAAAGGAGTACAGTGTAGGCACCAGGCAGACCTCTCTGGGGAGTTCATTCCACAGCCAGGGTGCCACAGCGGAGAAGGCCCTCCTCCTAGTAGCCACGGTATGGTATAACTAGGTAAACAAACAGGGAAAGGAAGAGCTTCATGTGATGTCCAAACCTGGGATTGTGGAGAAGTCTGTCCAAACAAGCCAAGATTCATGTAAAGCTGGTTTAACATCCTGGCTTGTTTGGGTGCATTTTAACTGAAATCATGGGTGTCACACAAAGTTCACCCCTTCCTGGTTTGTTGATTGCCTTACAAAAGAGATAACTAGCATTCTGCTTGTTTACGTCATGGTTTATTACAAACCAGGAAGAAATGAGCTTTGAGTGACATCTGTTCCTGGGATTAAGGCCTAATCTACACCAAGCAGGATATTTATTTATTTATTTATTAAATTTATATACCGCTCCATAGCCGAAGCTCTCTGGGCGGTTTACAATAGTTAAAAACAGTGAACATTAAAAAGTATAATTTTTTAAAAAACCATCAAAAATATAAAAAGCAACAGTATAAAACAACAGTATCCATTTAAACAACAACAGTTCTGGGGTCCGATAAAAAACAAACGAACTTAGCATATGCTGTTAAAATGCTGTTAAATGCCTGGGAGAAGAGAAAGGCCTTGACCTGGTGCCGAAAAGATAACAACGTTGGCGCCAGGCGAGCCTCATCGGGGAGATCATTCCAGAATTGGGGAGCCACCACTGAAAAGGCCCTCTCCCTTGTTGATATAGGGATATGAAAGCAGTATATGGTATGTGTCAATGGCCCCCAACAGTTGTCAGTGCACTTCAATACCACTATAAAGCGGTAGAGTGGCTCCTGCCTTTATAAGTCACATCAGACACAATCTCTCTCTCTCTCTCTCTCTCTCTCTCTCTCTCTCTCTCTCTCTCTCTCTCTTTAAGCACAGCATAACAAATTGTGTACAGGCATCTGCTTTTCTGAAAATGTAATGCAGCTCTATTGATCATCTTTCTATGCTTTGGTTGCGAAACAGCCTGCCAAATATAGAAACCTATCATCGAGATCAATGCCTAATTGATTTCAATTTGTGGCGTCCAGTCAGAAAGCAGGGAGAGTGCTTTTTGGCCACCCACCAATGGTCAGTGGCTTCAGAAAACCACGGGAGGCAAATGGGTTTCCCTGGCAGCAGTGGAAGGGATGTGTTAATTTAGGAATTGTGCAGCGTTTTAAGATCCTTAAATGTCAAGAATAAAGTTCAAGTGGATGGAGAATTGGCAATGCCGTCGGTGATCTTCCTATAGACAGAAAATGTCGCCTGTTGAATGGGTCTTGGGAATTGTGGTTTCTCTAGTCAGAATGAGGACGAGGTACCAAACATTTCTGACCGGCCTTCTGAACAGCAGGGCCTGGGCAAATTCTCTCTGTGCCGGGGGGGAGGAAGTATCCGCGGCACTGCAGCACTCCCACAACAGAAGGGCACCAGCTCAACAGGCAGTATCCAGCAGGGCCGGCCCTATCCTTTGGTCGGGGGCTTGAACCGCTTTCAGCCCGAGGGCCGGATTCCATTTCAGAGAAGTTCTCGGGGGCTGCACTCTGGTGGTGGGTGGAGCCAAAAGGGGAAGGGCCAAACATACCAGCAGATTTTTGGATCCTGGATCTGCCTTCTGTGAAAGAAAAGGCTCTGCTCGCGGAGGGCTCCTCCCGCTTTCGAAATGCCATAGCACTGCCCATTCAGCAGTGACTCTGTGCAGCGTTTTCGAGGTGGCAGGGGAGTGCCACGGAAAGGAGGGAGCGGAGAAGCCCACTTCCACTGGTGCGGTTAGTCTGGCGTAAACCTGGATCCAACCCTCTGAATTTTATAGCAGTCTCCTCCAACCTGGTGTCCTCCAGATGTGTTGGACTAAGCCCCATCATCCCAGGCCAGCTATTGGCTGTTCTGGCTGGGGATGATGGGAATTGCAGACCAAGCCGTCTCCAGCCTTTTTGGCTCTGTGGGCACATTTGATATGTGTGCATGATTGAGCACCCTGTGTGAGTCTTCTTCTTCTTCTTCTTCTTCTTCTTCTTCTTCTTCTTCTTCTTCTTCTTCTTCTTCTTCTTCTTCTTCTTCTTCTTCTTCTTCTTCTTCTTCCTTAGCTAGACCTAAAGTTTATCCTGGGATCGTCCCGGGGTCATCCCTGTTCATGTAAATGACACACAGGGGATCCCGGGAGCAGGCAGGGACGACCCCGGGACGATCCTGGGATAAACCTTAGGTCTGTCTGTCTGTCTGTCTGTCTCTCTCTCTCTCTTTCTCTCCCCTCCCCGCCCCCGGCTCCTTCCTTCCTTCTGTCTGTCTTTCTCTCTGTTTCCTCTTTCCTTCCCCTTTTCCTTCCCTCTCTCTGCCCCCCCCCCATGGCTCCTCTTCTCTCTGTGTCCACCTTCCTTCCTTCCTTCCTTCCTTCCTTCCTTCCTTCCTTCCTTCCTTCCATCTGGCTCCTCTGCTCCTCATTCTTTCTCTCTCCCTTTCTCCTCATCCCTAGGCAGGAGACCGGAGCAATTTCTCCATTCATTTGCATGGGGGCAAGAAAAAGCCCTCTTGCAGAAAATCAGCTGGAGGGAAGGGGCAAATGTCTACCCCTCACCAAGGACCCTGTTGCCCCGAGGGTCATTGGTGGGAGTGGACTTCACACAAACCCCTGCAGCCAACTTTTGGCAGGGAGGACTGCGCAGCAACCTTGGGAGTTTTCACTTCTTGCAACGGAAACCCCTTGACTGACTCGAAGGAAATCAACTATGGTGCCCCCGGAGAAATCCAAAAGGTTAAAGCAGGGGACACGAAGGCCAGATCTACTCCAAGCAGGATCTAGCACTATGAAAGTGGTATGAAAGCGGGACATAAAAGGCAGGAGCCACACGACTGCTTTATAGCGGTATTGAAGTGCACTGACAACTGTTGGGGCCCATTGACACAGACCATAGACCGCATTCATGGTGTTCTATCCTGCTTGGTGTACATCTGGCCTAAGATGAACAAAAGGAAGAGTAAAACCGAAGCAAAGGGGCTTGCTCGTTCGACAGAAACAACCAGATGTGCACCCCAGTGGGAACCTCTGCCCCCTCCCTCCTCAGATTTATTTTATTACGAAATAAAAAAAGCGGTGACAATCTCCCGCGGTCAGAGCACGGAGCTTTTTCCTGGCTTGCCGTAATGTATACAATGTCACCTCCCGAGGCGATTTCTTGCATTAGCAGTAAAACAGCAGGCTGGAACTGAAAGGCTTGGCACATTGGCTCTCTGGGCACGGGGTCAAGTCTGGGGCTTCCTCGTCTCTCACCTTGTGCTTCCCAGCAAGCTGAGGGGAGGACGGACGCTTGGAAGATGGTCCAGAAAAACGCCCCCCACGTAAGGTCATTTGCATGGGGCAATTTGATTTGGAAAGTTTTCCGTTTGTGTTGATGTGTGGGAATCAGATGCCTAGAGCAGCCTTCTTAAACCTACTGCCGTCCAGGTGTTTTGGACTACACCTCCCAGCATCCCTGACTGTTGGCCATGCTGGCTGGGGCAGCCGGGAGTTGACGTCCGACGGGTTTGGAGGGCACCAGGTTGGGGAAACCTGTCCTAGAGAGTGATTTAATTGAGCATGCCTATTTTACCGGCCTACGACAAGACTAAAAACAAACGGTGGTACAAAATGTTCATTTATTTTGTCCCAGGATTCGACCTGAAAGAATAGAGGGGGTGGGAAAGTTAAGGTGATTAATTGATGCGATTTTGGAAGCAATCCTGTGTCCCCTAGACAGCGTCTGGGGGACGTAGGATGGTTTGGTTTCCTGGCTCCACGCTGGAGCCAGGAAACCGCGCCACCTGCTCCCTCCTCTGCCCCTTGGAGCAGCCAGGGAGAGAAACGCAGCGGCTACCTCTCCACGCTTGCAAAACGAAGTGCTGAGATGGGGGAAAAGGGGGTGTTCCCGGGGCGGAGAAACCGGGGAAACCAGGCTGGCAGCTATAAGACAAAACCTATGGCCGCCCCAGCCTCCTTCCTGCCCCCTCCCCGGCCCCCTCCCTGAAGCTTTCGCTAGATGGGCAAAATCTAGCTAAAATGCAGAGCCAGAGGCGAAAATCCAGCAAAAACACAGAGCAGGAGGTGCTCTGGAGTTTATTTATTTTATTTATTATTATTGCATTTAGATCCTGCCTTTTTTCCTCTTAAGGAACCCAAGGCGGCATACATAATCCTCCTCCTCCTCTCCATTTTATCCTCACAACAACAACCCTGTGAGGTAGGTTGGGCTGAGAGTGTGTGACTGGCCCAAAGTTACCCAGTGGGCTTCCATGGCTGAGTGGGGACTAGAACCCAGATCTCCCGACTCCGAGTCCAACACTTTAGCCTCTACACCTCACTGAGGTTTGCAGTCTTACGAGTGCCCAAGGCGGATCCAATAGGATTGCGCCCTTAAATGCTATCTGTTGTTAAAAAAAAAAAAAATCCCAGCCAGCCAGCTGGGGAATTTATATTTATTTAGTTATTTATTTATTACATTTATATACCACCCCATAGCTGAAGCTCTCTGGGCGGTTGTAGGACAACCGGTTGTAGGACAACTGGGAGTTGTAGGCCATTTTTCAGTCTATACATGCAACCTCCCCTGAGCTTCAGCCATCTTGGACAATAGTCAGGAATCCTGAGAATTGTAGGCCAAAACATAAGAAGGGCGTCAGGTTGCAGAAGGCCACTGCAGAGAGGTGGAGCTCCGTCACACCTACTCTGTTTTCCAGGTATGCACCCGCGATTTCGACCTCCATTTCATTAGCGGGGTAAGGGCTGGTCCCTCTCACGATCGTGGCTATATCGGGGTTCTCTCTTTTCATTTGTTTGCTCTCCTGCTATTGTGCCCACACACCCCGTCCCTTCTCCTTCCCCCTCCAGTTCATTGGTTCTTGTCGGGTGATGGACGTGGGCCCCTCCACTCGGGACCTGATTTATTTATTTATACAGAGCGTTCCCAAGATCGGAGGGATCACAATGGTTGAAGTTTGGGGAGTCACAGGCAGGACTTCCTTATGTCGCAGAAGTCCCCAAAGTGCTTGGGAAGCGTGGGGAAGAGGAACGAAGAGGACTTTAAGCCAGGCTCAGAGTCCTCATGACAGCACAGGGGTGACTTTCTTCATGACCTCTTAGCTTAACCAGCTTCCAGACTTTCATGTACACTTTTCCCCATGCCTTCTTGGAAAAGCACCACCAAGGTTTCCCCCTGCCCCTTCTTCGGTGTTTAAAGATCTCAGCCCCACACACCCCGTTTTCACGCTCCACACCTCAGTTATTTTATCCCGCCTCTCCCAATCCCAATTAATAACACTTAACAACGTAGGATCACTGCACCTATTCTTCCCAGCCAAAGTCTCAATGAAACAATTGACAACTTTGTGAGTAACTGCGGAAAATCCCAGAACATCAGCCAATATGATGGACGTTACCAAAATGCTTACAGCTCCCACATATTTAAAGATAAAGAAGAAAAAACTTAGCACCATGATAGCATCTAAGAAGGGATTTAGGCATGCTTAGTTTGAATGAGATCCCTTCATCCCTTGACTTTTTATGATTTTTTTTAAAAAAACTCACAAACCATTCACCCACATAAACACCCACCCACTCCTCTGATTCTGCTTCAGTCCACCCCTGCACATTTATGGAGGGAGCTTTTAGCCTCCATAAATATGCAGGGGTAGATTAACACAGAATCAGAGGGGGTGGGAGGGTGGGTCTGTGAGAGTTTATGTGGGTTTGAGGGAAATTATCTTTTAAAAATTCATTAAAATCAATGGATGAAGGGATCTTGTTCAGTCTTGGCACGCCTAAAGCCCTTCTTAAAAGCTATCATGGTGCCAGGTTTCATCTCTTTATCTTTAAAAATGAGGGAGCTGTAAGCATTTTGGATAATTCCTATTGACTATAATTTTGTGGCAGAGAAGACCCACTCTGCATACCCCTATTGTCTAGTTTTACAATATTCCATTGGCTGGGTGCCATTTTTGCAGGCAATGAGGGTAGGGTTGGAGCGGTGAAAGCCTGTTCAACTGACTCAGCACAAGCTAGCATGCTGGAGAAGGAGAACCACCCCGCCCTCCTCTTTCGTCAGTGAGACCTCCCTTCAAAGCACGTGCCCCCAACAAAGGACATGAGAATGGCAATACATGGAGATGGAAGAGCACTTTAATCCCACATGGAGGAAATAAACCGGACTTACCCCGCTCTAGGAAAACCTGAAAAATGGAGGGGAAGAGACAGGTTGACTGCAGGACAGGCACAACGTCATGGACGTACCGTGCTGCAAAACAGCAAAACAAGTATGATGAGAGTGCGATAAAACACAGGTGTGATGGAGCCCTAGAAAGCAGGTCCAGATGTTTATTTACAGAGCAAGAGACATAGCAGCTGACTGCAATATGGAGCACCTCTTCCCATGCATTACAATCATCATCTGAGGGCCCCCTCCATGTGCCTTCTTTGGGTGAGGTTCATGGGTTGGCAATGCAGGAGATGGCCTTCTCTCTGGTGGCCCCCTGATTATGGAAGGATCTCCATAGCAAGGCCCTTCGGGGGAAATGAAAAAGATGAAAAACCCTGTCATCTTTTTGGTGCCAGGTTAAGACTGTTCTCTACTCCCAACCATTTGATGGCATGTGATGGGATATTACTCTGCGTTGTTTATGGTGTCCCAGTTATCTTATGAGGGTTATTAGCTGTTTTAAATTGTTTTTACATTTTACGCCTTTAAGTATTTGTTGTATCCAAAAAGAGGCAAGATAAAAGTATAAATATAAGTCCTTTATTTAAAGTATGCCTTGCAAGGCCAGCAGCATAGCCGTATGCCTGACTAAGCCTTCTCAAAGCTATCCCCAATTTCCCCGTATAGATTGCCCAGCCTCCAGCTGGATCCAATCCTTGCTCTCTTAAAGGTACACCATCTCCACAGTATTTTATATTACGTTTTTGTTTTGTATTTTTGTGTGTGAAACCAGCTAGAGAGCTTTGGGTATTGGGCAGTATAGAAATGAAATGAATGAATGGACAGCCACTGGTAGAGTGAGAAGAGCAAATTTCCACTCGAAAGGCTGACCTTGCATTACAACTCACCTTTTTTCATAGGAAACCTCCTTTGGATGTAAAATATGATTAGCTGGTCCTGGATTCTATCATTCTTCCAGTTACTTGAGATACCCATTGATGCTTAAACGTACTTGGTTTCTTCGTGATGTGATGCAGGACTAATTATTTTCAAAGTTTGTTCTGTGGATAATATTTACCATTTCTGTACACACTAGAATCGTAATGAACCAACCTTCCACTTTTGATAAGAGACTGAATTTGTGCATTTGCCAGTTTCCGTGTGATTCTGGAATTTCCTGCATAAGGTCTGGGTTTCAAAGAGAACGTGCTTTGCATGCAGAAGGCCTCTGATTCACTCCCTGGCATCTCCTGGTTAAGAGGTGGTAGAGCTGAGGAACGCCTTTGGCAAAGGCCCCAGAGAGTCGCTGTTAGAGTTGCGGGCATTAAGCTAGATGGACTAATAGCTTGTTTCGGTATAAGGCATACAGTTAGTGGTGTGCTGAATCCTGCCCCCTATTTTTGGGAACTTTTTCTCTCTCTCTGAAAGAGAAGGGGAAAGTTTGGAGAATTTTGTCCTTGGGCAGGGAGACAGCATTTCCACATACCTTTTAAAGGTGTAGCTGTTTGTTTAGGGAGTCTTCTTTCTACTTTATTTTTTAAAACACGCGCGCGCACACAGCACTTGGAGGAGCCTGGCAGTTCCTCTTGAATGCCTATTGGAGACCATGTGACTTTGCCTTCTCCATTAGGCATTCAGGAAGAACTGCTGGGCCCCTCCAAGGGCCAGGAGGATAATTTATAATAATAATAATAATAATAATAATAATAATAATAATAATAATAATAATAATAATAATAATAAGAAGAAGAAGAAGAAGAAGAAGAAGAAAGACCCATCAAAACTTGATAGCATAAGAAGATCCCTGCTGGATCAGACCAAAGGTCCATCTAGTCCAGCCCTCTGTTCACATAATAGCCAACCAGCTGTCAACCAGGGACCAACAAAGCAGGACATGGTGGTGCAACAGCACTCTCCCACCCATGTTCCCCAGCAACTGGTGCACACAGGCTTACTGCCTCGAATACTGGAGATAATACACTTAAAAAGGTATGTGGAAACCCTGTCCCCGTACCCAGGAGAAAATTTTCTGAAATTATCACCTCTTCCAGCCTCTTTCACCAGAATTTTCATTCCCCCCTCCCACACATGAAATCCTGAAAATGGAATAATTGAAAATTTTAAGCATGACACTACCTACAACAGGAGAACAGAAACACACACACCCCTTCGAATGGCCCCAACTCCTTTTCACCCACCACTAATTTTTGGGTGGTTTCCTGGCTTCTATGCAGATTCCCACCCTGCCCTCTTTAGCTAGAGTGAGCGGATACAAAAGAGGGCAGGGCTCCTGAGCTTTAACGGTTGGGATAAAGAGGGAATTTCACCAGGTGCTGCATGCATACGAATGACACCTGCTGAAATTCCATGTAACTGTTAAAGATACTGGAGCCCTGTCCTCCTTTCCATATGGTCACCCTACTACATGTGTAACATATATATGCAGCATCTGATCAAGAAATCATGCTCTGAGTGAAAACAGTCTAGAAGACTTTTAACATTTTACAGATGAGAGACACTGAGGCCGAGAGTCATTAGTCTGAAGGACTAGTAGTGAATCCATAAAGAGAAGTCAAAAAACCAGGCAAAGGGATGTTTATTTCTTATTGATGTGCTCCGATCTCTCTCTCTCTCTCTCTCTCTCTCTCTCTCTCTCTCTCTCTCTCTCTGCCTCTGCCTTTTATTGGATGTGTTTTTAATTGATGAGTTTTAATGTTTTGATTATAACTTGTCCCCCTTGTATTTTATTGTTAGCTGCACGGAGAGCTATTTTAATGGAGAAGAGGGATCAAATTGAATAAATAAATGGATACACAGGGCCAAATTAGACAATACATTACGTGTGTGTCTGCACTGAACATGCAGGTTGTGTGTGTGTGTATATATATATCATCAGTGTGTGTGTGAGAAAGGGAGAGTGGGGGAGAGGGAGAATAAATGGCATCCCAGCAGGTGTGTAAGGGGGAAATGTAATCCTTCCCTTTCTGGCTGAGATGCTGAGGAAAGTCCTTACCAATGAAAACTCCTGTCTCAGAGAGGTGGGATGGGGGAACCAACATCTTAAGGCCATGTGTAGTTTGACTTATAGATACACACTCATTAATGCTCCTACATTCTCCTCCCTCCACCTCAACATAGCTCCAGTAGCAGAGGCAATACACTTATATACACCAGTTGTTGGGGAACATGGGTGGGAGGGTGCTGTTGTACCATGTCCTGGTAATGGGTCCTGGTCCACAGCTGGTTGGCCACTGTGTGAACAGAGTGCTGGACTAGATGGACCCTGGGTCTGATCCAGCAGGGCTCTTCTCCTGTTCTTATGTACTGCACAGCCAGACCTACACCAAGCAGGATATAACACTTTGAAAGCGGTTTGAAAACGGGGTATGGAATGTGTCACGGATCCCAACAGTTGACAATACCGTTATAACCGGTTATAAAACAGGAGTGTAGAAGATCCTACCCTCGTCCTCCAGCTGTGGGCAGATCCTGATGCTGGTGCTCAGAAACTCAGTAGGACCTGGGTGGCGGCTAGGTGAGTGAGTCATCCCGGCGAGAACAGCATCCCGCGCATGGCAGCACAGCTTTCCGTACGGCTGCCCATCTCGCTCACCGTGCTTCTGAGTCTCTCCCACCCCAGTGCGCATGTGTGCAAAACGAGCATGCGTGCAACCACAATCCAAATTAAGAATCGGGGGAAGCAGCCATGGAAAGGAAGGTAGTTTTTTACCCCCTTTCCCCAGCAACACAGGGAAGGCCCTTGAAAACTAGCCAAGTGGGCAGTTTGCGGCCAACTGACAACCCCACTCAGGTGTGGCGGTCACAGATATCATTACAGTGCGTAAGAGTGGGTCTCTGGCCTGGCACCGAGAAAGGCCCATTGCCCAAATGGCACAGAACACCTGGCTGTACTTCTGTGAAAGCAGCGGTCTCCTGCTGGACTCCGTTTGAGAAGCCCTCATCTCCCATTTGGTTATTGCAAATTGCGTTCATTCCATATTTAGTGCTGCAGCAACCAGGAACATTTTGTTCTTTATCTCTTCTGTTCTCGCCTTGCGCACTCACTTTGTCCTCTAGTCAGCTGTCCTGTACGCAGCGGAAGAGGGCCCCCCGTGCTTGCGCAGAGCTTCGGAAGCCCAGAACAGCCTTCCCCCAACCTGGTGCCCTCTGGATTTTTTCCTTTAGAACTCCCATCAGCCACAGACAATATAGGCAGTAGCCAGAAATGCTGGGAGCTTTAAGCATAAAGTATCTGGAGGGCACCAGGTTGGGGAAAGCTGGGATTCTGATGGAGGTAACCCCCAGTTCAAATCATTGAGTGGGTTTTGTCTTCTGTATCTCTGCCTGAGTTGATCCATCTGCTATATGGGCTTAATGCTGGCTTACTTTACAACAGAGCCGGCATTATGCCCTTATTCTACAACCACTGGCCATGCTGGTTGGAGCTTATGGGAGTTGTAGTCAAAAACATCTGGAGGGTGCCAATTTCTAGAAGCCTCAGCCTGCCAGGGGTCAGGAATTCTGTGAGATGTAGTCAAAAACATCTGGAAAAGACCAGGATATTTAGCTCTGCTTTACAGGTGTGCAAGTATTAACAAGGTGATGGATGTGAAGTAGCAAGTGACAAAAATATTATTAATATTATTAACGCTAATTCTTCCCAGGATGGGAGAGCCAATATGGAGTGGTAGATAGAGTCAGGCTCCGTGGAGATCCAGATTCGAATTGTTCTGCAGCCATGAAGCCCACTGGGTGACCTTTGGCCAGTGGCAACAGTGACAACCTCTCAAGCCTAACCTACTTCACAAGGCTGTTGTGAAGATGATAGGGGCAGAGGTTGGGAATCATCTACGTTGAGTTTCTTGGAGGAAAGGTGGATGCAGTCAATCAGGGGTGGGCAACCTGTGGAAACCCCAGCTCCCAGCAATCCTAGCCAACATAGCCAATGGTGAGGAATCCTGGGAGCTGCAGGCCCAAACATCTGGTGGGACACAAGTTGTCCACCCAGTGCAATAAATCAGCAGTGGGCAACTTGTGGCAACTGATATTGTTTGACCGCAAACTTTATCTCCAGAAGTTGTTGGATGACACCTTCCATCATCCCTCCCCATTGGCTGTGCTGGCTAGGACTGTTAGGTGTTGCAGTCCAGCAACATCTGGAAGGCTGCAAGTTGCCCTCCCTTCTCATAAATAAGCCTTCTTCTGTATCTGATGCTGTGTTGCATGCTCTAGTTCTGTAATGAAGAAGGACCGCCTTCCATTGAGCTGCACTCGCACAGCCAAACACGGACGTCTCTGTGCCTCGTGGATCGGGCCCTGTCCGTTGCTTCTCGGTAGTTGTGGCTGGTCCGTGGCGTCCAGACCTGCCCTCCCCATTGCATTTCTATTTTCAGCCACTGCCTGGTAGCAGAGGCGAGTAGATGCCCCCACATGCTGCTTCTGGGGCTGCTCTTGGCATCTGATGATATCGCTTGTAGCCGACCAAACCTCATGCTACAATAAAACAATCAGTCTCCAGGGTGATGCATCAATTTTTTATTTGTCTTCTCGGTTCCCATCTGTAGGTAAATTTAAAATACCAGTAACCTCTGCAGCAGGAGAAGCAGAAGGACGTCCTGACAAACTGCCCGCGCACGTTTTGCCTTAGCAGGGCAGGGAAAGGGTGCTTCGTTCTGAGTAAATGCAGAGGCGCAACATGCAAGCAAAAGAGCAAAGTTTACACTTATCTCAAAAGGAGGTGGACACGGCACAGTGGCAGCGCACACACTTGGCACGCAGGAGGTCCCGGGTTCAATTCCCGGCATCTCCAGGTAGAGCTGGGAAAAGCTCTTGTCTGGAATCCCAGAGAGCCACTGCCCATCTGCATAGCCTAGTCTTCTCCAACCTGGGGCCCTCCAGATGTCTTGGACTACAACACCCACCATCCCTAGCACTTCAGGAGAGACTACAACATATCAGCTTGGGAAAAGCTGGTGTAAGACAGTGTTGAGCAAGATGGACCCAATTGCCTGCCTCTGTAGAAGGTGGCTACTTATGAGCCACGTTTTTCTGAGGTTCTCTCTGCTGGTCCTGCTCAGGAGGGCTTGCAAAGCACTCCGTGGTCTCACAGGGGAGCCACCGTTGATCTCAGCCACAGCAAACTGATGTGCTTGACTGAACCCACTGGGTATCCAGCTTCCATGCACTTGAGAATGTAGGAAGAGCCCTTCTGGATCAGACCAAAGGTCCATCTCATCCAGCATCTCATATACCTCCCTGAAGCTCACAAGCAAGGCACAAAAGGCAATAGACCCCCAGTGACTGTCCCACTCTAAACTGAGTCCTGGCTCTTAGCTAAGCAAATACAGGCTTGTATATAATAGAGCAGTCAATTTCACAGGGAAATAGTCAAGACATACTTTTACCAGACACAGAGGGGCCTTTCCAGAGCAAGGTCTGAAGCCCAGCCAAAGTCAAACACGAGCAGATCAGTCTAGTAAAAACACAGTCCAAAAGCAGAATCGGATAAATAGCCAGAGGTCAGCAGCACGGAGGTCCAAACACACGGCAAAGTCAGGAGAAAACCAGCTGAATTTCAGACATTTCTTGCAGCACTCTCAACTTACAAGTGAGAGCTGATATAGCTAGAGCTACTACAGCCTCAGAAGCCCTGCCTAGCGTGACCATATGCAAAAGAGGGCAGGGCTCCTACAGCTTTAACTGTTGGGATGAAGAGGGAATTTCACCAGGTGCTGCAGGCTTAACAATGACACCTGCTGAAATTCCCCTTTCAATACAACTGTTAAAAGATACAGGAGTCCTGTCCTCCTTTCCATAGGGTCACCCTATGCATGGTCAGAAAAGATTACTGGACGGTGTCAGAGACATCTGCTCAGTCTACTTGCTAAGCAGAGTCCTTACATGTTTAGCAGGGATAGAATTCTGACCCCAGCTGTTCAGCAGGCGGCCAGCCAGGGCCACGGATGCATCCCCCGCTGCTCCTCATCTGATCTCTGGCAGATGTGTTTTTCTTTTTTTAAAGAAAGAAATACATTGGAGGCCTTTGGAACATATTGAATTTGTCACATCGGTGAATGTCAGCTTTGTTGTAGAATCATAGACTAGTAGAGTTGGAGGGGGCCTATAAGGCCATCGAGTCCAACCCTCTGCTCAAGGCTGGAATCCACCTTAAAGCATCCCTGACAGATGGTTGTCCAGCTGCCTCTTCAATGACTCTAGGGTGGGAGAGCCCACCGCTTTCCTAGGTCATTGGGTCCATTGTCATACTGCTCTTAGCAGTCAGAAAGTTTTTCCTGTTGTCCAGCCGGAATCTGGCTTCCTGTAACTTGAGCCCATTATTTCATGTCCTGCACTCTGGGATGATGGAGATCCTGGCCCTCTTCTGAGTGACAAAGCTTCAAGCAGTTGAAGAGGGCTATCATGTCTGCCCTCAGCCTTCTCTTCTCCTGGCTAAACATGCCCAGTTCTTTCAGTCTCTCTTCATAGGTCTTCGTTTCCAGACCCCTGATCATCCTGGTTGCCCTCCTCTGAACACGCTCCAGTTTGTCTGCGTCCTCCTTGAAGTGTGGTGCCCAGAACTGGATGCAATACTCAAGATGAGGCCTAACCAGGGCCAAATAGAGAGGAACCAGTACCTCCCATGATTTGGAAGCTATACTTCTATTAATGCAGCCCAAAATAGCATTTGCCTTTTTTGCAGCCACATCACACTGTTGGCTCATATTCAGCTTGTGAGCTGCAACAGTTCCAAGATCCTTCTCGCTTGTAGTATTGTGTCTGTCTTCTGGGGATCTGAAAGAAATCTGGGCAACCTCCACATGTTTTGGACTACAACTCCCATCATTCCCAGCCAGCATGACCATTGGCATTGTGCATCCAGTTCTGTTAGCTTCCCCTCACTGAAATACATGCTTAAGCAAGCATAACTAGAACTACTCAGAAGTAAGCCCCATTGAGTTCAGTGGGGCTTACTCCTAGGTAAGTATGCATAGGTTTGCAGCCTATGGTCTTTGACTTTACAAAGGGCATTTTCCGATACACCTCTGGTAGTTCTGTTGCTGCAGCGGGATGCACTGCTAGCACAACGGGAACTAATGGTTCCTGAAATGACAGGAACAAAAAAATGCTCATTTCTGGAATGGGACAAGTCAGTGGAGCTATATTGTTGGAATTCTGCTGACCTGACCTATTCTGGACAGGAATGTTGCTGCTCATTGCCAGTTGTTTCAGGAACTGCTAGTTCTGTTGCGCTAGCAGTCTGTTTTGCTAGCAGGAGGGCAGTGTAGGATACTGCCCAGGGTTTGCTCACCATACAACTGATCCTGGAGACGAGGGATGTCACACAAATCTGCAGCGGATTCAAAGCAGATGTGCAGATTCTTCAGGGACTTTTTCTGAACCCAGGGACTTGCAAACCAGTTTTCACTTTGGGGTGGGGGTGGGGGAGGGATTTGCCCTAATTTGCAGTTAACTAAAGCACATTAATGCAAGCGGGCATTAGGCTTCGTGTGAGTTAGCACCTTTGCACAGGTGCGCATCAACGCTGATTAGCATTGGGGCAAAAATCTGCCTGGGCCCACCAGGGCAGCAGATGCCCCCGTGTCCAGCCCTCAAGGGCCAAGGCGGACAGGCCCAGTGCTTGGACAGGCCAGCGCCCGGTCGCTCTCAAACCTTCAAGAGCAGTCAGGCGTGGTTCCACCCTGACCTGCACCTTTTCCCCTGCTGCGTTAACGATGGCCACCATTAACGCAGCGGAGGGAAAGAGGCAATTTCCCCAGCCTTGGAAAAATCGCGTTCTCCACCCTCCACCAATCGGGCCCTTAAAGACCCTTTTAACCTAGCATTAAGAGGGCCTTTAAGGCCCCGATTGCCACGTGGGGGGTGGGAGGAAAGCATGCTTTCTGGAACCTCCAGAATGTAGGAAATGCACAATTCCCCCTGGCATGCCATTAGTTCTCTATTCCCTAAGCGCTAATGTGAAATAGTACAAGTAGAATGAAATTCTGGTTAAAACATCCAGTTCAGGCAATGAGCAGACAACTTCGCAATCTGCAAAACAGAGATGGACTGGTTGAACAAAATCTGTACATCCCTGCTTGAGATAGATGTAGACGCGTAAGTGTACAGGAGGTGCTTTCATAGCTCTGTCACTGCCTTAAAACACACACATTTGTGTGTATGTTGTGATGAGAAAAAATTGGTTCTAAACGTTTCCAGTGTGATTCAGTTTTCAACTCTGGAAAAGGCAACGTGGTGCATACCTATTGGCTAATACCTGTGCCACCACCAACACACCTTCTCTCTGTTTCCCCAGAGCAGTTAAAGTATTTTCAGGTCACTTTTGTTGTTGTTGTTATGGTATAGGGCAATGTATATATGGATGCTCATTAACGCACTACTTTAAAAAAGAAAGAAAATGTAATGGACACCCTACCCAATTCATGAGGGTTTCTGTTCAACTGGGAAGTTGTAGAGAACCTTAAAATGGGAAGAAACTCACCGATCCAGTGTTTGGCTTGCATATGTGTGTGTGTTTGCAAGCAAGATGCACATTTTGGCTTGCATTCGGAGTGTAGGGCCTCCTGTGAGCACCGTTATAATGGGATGGCTGTTTTTGGCCTTAGAAATGGGAGAGGCCTCATGGGCCATGACACAGTCCAGGCCATGCAAACCTCAAATGAGCCAAATGGCTTACTTAGGCGGCATGATGTTCCATGAGCTTTCAGCAAAGAGTTGGTTGGCTGATGATGCCCACCCCCAGGACATTAGCAAGGGGAAAGAATGATGTTTCATTTGCGCCCAAAGTCTACTCTGTGCTTAAACCTCCGGGGCATGCATGCGTGTGTTGAACCGACGCCACATTCAAGGCATTGAATTTGAAGTGACGTGAACCCACAGGCGCAGCTGATGCATGGAGTTGTCCCATGCATGCCCGTCATCACTTGATGCTGCTCTCTGGTGCTGTGAGCACACTGATGTGAAGCATAGGGATGTCATAGTATCATAGAATAGCAGAGTTGGAAGGGGCCTACAAGGCCATCGAGTCCAACCCCCTGCTCAATGCAGGAATCCGCTTTAAAGCATCCCTGACAGATGGTTGTCCAGCTGTCTCTTGAAGGCCTCTAGTGTGGGAGAGCCCACAACCTCCCTAGGTAACTGGTTCCATTGTCGTACTGCTCTAACAGTCAGGAAGTTTTTCCTGATGTCCAGCTGGAATCTGGCTTCCTTTAACTTGAGCCCGTTATTCCGTGTCCTGCACTCTGGGAGGATCGAGAAGAGATCCTGGCCCTCCTCTGTGTGACAACCTTTTAAGTATTTGAAGAGTGCTATCATGTCTCCCCTCAATCTTCTCTTCTCCAGGCTAAACATGCCCAGTTCTTTCAGTCTCTCTTCATAGGGCTTTGTTTCCAGACCCCTGATAATCCTGGTTGCCCTCCTCTGAACACTCTCCAGCTTGTCTGCGTCCTTCTTTAATTGTGGAGCCCAGAACTGGACGCAATACTCTAGATGGGGCCTAAGCAGGGCCGAATAGAGAGGAACCAGTACCTCCCGTGATTTGGAAGCTATACTTCTATTAATGCAGCCCAAAATAGCATTTGCCTTTCTTGCAGCCATATTGCACTGCTGGCTCATATTCAGCTTGTGATCTACAACACATCGTGAGCACCCGGCTGAGTCTAGGAGTCTCATGGGCTCCCTTGCGTCCACCCCTCCCTCGGACCCCATCGAGCGCAGGCCCAAAGACTTGTGAGGCTCCCGCAAGCACTCAGCAGCTGTCTGTCCTCACTGCCAAAATGGCCCACTTCCCTCCCAATGACTCAGTGGGGCCTTCATGGCTGCCATCAATGCAGCTGGCGGAAGTGCGCAATTTCCAGAGCCTCCATTATGTGCACCATTAAATGCACCATTCGTGCCTTTACATAAATGGAGCCTTTACGGACGCCATCAATGCAGCGGGGAAAATTGCACACTCCCCCCCCCCCCATTGACACCACAAGGGGAAGCGCGCAATTTCGGTGGGGAGGGCAGACACCTGCCAAGCTCCCATCCAGCCAAGCTGAGCCTCAGAAGTAGCTCGCGCAGCCCGCTGAGCAGGGGCGGATGGTGGCCGCGACGAGGCAAGCATCTGATGGAACGGATGCGGGTGAGTTCGCCCACATCTAGTGAAGCAGGCCTCAGTCAGGCCGAGGAGCGGGGCACGCTTGACCCCACAACAACACAGTCCTTTGCTTCTGGACAGGATAGTAGGGCTGTGCACCACCACCCTGAACCTCTTCAGATCCTGAACCAGATCCGGAGTGAGATCCAGAGGTCCGGATCAAGATTTGGACCACATTTTGCTCCCCCCTCTCCACTTTCTTGCTTCCATGGCGGGCGGTGGAGGCAAGTAAGTGGGGAAGGGGGGGTTAAATGGGTGCAGAATAAGCCCCCCTCCCCCCTTACCTGGCTCCGCTGTCTGGTGGCGCCAGGTAAGCCCCCTCCCCCACACTTACCTGGCTCCATCGTGGTCCGGGTGGTGGCTTCAACTGAGGCTGCTGCCTGGACCATGACGGAGCCAGGTAAGCCCCCTCCCCCCTTACCTGGCTCTGCCGCCGCCGCCACACAGACTGCAGTGCCGGTGCCAGGTAAGCCCCCCTCCTGCCTCCCCCACTTACCTGACTCTGCCACCATTGCCGCACGGACCATGGCGGCGGCGGACGGGGGAGCCAGGTAAGCTCCTCTCTCCCACTTACCCGGGTCCGGAGCTTCGGAACAGTCCGAATCGCTTCGGACCGTTCCGAACTGCTCCAAACTAATCCGAACCTCCCCTGATCCACTCTGGAACCAGGTGTCGGAGGTGTGGATTGGCCCGCTCGGCTTCGGATTTGGGGATCCAAAACGGAGCGAAGCACACCCCTACAGGAGAGTGTCTTAAAAGCCTGTTCCCAGGTTGGTCTTTGAGCCGTCTCTTGGCTTGTTACCATTTTGTCAAACCCATTAGACACACGGCTTTCACTCCAGGTGCCTGCTCTGTTGCGAGGGCGTTGATAATTTCAGCTTCAAAGGAAGAAGGCCGGGAGGGTGGGTGGGGGGAGCCACACACGAGGAGCCTGCCGGCATCGGAAGGTTTTGTCTGGAGAAAAGTTTCGGCGGCATCCCACGCGCCGTGCTCCTAACTCAGCTCGATAGGACTTTGGCTCCTGTCAATAATAGCTGTATGCCCCTGTGATCAAGTGCTATTAACCACCATCCCACTGTTCTAAAAAAGCATCATTAGAAGAGGGTTAGCATTAGCCGAGGCTTTCATCTGGGAGGAAGCTGCTGGGAGGGGAGCCAGTGGCGTTTACGAGAAGGAGGAGGAGGGACGCCGGAGGCTGCGGAGGCACAAAAGATGAACCAGAGGGAGCAAAGCGCACGTATGCAGCGGCGTGGGCAATGCACCTGATCAGGAAATAGCTGAGCCAATTTCTGTCTTTGTTTAATTTGGGTTTTTTGGGGGGTGTGGGGAAGCTAACTGCCTCTGTCTGCCCGAAAAAGTTCTTTGGAGCAGCGTTGCGTGCAACTCTTGTGTGTTCTCAAAAGTAACTCAGCTTCTTTGCAGAGGACACCTAAAAGCGCTGCCTTTGATGAATCCTGCAAATGTAGTTGCGCAGTGCACCGTCCGTTACGATTTAAGCAGGGGGCGATGGGACATGTGTGCTGCTGCTCCCACCACATTGATCCTCACAACAACCCTCTGAGGGAGGTCAGGGTAAAAGCTTGCAGTTGGCCCCAAGGTTGGCCAATGAGTTTCGTGGTTGAGTGGGGACTTGAGCTCAGGTCTCTTTAAGTCTAGTGCCGTGCTCTAACCACTGCACGACACTGCCTCTTGTTGAGAATGTCAGCCATGGGTGTGACTTACCAGTTGTGCTAATTTTAATTGCAGGGCCTTTTAATTGTGGGAAGCAACCCCCTAGATTTTACCCCTGGTTGCGGGATTTTACTAGCCCTGTGGACATACACAGTTCCAAGGTTAAAGAGTAGAATGATCTTCCTCCTCGTCATGTTTAACTTCCTAGCTAGTGAAGAGACAGCATAGCGCAGTGGTTAGAGTGTTGGACTGGGACTCAGGAGATCTGGGTTCTAGTCCCCACTCTGCCATGAAGCTGACTGGGTGACTTTGGGCCAGACACTGACTCTCAGCTCAACCCACCTCACAGGGCTGTTGTTGCGAGGATTAAATGAAGAGGAGGAGGGCCATGAAACACCTTGGGTTGCTTGCAAAAACGGGGGGATTCTGGATATAAATGTTATACATATCTATATATAGATATAGATATATCAATCAATCAAACATTTTATTTTATTTATTTATTTATATTTATTTAAAACATGTCTTAGCCACCAGGGCCGGTGCCAGACTATTTTGCGCCCTAGGCAAGGTGAGCTACTTTCACACCCCCTCACACCCCCCCCCCAAAAAAAATGCCAACTTTGATTTTGAAGAACATATGTTTCCTGGAAGAAATAAGAAGCACAAAACTTGAAACTGCTAAATTTATTTTAAAGTGCAAGAAATACATCATGACAATTATAGCAAACAAATTGGAAAGGAACGTCTATGGGTCTAAAATGCATTATTTAATAGGAATATCACCTCCAAATCATCCCCCCCCCAACTCACACATGTGTGCACACACACTCAGCATCGCTCACTCCAAACAAACACACACACACACATGAACACATGCATTCACTCAAAGTCACCATGCATCCCATTCACGTTCCGGAAGTCCAAACGTGGAGCCGCCCATCCCAGCGTCCCTGGCTTCACTTCAGCGGGCAAGATGGCGCCTCGCGCCCATCCAGCTGAAGGGAAGCCAGGAACGCTGGGGTGGGGGGGCGGCTCCACGTTCGGACTTCCACCAGGAAGTTGCCCTCCAGGGCGGCTTCCTGGTGGAAGTCCGAACGTAGAGCCCCCACCCCACCCCAGCGTCCCTGGCTTTGCTTCAGCTGGATGGGCACAGAGCACCATCTCACCTGCCCAGGCCCAGCTGAATCCTCGGCCAGCTCACAGCCAACACGCGTGAGTGCTGCACTGCGCCCGGCGCCCCTCTTAGCTTGGCGCTCTAGGCGGCCGCCTGAGTGGCCTCTATGGTAGCACCGGCCCTGTTAGCCACCTGTCAGGGCAGAAGCTCTCCCAAGGCGACTAACAACAATACATAAAACAGTATAAACATTAAAAGCAATAAAAGCATACACAGTAAAATATGACTTAAAAACAATAAAAGCTAACAGTAAAAACTAACAATAAAAAACATCAAGGACAACAAGGGCAATAGCAGCAATTCATTTATGAGAAGACTGTGGTAAAATAAAATAAAACATTTTAAAGGCCTTCTCAAAAGCCTGCAAGGATGGTGCATGGCAGACCAGCCTATATTATTATTATTATTATTATTATTATTATTATTATTATTATTATTATTATTATTATCTGTCTCGCTCATTGCGGTTTTTCTAGACCAGCCTTCCTCAACCTGGGGCGCTCCAGATGTGTTGGACTGCACCTCCCAGAATTGTAGTTGTAGTCAATCAGAAGCAGTCAGAACTCTAAAGGAGCTCTCCAACACCTTGGAGAGCTCTTTTAGAGCTCTGTCTGGTTCAGATTGAAACCCGGAGAGGATTCAACACCCCACTGACTTCGGAGCCACCAGACTCCACTGGCTCTGCCTAAAATCTTTCACGCATGGCCCTTTGGTGACACAGCACCAGGAGCCGGGTTTAAAGTCGTCCGATGAGTACTGGAGTGTGTCTCTTGTTCCTTCTCTCCTGTGCCAAGCTCTAGAGATCCCTGACCGAAATCCCAGGAAGAGAGAGGTGAATTAAGAGGCAAATGCATGCAGCTCCCAGCTGCTAAACACCTGGAAACGCTACCTGAGAAACGGAGGGACTTGGGTTGGCTGCGTAATCAGAGCGTGAAACAAAAAACGCTTAACAGGCCGTCGACATCTGCTTCTTTGTAGGGCTGTCACCTTTCCCCAGGAGAGAGGGAGATAGCAAACCGCCGCTCTCTGGCTTTAAATAATACATTTAAAGTAATGCATTAATTTATTTATTTTAAATGGCCACTCTCTAACCTAGAGGCTGATTGTCTTCTTGTTGTTGTTGTTGTTTTAAATTCCAGATGGTGAAAAAGAATCAGTTCAAAGTAGGGCAGCTGGGATTCTTTAGCTTGGAGAGAAGGAGGCGAAGGGGAGACCTGATAGAGGTGTACGAAATTGTGCCTGGTGTGGAGAATGTGGATCGGGAGACATTTTTCACCTTCTCTCAAAATACTAGAACCCAGTGGGGTCATCCCATGAAGCTGACTGGTGGGAGATTCAGGACAGATAAAAGGAAGGACTTCTTCACACAGCACATAGTTAAATTATGGAACTCACTACCACAGGATGTAGTGATGGCCACCCATTTGGATGGCTTTAAAAGAGGGTTGGATAAATTCCTGGAGGAGAAGGATATCCATGGCTACTAGCCCTGATGGTTACTTGCTACCTCCAGTATCTGAGGTAGTAAACCTGTGTGCATCAGCTGCTGGGGAACATGGGTGGGAGGGTACTGTTGCACCGTGTCCTGATTTGTGGTTCCCTGGTCGATGGCTTGTTGGCCACTGTGTGAACAGAGGGCTGGACTAGATGGGCCCTTGGACTGATTCAGCATGGTGCTTCTTGTGTTCTTATGACCATTTCTGTATCTGTATTATGTTCTTATGTTCTTTCATGTGTCAGTGGTATAGGGTATACGAAGAAAGTCTCACATTCATTCCCTGCCATCTTTGGTTTATAAAGGTCTCAGGTAGGTAGGGGGGCAGCTGCCTTATACTAGCTCAGACCATTGGAATGCCTCGCTCAACAATGTCTACACTGTAGAGGAAACAGGCATGGGTGGGATGAGGAACTTAGGTGGCTACCTTACCCTGAGACAAACCATTGGTCCATCTAGCTCACTATTGTCTACACCATGAATAGGGAATTTGTCCCTTCTGTTGTTTTTGGACTCCAACTCCCATCATGGCCAAGGATGATGGGATTTGTAGCTCCCCAGGCTGGCTCTACACTGACTTGCAATTGGTCCTCTGGATTTCAGATTGGACTTTCACAGGCCTATCTGGAGATACTGAGATTTGAACCTGCGACCTCCTGCATGCAAAGAGGGTTCTCTGTCATTGAACTATGGTCCTTCCCATAGTACAGGGGTCCCCCCACCTTTTGGGACCTGAGGGCAGATTTGGGGATCTGAGAAAGTGCTGTGGGCACCACCACAAAACACCTAATCAGCGGATCACTGCGTTGGCATCTGTCTGTCACTTCTATGGATCTCAGGTTGTGTCTTATTCAGCAAAAATGTTTGTTTCATGTCTATTGGACTCTGAAACTTCTCTTTAATAAACGATTGTCTAATTCAGCTAATTGCTGCTGGTGACTGTGCAATACAACAAATGTTTCTTTTAAACTACGTTTGGCAATGTCCAGGAGTTGCTTCTTTTCGGGAGGAGTTGATTTCACAGATAAATTTTGTGCTGGAGCAGTCTTTGATATTCCCTGATGTACACTGTCTTTCAAATTATTTATCTCCTCTGTGGAGATTCACAGATGGTCAGAATAAATCGATTCACCGGGCCCTTTTGACAGCTAAAAGGCTGATATTACAAAATTGCAAAGACAAACACTCACCTCTTATAATGCAATGGATTGAGGACCTTACAATGCTTTCAGTATTTGAATGGATGGCATATAGACGTCTCCTTCACACTTGATCTTAGCCCAAAGGCCGAGAAGCGATATAGACGTCTTCTTCAAATGGATACTTATCTGGTCCACTTTTGTTGATGCCTATGTATAGTTGCTAGGATGTTTTATGCATTTCATATATAGTCATTGCTATGGATATATACAAATCCATGTACGTATAATTTTTTAGAAATGGGGGAAAATAAAAATAAATACACAAAAGTTTTGCAGGTACCTAGGGGTGCTGCACGGGGACCCCTCTCACAGAAGGATTGCAAAAGACCTTAGAGCAGCCTTCCTCAACCTGGGGCGCTCCAGATGTGTTGGACTACAACTCCCAGAATGCCCCAGCCAGCTCTGCTGGCTGGGGCATTCTGGGAGATGCAGTCCAACACATCTGGAGCACCCCAGGTTGAGGAAGGCTGCCTTAGAGGGCTGGGCTAGATGGACCAAAGGTTTATTATAAGGCAAGTTCATGTTGTATTTAATTTACGTCATTTATATACCACCCTTCATAATGTCAATCCCAAATGACAGCTGATTCATCAGTTAAAAGGCAGAGGTTTAATTAATTGGTTAAAATTAATCAGACCTCCATTGGGGATTGCCAGCATGTGAGTCAATTGTATCGGATTTGTAACGGATGCACGTAGGTTTCCATATCAGGAGTGCAGCTCCAGCAGTTGTCTTGGGACAAGTGGCAAACATAGGACCCATTACCGCCCCAACTGGGATTTAGGGAGGTTTTATGGGCAAGAGATGAGGTCGAAAAGAGCGAGTTGAAATCAGCATCTGGAACAGGACTGAGAAAGGTGAACCATTCAACCCTTGTTATGTCCATGAGGCTGGCTGATTAGGAGATGCACTCTCTCACCTTATTTATTTATTTATTTATTTATTACATTTATATACCGCCCCATAGCCAAAGCTCTTTGGGTGGTTTACAAAAGTTAAAAACAATGAACATTAAAAAGTATACAGAATTAAAAACCAGCAGAAACATTAAAACAACAGTATAAAAACAACAGTATCCATTTAAAAACAACAGTTCTGGGGTCCGTTAAAAAACAAACAAACTTAGCGTTGTTAACTACTGTTAAATGCCTGGGAGAAGAGAAAAGTCTTGACCTGGCGCCGAAAAGATAACAATGTTGGTGCCAGGTGAGCCTTATCAGGGAGATCATTCCATAATTGGAGGGCCACCACTGAAAAGGCCCTCTCCCTTGTTGCCATCCTCCGAGCTTCTCTCGGAGTAGGCACTCGGAGGAGGACCTTAGATGTTGAGCGCAGTGTACGGGTAGGTTCATGTCGGGAGAGGTGTTCCATCAGGTATTGTGGTCCCAAGCCGTGTAAGGCTTTATAGGTTAAAACCAGCACCTTGAATTGGGCTCAGAAATGTATAGGCACCTAATGCAAGCGGGCCAGAATCGGTCTTATATGTTCAAACCTCCTTGTTCCAGTTATCAATCTGACCACTGCATTTTGCACAAGCTGCAGCTTCCGAACTGTCTTCAAAGGCTGCCCCACGTAGAGGGCATTGCAGTAATCTAATTTGGAGGTTACCAGAGTATGGACGACTGAAGCTAGGTTATCCCTGTCCAGATAGGGGCGTAGCTGGGCCACCAACCGGAGGTGGTAGAAAGCACTCCGTGCCACTGTGGCCACCTGAGCCTCAAGTGAGAGAGATGGATCTAGGAGAACCCCCAAGCTACGAACCTGCTCCCTCAGGGGGAGTGCAACCCCATCCTCCTGGGAATGGACCATTTCAGGAGGCAAGCGAGGGGATAATATGTGTGCATGTAAAATGAATTACACAAATCCTTGCCTGTAGAGCACTGGCACATTAGGAAGAAAGCTAGCCTTGAACTTCTGCTGCTGAGATGCTAGCCTTCTACAGCCTGGCAGTTGTTTTCTACATGTACTGGAATATTCAAACCCACCATCCCCTATCTGTAGTTTGAAGTGGTACGGTCCACAAAATATTATACCAGTGCATTTGATGGGTAACTGACTTCCAGATCTGGGCTACTGCAGCCAAATCCTGTATTCACTTCCAGTAGGTCTGCCCCCTCACAGAGCTCATAGGAGTGGAATTATGGGGGGTGGGGAAGGTAGAGAAACCCACAAGTTTCACCCTCTGATTCCCCCCTAATTTTAGCCAAACCACAGCCTGTAGCCTTGTAAAACTGCAGGTTAGGGGTCATCACAAAAGGAAAGGGGGCGGAGCCCTTCTTCTCCCCCCCCTCCCGTAATTTGCACACTGGGCATTCTTGAGAAGACAGAGGAATAGCTGTGATTCCCATTCTTCTACCTCTAGCTTTGATGCAAGCCTTTGTTAATTTGTTTCATTTTTTGTACTTTGGGATTTTTTTCATTTACTTTTGTTCACAGCTCTCTACCAGTCTCTCTGCGAGTTATCATACACATTACACACACTTCCCTTTTCTGGCTCAGTCCTTGAACTTCCTTCTCTAATAGGTTCTGGCTTTGTGCAATGGTGTTCAAGGCTTAGTGTGCAGGAGGTCCTAGATCCAGAGGGGTTGCACTGCCTCTGAAGGACCAGGGCCACAACTTGCAGGTGCTCCTGGAATCAGCATTGCTCCTGGACGATCTGGTACCCACGGTGGCCAGGTAGGCTTTTGCCCAGCTTTGCCCAACGGCACTCCTTTCTGGATCTACTTGGTGACATATGCCTTGGTCATTTCCTGGTAGCTTCCAAATAGTGTGAGGTACTGGTTCCTCTCTATTCGGCCCTGGTTAGGCCTCATCTAGAGTATTACGTCCAGTTCTGGGCACCACAATTCAAGAAGGACACAGACAAGCTGGAGCGTGTCCAGAGGAGAGCAACCAGGATGATCAGGGGTCTGGAAACAAAGCCCTATGAAGAGAGACTAAAAGAACTTGGCAGGTTTAGCCCGGAGAAGAGGAGATTGAGGGGAGACATGATAGCACTCTTCAAATACTTAAAAGGTTGTCACACCGAGGAGGGCCAGGATCTCTTCTCGATCCTCCCAGAGTGCAGGACACGGAATAACGGGCTCAAGTTAAAGGAAGCCAGATTCCAGCTGGACATCAGGAAAAACTTCCTGACTGTTAGAGCAGTACCACAATGGAACCAGTTATCTAGGGAGGTTGTGGGCTCTCCCACATTAAAGGCCTTCAAGAGGCAGTTGGACAGCCATCTGTCAGGTATATTTTAGGGTGGATTCCTGCACTGAGCAGAGGGTTGGACTTGATGGCCTTATAGGCCCCTTCCAACTCTACAATTCTATGGTTACATTACTGCAAGGAAGGTGCTTGTAGACTTTGCAGAAGCAGCGGTGTGAACAGAATGCTGGACTAGATGGACCTTTGATCTTCTTTGGCATAGTTCTTATGTTTGTACAGGGATGGCCATCGTGGGGAAATTCAACCTTTTCTGAGCTTGCCGGATTTCTCCGGAGCTCCTGGCTCGGCTTGCATTTGCAAGCCAATCTGGGGACTTTTTCCTGAAACCTGGGGGACTTTCTCAGTTTTTTTTTTTACCCCCCTTAAAGTCAGCATTTACGCAAATTGCGGTTTCAGTTTTATAATTTATGCAAATTTTGGCTACCATCAGGGCAAATTATGGCTGTGATATGCTTCATTTGCACAAATTGCAGCCGCAAATTGTGGGTGTAATTTGTGCAAATTCAGCACATTACAGCCACAATTTTCCCAAATCGCACCGACTGCAGTTGCAATTTTAAGAAAATGGAACTCTGAGAATCCGTGAGGTGGCCTGAATCAATGCAGATCAAGTCAGGCCAGCATGCAGGTAAGCAAGCAAAAGTCCTGGGGGCCAAGTTGCCCAAAGCTCAGCGAATGTGACCACCACCCCCAGATGGATTCCTCTAACATCCCCATGTTTCTGATGCTCTCTACAATGGGTTGGCTTTGAAGAGTGTTTAGAAAGTGCAGCTGGTGCAGAATATAGCATCTAGACTGCTTTCTGGCGTGCCTTTTGTTGACCACATCAGACCAGCCTTATATGAGTAGATATATAGACGGTTCGGAAGCTGCAGCTCGTGCAAAATGCAGTGGCCAGATTGATTTCGGGAACCAGAAGGTTCGACCATATAACACCTGCTCTGGTCCGCTTGCACTGGCTGCCTGTATGTTTCCGAGCCCAACTCAAGGTGCTGGTTTTGACCTATAAAACCTTACACGGCTTGGGACCACAATGCCTGACGGAACGCCTCTCCCGACGTGAATATACCCGGTCACTATGTTCAACATCTAAGGCCCTCCTCCAGGTGCCTACTCCGAGAGAGGCTTGGTGTGTGGCAACGAGGGACAGGGCCTTTTCGGTGGTGGCCCCCAGACTGTGGAATGATTTCCCTGATGAGGCTCGCCTGGCACCAACGCTGCTATCTTTCCAGTGCCAGGTTAAGACTTTCCTCTTTGCCCAGGCATATGGCGGCACATCTTAATCACCCACATGTTTAGTTTTTTAACGGTTTTTAATGCTTTATGTGTGTATGTTCTATGTTTTAGAATTTTAAATTTTGTATACTTGTTTTTATCTCAATTTTAGAATTTCTGTAAACTGCCCAGAGAGCCCTGGCTATGGGAGTGGTATATAAGTGCAATAAATACATACATACATACATACAAGATGGAAGGTTTTATTCCATTTGTCTCACTTTTAAAATAGCCCTGGTTTTAATCTGTTTTTAAATCTGTTCTATTTTATATACTGCTTAGGGAAACTTTGATAGGCTAGAAAGGGGTTTAGAAATATTATTATAAAATAAATAAATAGCCTGCCTTCTCCATTTAAGGATCTTGTGTCTAGGCCTAAGACCCTTGGCTGAGACTTTAAAAAGCCACTGTTGGTCAGAATGCACAATTGATCTGACTCATATGTGTATTGCACTGTAGTCATGTTCTAGGCTTTTGAAGCCAGACTTAGCTTCTCTGAAAAGAAATTTAGTTGATGAAATTAACCTGATGCATAGGTTAATGACACACTTTGTTCTGTACTGTCTATATTGTGCTGAGAGCTTAGCATAATTGGGCCCTGTTGAGGTCTGAGTTACAGGGTTTCATGATGGATTTGGTGTTGTGCAAGTCAGGTTCCCCACAAAGGCAGGGATGGAAATAGGGCAGCATCACAGAAATCTCTGAGCAGTGCTAGGGCTGAAAGCCAGACAAACTTGTCTGTATGTTGTTCCAACAAGCAGCAGGTAGTGACTGAGCCTGAAGTAGGGGTTTGGCTTGTTTTAAGCTGGTTAGCCAGACCTCCACTCTGATTAAGGCTTTTTCTCCTAAAGGGACCTGGTCTGTTTTGGCAGCCTCCATTGGCGACAATGTAGGGCTGGCTGTGGCATGCTGGTGTCTTCATAGCTAGAGTCCTCAGAGGCCAAAGGTGGCAATACAATCTCCTCTGGCCTCAGAAGGGCAGGCCCCTGCGGTCTTCCCAGGGAACTAGTACTAATGAGGTAGAAGCCTTGTGATGCCTTTTTGTAACCAGGTCCAGTCCCTAAACCATTAAGTCAGGAGCCTCTTCTTCTGAGGACAGGGCTTTGAGATCCTCAGGTAATGAGGGATCAGCTTCCATAACACACATCCACCATCAAAGTCATTGGGGTTAGGCTGCAGCTCAGTGGTAGATACTGTCAAGATGGGGCCTGGGTTCCCTAGCTTGGTTTCAGACGCTGAGTCAGACTCAGAGGCAGAATGAGAAGAAGCCCAGCCAAGACAGGGAGGGAGGAACTTCCTCAGAACTCTCCAGGAGTCAGGGAGGAATCTTCCCAGGAACTTATTGAACAGGAGGCCCACAGTTCGGAGATTGTCTCCTCCCTCCATGCCCCTTCGGAATTCAGCCTTGGTCAGAGGAGGAGGGAGCACCACAATTAACAGCCAGGGGGTCTGGTAGGGTCAAGTGGGTGGAGCTGAGAGGAGGTGGGAGGCGGTCCACTAGGATAGCCACCCGCCAGAGGGTACAACTTGAAGGAAGAGTCCTGTAAAAGCCTGTTGGGCATGGCGGGAAACTATTCAATAGTTGATAGGCAACTGCCTTGCTTTGTTTGGCTAGTGAGGCTTAATGGACAGCTCCTAGTCTTCACAGCCACTACAGGTATGAAGAGGTATTGTAGTTTTTTTAAAATTAATAAAGTCTTAGTGGATTGCATAGAGGAACTCTGTTGTCTCACATTTCAGTGGGAGGGCTTGGAATCCTAACAGATGCTTGGCATGCCAAATTTTATTTATTTATTTATTTATTTATTTATTACATTTCTATATCGCCAAATAGCCGAAGCTCTCTGGGCGGTTCACAAAAATGTCTCAGATTCAATGTTTGGTATCTCCTGGCAAGGTTGGGAAAGACCCCCACCCCAGTCTGAAATCCTAAAGATACGGTGACCATGTGGAAAGGAGGACAGGGCTCCTGTATCTTGAACAGTTACATAGAAAAGAGAATTTCAGCAGGTGTCATTTCTATGCATGTAGCACCTGGTGAAATTCCCTCTTCATCACCACAGTTAAAGCTGCAGGAGCTATACTAGAGTGACCAGATACAAAAGAGGGCCGGGCTCCTGCAGCTTTAACTGTTGTGATGAAGAGGGAATTTCACCAGGTGCTGCATGCATAGAAATGACACCTGCTGAAATTGCCTTTTCTACACAACTGTTCAAGATACAGAAGCCCTGTCCTCCTGTCCACATGGTCACCCTACTAAAGAGCTGCTGCCAGTCAGTGTAGGTGATACTGAGCTAAATGGACCAATGGTCTCACTCCATAGAGGCAGTTTCCTTTTCCTTTCCTTTTGTAAGGGCTCCAACGATGGCGACAGCTGGAGCGCCAAGAAGGCGTGTTTTGTTCAGGCTAATCATGCAGAGGCCTTAATGGTAAAAGATTTTGTTCAAACAATAGTTTTTTAAAAAAACCAGGCAAGCAGAGGCAGATGATTGGCTGTGGTGTGGGCTGCACAACGGCCTTGCACATATACTGATAGAGGAGCATGTAAAACTTTGTTGATCTCTGCAAGAGTCTTAAGGCCTAATCTACACCAAGCAGGATATTGCACTATGAAAGCGGTATAAACAAGGCAGGAGCCACACTACTGCTTTTTAGTGGTATTGAAATGCACTGACAACTGTTGGGGCCCATGGACACATACCATATACCGCTTTCATACCACTTTCATAGTGCAATATCCTGCCTGGTGTAGATTAGGCCTAAGTATCTGGCGATTCCTTAAGCCCTTGGATCTAGGGATGTTGTGGGCACCTGACTGGCTCCAGGAGTCCAACACACTCCCCTGCCTCTGCCCCCCTGGGCCCAGTCGGGTGCCCACAGCACATTTGCATCCCCTTATCCCGAGAGCCCACGCAGCCCAGCAAGTGCCTGGCAGCCGTCTGCCCTTGTCTAGACCTTCCATTGTGCACAACAATAGAAGCTCTGGAAATGACATAATCCACCCCCTTGCATAAATGGGGCATTTATGGCTGCCATTTACGCAGCAGAGGAAATTCTGTAATTTCCAAACAAGAGTGGATGGGTTCGTGGCAGATGCCGCCCCAGCTGGAACAGAAGCTTGTGCAAGGCCACGAGCTGGACCGGCAAATCGAACACGGTGAGTTTGCCCATCCTTACCCAGATCCCTTTCTTGAAAGAAATCCATCATACATTTTCCCGTAATTTCCTGAGAGGTGGTAAGCTTGTTACTCTCCCACAGGCTTATTAATCCGCATCTCTCTCCGAAGCTGACACAAGGAGTCCAGTATGAGTTCTTGACTTCCGCTCAGTGCTCCTAAAAACAATGATGGTTGTTGTCAGTCTGGGATGCTCTCCTTGCAAATTCCGCTGCCGGAGAGCACCTGTCTATGTGACTGCCTGAATCAATCAGCCCAGGCAAGGGCTAGCACACGATACCTCGGGACGGCTCAAGATTGGGCATCATTCAAACGCCCCAAGACATTGTTTGCAACCTGGGAGATCAGGAAGCTTTGATTAATGCTGAGCTGGCTGTCTCGTCTCTAATGCTCGTTCCAGCCAGGTGGACGTCTCGGTCATCGCGCTCGGCCCCGGGGCCGCAGGCGTATTGATGGCCGAAGGTCAAGATGCCATCACTTTTCATAAATTATGCGGCCGCCTTTGTGTTAATGGAGGCAGGAGAGGCAAAAGCAGCTGCAAACGTCAGAAGGGGGACAAGTCTCGGACCAGATGTTCTCCACGCTTCCTGAATGGCACTTCTGCTTTGCAGCCGTGGCAGAGGCTGTTCTGGGATGCGCCTGTTCAGAGCTGCCTTCGCAGAGCTTGGAGCAAAGCCGCACTGATGTTCATAGGCAGATGTGTCCATCATGCTCTCTCTCTCACCTTGCTCCTTCTTGTCCTTGTGGCCGTGAACACAACAGGCGCATCCACAGAATTCCTCCGAAACACTGGCTCTCAAAATGTTGGCCGGAGCCATCACAGAACACATGTCAGAGTATTGTCTTGTTTAGTCTGTATCAGTCGAGGCTGATGGCTCCGATGTCAGTGGGGCGGAAAATCCGCTCTGAGTTTCAGTCAGAGCTCTAAAGGAGCTCTCCGAGGTGCTGAGCAGGCCCGGTTAAGACAGGGGCGGTGGCAACCGGATGTCGTTGTGCACTGATCTTAGTCGTGACTCCAGCATTGGTCATGACTTGAGCTGTCGTGCAAGTAGGAAAGGTGTCCCCACGTGAAGGGGCTTGCTGAGAGGTGTGCTGGAAAAAAGCTGGAAAGGAGGTGCTTGCAAACCCCCAAATCAAACTCTTGGTGAATTGTTTTGCCTCAGTTTCCTCCTCCTCCTCGTCCTCCTCCTCCTCCTCCTTCTTCTTCTCTCCTTTTCTGTGGAGGAGAAGGGGGCGGACGCTGTTTCCATCCCACAGAAGCCCTCCCTCTCCAGTGGATGGAGGCCACAGGTCTGTCAGAAACCAGGTCTTTTCAAAAGGGTTGATCAGGTCTTTTCACTCTCTCTGCATCAGCACTCAAGATTCACTTTAGGATAGCTTTCAAGCCGTCTTTCTGAAGCAGCCGTTCATTAAGGAAGGACGTGAGTGCTTTTGCACTCATTCTTTCCACGGGAGATGAGTGGCAGCTGGGCAGCGAGGAGGACCACCCACGATAAAGAGCAGGGGGGGGGAGGCCCGTGGGGGGGGGTTGGAGAAGGAAGCTAGCCAGGGGCTTTGACATCTTTGTAGGAGCCGGTGGGCAGCTCCAGTGAAGAAAAGGCTCAAGTCAAACTAACCGCACCCATCACCTACCAGTTAAAAACAATACTGTTTTTTAGATACTGGGGGCATCCACCAGCCAGGATTTTATTGACCAAGGCAGAATTTCATCCCTCTGGCCAAGTGCCACTCCAAGAGGATGAAAAGCCAAAAAAAGAAAAGAAAGAGTTGGCCAGTATTTTCAGTGAATCCATAACCTCTTTTAAGTGTTTGGAAGAGGCCCTGTGTGTTCAGTGGATACTCTTAGGGTCGGATCCTGTAGCAAGCAAGCTCTTCCCAGTTATGGCTGCTATGTACCTATGTAGACTTCAGATATATATTTTTAATTAGAATCTTGAGGTCCCCCTATTATTTATTTATTTATTTTATTCCAAGCATTTATATCTACTGCTCTTCAGTAAACAAACACCTCTCAGACGGGGTTCAGACAGCACGATAACTAATGGTGGTTTAAATGGTGGTTGGTTATTTAACCCGCCATGGGTTATCGCGTTGTGTGGAGGGAGTTTTTTAACCAACGCAAATAACCAACGCTGTGCAGAGTTGGCTATTTGAACCACCATTGGTTATCGTGTTGTGCGGAGGGCACCGTTGGTTATTTTGTCAGCCGCAGAGTCGCAAGGCAAGAGTGGTCAAAGCAGCGGCTGCCACTCTAGTCCAGCTGGTAGGGTCGGTTTTTGGCAGCAATGGCTGATGGGATACTAGTGGGAGGACTGAGGGGCGGGGAGAAAGGGCAGGGGATGAGTGAGTCAACTCAGCATGGACCAATAGTCAACTCAATGCTGATCCTAATCCACACTATGGTTGAGTATTATCATGTTGTGTGGGGAATGTGCCCCTCAGAGTGGCTTACAGGAATCAACACTTGTATCAAGAATCAAGCATTTGCTCTCATGCCTCAGCATAGCTTGATTGTGGCCTTAGCTAGACCTAAGGTTTATCCCGGGATCGTCCCAGGGTTGTCCCTGCCTGCTCCCAGGATCTCCTCTGTGTCATTTACATTCACGGGGATGACCTCGGGACGATCCCGGGATACACCTAAGGCCACTGTGTCCCTGTGATGTTCTGCTGCCTTATATGGTGTAAATGGACATATTTGCAAAGTTCATGGTTTATATGATGTATAAAGTTCCAGGAAGTAAGTAGGCCTTAATGTACTTACAATTCGTAAGGGTGTGTGTGTGTTGTTGAATGCCTGAGTGCTGATTGGATGGTGAGAGTGGCAGGAGCTGGAGTAATGTAGCGCTTTATATAGAGAGTCTGAGCTGACGGCAAGACAGTTAAGTAAGGGGTTGGATAAGAGACAGAAGTGTAGGGTTCTGGCGGAAAAGTGTATGAGACAGAGAGCGTGTGGGTTAGCATCCTGTGAAGTGAAGGGTAGAAGTGATTGATTATAAGAGAGTTAAAGGGTATGATTCTGAGAGAGGCAGATACTGAATAGGAAGGTTTGGTGTGGGTTAATGTGCCTTTCAGGTCCCAAACAATTTTGCAGGAGGAATAAAAAGTATGTCAATGAAACATCTTGGCTACTGAAACAATCCCGGTGTCTCCAAATCTTATTAGTATATCCAGACTAAGTGGCCAGGGAACGGGGGAAGCTTTCAGTTTTGATCTGAAAGACCCAGATTTTTAACTGGTGGTGGCAGGAACACTGAGTAGCTCCGGGAGGTGTGTGCAACGCGCAAGGCATTTGAAGAACATTGACTTCCTCCGTCCCGCACTGCAATTGCCTAGAGGTGGCGCAAAAACGCACACGCTCAAAATATTATTGAGCAGAGGAGACTTACGAGGCATGCGGGTTGGGGGAGGAAAGAACATTTTTGGGTGTGCTCACAAAATTGCTTTCTCCGTGCGAGGGTTGAATTATGAGTTGAGAAACATTTAGGATTGGGTATATCCCGCAGGACAGTGGAGGCTGGTGGCTCCAATGTCTGTGGGGCGGTGAATCCGCTCTGGGTTTCAGTCAGAAAAAGTCAGAACTCTAAAGGAGCTCTCCAAGGCTGCATCTATCCCATTTGTTTTTTGTTTGTTTCTATTTCATGTTGAATTTATTGGGAGTTTACTGTCCTAAGGACATCACCTTGCAAAAGCTGATGGCCGCTTACCTTTTCCTCCCAGACCAGGCTTTTGGGGGGGGGGGTCATTGTCATTGTCGCTGCTCTTTTCTGAGATTGGGTAATCTGAGCCCTATGTGTTCAAGACTCCACTCTGGAGTTTCTGGGGGTAACAGGACTCTTGAGTGGTAGGACTCCACCAAGCCTACAGAAGGAAATTCAGCGCGTTCCCCCTGTCCATGCCAGAGGTAGTCTTGAACAACCTGCAATTTCCCACTCATCTTAAGTGATCTTGATTATCCACCTTTGTAACTGTCAGCCTGCTCACTCAGCTGTCTGTCTCCGCTGCTCTTTCATTCGTTTCCAGCTTGTCCTCTCCCTCCTCTGCCCCTGTTTTGTCAAGCCAGGAATCTCTTACTGGTTGATGCCCTTTCTCCGTTCTCACACTATTGCCCCGCTCGTGCTCTTCGCTCCTCTGATGCCATGTTTCTCGCCTGCCCAAGGTTCTCCAGTTCCCTTGCTCGGCTTCGTCCATTTTCCTCTGCTGCCCCTTACGCCTGGAACGCTCTTCCGGAACATCTGAGATCCACAAGTTCAACCGCAGCTTTTAAAGCTCAGCTAAAAACTTTTC
Organism: Elgaria multicarinata webbii; assembly: GCF_023053635.1. NCBI lineage: Eukaryota > Metazoa > Chordata > Lepidosauria > Squamata > Anguidae > Elgaria > Elgaria multicarinata. The sequence continues at coordinate 39,609,425 of NC_086171.1, read as the reverse complement.
TTTTTCCTAAAGCTTTTAAAACTTGATGTTGCTTGGACTTTATACTGTTAGTTTTACCTTACCCTGTGCCTGTTTACCCTACCCAGTGCTTGTTTGCATTCTCTTCCCCTCCTTATTGCTTTACTATGATTTTATTAGATTGTAAGCCTATGCGGCAGGGTCTTGCGATTTTCTGTTTTATTCTGTACAGCACCATGTACATTGATGGTGCTATATAAATAATAATAATAATAATAATAATAATAATAATAATAATAATAATAATAATATTCTGAGTCAGGCCATGGATCCATCTAGCCCAGTGTGGTCAACAAGTGAATCCTCTCTACGTTTCAATCAGAATCAGCCAGAAGTCTAAAGGAGCTATCCAAAGTGCTGAGCTCTACTCCCCAAAACAGGTTCAGCACCTTGGATAGCAGCTTTAGGGTTCTGACTGAACCCAGGAGTGGATTCATAGACCCACTGAAATCGGAGTGGCTCTCCAGGTGCTGGGGCTCGAACCGGCAACCTTCTGCATGCAAAGCAAGGCATTGCCATTGAGCTGTGGGACCTCTCCTCTGCTTACAGTCAGCATTTTTAATTTTCTTATGTCTTTTCTGCTTCGACGCTCTTGTAACTCAAGGCACTTCTCAAAACCTACCTCTTCAACCTGCTCTTACCTTCCTGATTGCTATTTTTATATCTGGCAATTGACAAAAGCTTCTGTGTAGATTATAGAGTACGTTTCAAAACTTTGTTTCAGTGATTCCTTCCTGTCCCTTATCTCTTTTGCATCTTTGTTTGTTGGGCTGGGAGCTGATGCTGGGAGCAGGGATTTGTTTTAATGGTAGAATGCTGAATGTAGCAATGAGGACTTTGGGTGGGATCGAAGCTAACTTAGGGTCCAATCCACTTAGGGTGCTGGCTGGGGCATGCTGGGAGTTGAAGGACTTTTTTCTGCCTAAACATTTATTTATTTATTTATTTATTTATTTATTTATTTATTTATTTTTGCACTTATATCCCGCCTTCTTTCCTCCAAGGAACCCAAGGTGGCATACATAATCCTCCTCCTCTCCACTTTATCCTCACAACAACAACCCTGTGAGGCGGGTTGGGCTCACGATCGTATCTCGGCATGTCTTTCAGATATCTCAGCTTGGTTGCGTCATCGTCGTTTGAAACTTAATATGGCAAAGACTGAATTGCTTGTTTTTCCTCCTAAACCTTCTCCTCATCTCTCATTCTCTCTTACTGTCAATGATGTTACACTTACTCCAGTCAAGGAAGCTCATAGTCTTGGCTTTATATTTGATTCCTCGCTCTCCTTTACTCCTCATATTGAGGCAGTAGCTAAATCCTGTCGTTTTTTCCTGTATAATATTGCCAGGATTCGATCATTTTTTGTCTCTTCTGCCAAGACTCTTGTTCATGCATTGGTTATTTCTCGGTTGGACTACTGCAACCTTCTTCTCTCTGGCCTTCCTTCTTCTCACATCAGTCCGTTGGTTTCTGTTCACCACTTTGCCGCAAAGATCATCTTCTTGGCTCGCCGCTCTGACCATGTTACTCCGCTTCTGAAATCTCTTCATTGGCTTCCAATTCACTTCAGAATCCAATATAAACTTCTCCTGTTAACCTTCAAAGCTTTTCACTGTCTAGCTCCTTCCTATCTTTCTTCTCTCATCTCACACTATTGCCCCGCTCGTGCTCTTTGCTCCTCTAATGCCATTTTCTCACCTGCCCAAGGGTCTCTACTTCCCTTGCTCGGCTTCGTCCATTTTCTTCTGCTGCCCCTTACGCCTGGAACGCTCTTCCAGAACATTTGAGAACTACAAGTTCAATCGCAGCTTTTAAAGCTCAGCTAAAAACTTTTCTTTTTTCTAAAGCTTTTAAAACTTGATTTTGTTCTGACTTTTATACTGTTAGTTTTACTCTACCCTGTGCCTGTTTGGTGCATTCTCTTCCCCTTCTTATTGTTTTATTATGATTCTATTAGAATGTAAGCCTATGCGGCAGGGTTTTGCTATTTTATTGTTTTACTCTGTACAGCACCATGTACATTGATGGTGCTGTATAAATAAATAAATAAATAAATAAATAAATAATAATTCCCAGTCCGACACTTTAGCCACTACACCACACATGCATTGCATTGCACCCTTGGACATGCTTTAGTCCCGTTGAAATCAGTTTGCTGCCACAAGATGTAGCGATGGCCACCATTTCAGGCAGCTTTAAAAGGGGATTGGACAAATTCATGGAGGAGAAGGGCTACGGATGGTGACAAGTCCTGCTGCCTCCAGTGTCAGAGGCAGTATACCTGTGTACACCAGTTGCTGCGGACCAGGGATGGGAGGGTGCTGTTGCACTCATGTCCTGCTTGTGCGTTCCCCATGGGCAGCTGGTTGGCCGCTGTGTGAACAGGACTAGATGGACCCTCGGTCTGATCCAGCAGGGCTCTTCTTACATTCTATTGAGGCGGATGCTGAGGTCCCAAGCATCAGGCCATATTAAGTATGTCTTTTCAGGAAGCGTTTGCAGTGGCTCAATCCTGCCCATTGCGGTAGCAAGGCAGGTGAGTGGGTGACCATGGCCTGGGATGTGTCGTGCACAGGATCAACCTAGGGCTGTCGTCGTGTGCCGACACAATTCCACATGGAAGCCTGAAAATATTGCAAAAAGGTTTGGTTGCCTTGCAAAAAACAAAGGAAAACAGAAAGCCCTGGAGGTTGATCACCTAACAGGCAGTTCTGGTAGTAGATCCTAAGCTCTGGATCCAGTGCCCTGTGGCAGCCAATGTTGGCTCCAGCCGTTTTTGGGAAGGGCTACTTGGGCAAGACTGACCGCAGCTCCTGCCCCCCCCCCCAGCCTGAGCAGACCTGCCTCCCCCTCATAACACTTGTTGCGCCTCATTGGTTTGCCTTGACCGTCTGCAGTTGACCTGCACCACCTCCCAGGTGAAGAGGGCCGAGGCAGAAGCGACAGCTGCTGCCATTTCTCGTTGCTCCTGTCGCTGCAGACACACTTGGGGAGGGCAGGCAAACAGCCCACAGCCATACAAAGGGTGTCCACATGTACGGCATCCGGCTGTGTACATGGACAGGTGGCCCTTTGCAGCTGTCCTGCTGGACATGCAAGTATTGAGGGCCAGGGCCAGTGGGGTATGGTGATGTCAGGGGTGGGGTCAGAGGCCACGCCCCAATGCTTGGAGAAAGTACCTGGAAAGTACTCAAGAAGTTGTGGCCTTGACCTGGCTGGCTAAACATTTAGTTATTTAATATTATTTGGGGGTCATCTTTAATGGTGGAACCCCCTCAAGGTGGCATGCAAGATAAAAAACCATGCAAACTGGATGCAGTCAAAATCAATAAAATCAGTCATATTCAACAAAAAGCTTTACCTTTATCAATAAAAACAGAATAAAACAAATTTTGGTACCCATGAAACAGAACGGGGCCAGCCCTAGGGGCTATTAGGAGGCTACGTGCGGAAGCTGCTGTACGCTGCTCCCGGTTGGGTCTCCAGGACCCTTTCATCACCCTCCTCGAAGCCACACCTAGAGAGGCGAAATTGCTGGTCTAAGTGAAAATATAGCTTAGCAGGAACATGGAGGAGAGGAACCCCTCTGTGCTCCTGCCGTCCTGCTTAGGATAGTTCGTAGCCGCTGATTGCCCAAGCTGGTGACTATCCAGCTAAGATTCTGCCCTCAAGCACTTTGGGCTCCGAAAAACACGGGCCACCAGTGCATCTGGCACAGTATCATTGTCACGTCACACACACACACACACACACACACTATCCGGACAGCTGTATTCGGCACCAGCTGAAGTTTCTGAGCTGTTTTCAAAGGCTTCCCCATGTACAGTGCATTGCAGTAGTCCAGCCTAGATGTCACTTTACCAAATAAAGCTGGTTTTCACGATTTAATCAACTAGCTGAGTAAGGCTATCTATTCAAATTGATCAAAGCTCGATGGATTCTTCAGATAACTGGCTCTATTTCTTGATCAGTTGGGAAAGCGATAAAGTTTTCTCTACGTTTAACTTTTATTTAAACAGCACTCCTTCTAAAAGGAATAAATTGCCACTCCTTCAGCCTTTCATGATAAAGGACGAAGAGTCCTATTGTCATCCCTGTTCTATGCTTGAAGACTATTACCATGTCCCCCATTTTTCCCCTGAATGCTGATGATGTCTTTTGACCTTTCCTAGTATATCTTGCAATCCAGATGCTTTATCATCTTTTGTTCTCTGAATTATCTTTCTTCTTTCAAATCCCTTGCATTTTCTCTTGAAACATAGCAACCAGATTTTCTGTATGTAATACCTGGATGAATAAAAAAAGCAATTATTATTATTTTAAAAACCAATAAAAGGAAATAAAGTAAATGCATACATTTCCATTATGATAAGTGTCACTTTAAAACGTGGTTTGAAGGACTGTCTAAATTTAATGCAATCAAACCCTTTATCTATTTTTATTTATTTCAATTTTAGGCTACCTCTCAAGTTAAAACCCACACTTAAACCTGAAGCACAACTAACAGATAGATCTGAAGGCTGCTTTTCTGCATAAAGGAGAAGTGTGTGTGTGTGTGTGTGTTTTAGGCAGAAGGGTTTTATTTTAATTTCTGGGGTAGGTGTACTTCTGCACTGTGGGTGAAATAATAAGGCTGCCCCCCTATATACCAGAGTTGGGTAACTCGCGGCTCTCCCATCATCCCTCACTATTGGCCGTGCTGTCTGATGGAATTGTAGGCCCAACATTTGGAGCACCAGAAGACATTCATGCACCAAGCATTTTGTGCAGCCTCAAAAAAAGAAAAGGGACTCGCTCTGCAAGTTCAGATCTCTAGGGAGAGTTGTCTGTCTTTCCTCTGGCAGCCTGCAGGGTGGGGAGAGGGAGCGACAGAGACGCAGAGAGAGGTGTGCTCCCCTATGGCTGCCATGTACATAGGGTGGCCATATGGAAAGGAGGACAGGGTTCCCATGTCTTTAACAGTTGTACAGAAAAGGGAATTTCAGCAGGTGTCCTTTGTATGCATGCAGCACCTGGTGAAATTCCCATTTCACCCCAACAGTTAAAGCTGCAGGAGCCCTGCCCTCTTGACCAGATACAAAAGAGGGCAGGGCTCCTGCAGATTTAACTGTTGTGACGATAGAAGACATTTCACCAGGTGCTGCATGCATACGAAGGTCACCTGCTGAAATTCTCTTTTGTAGACTCTTTTCCCTCTTCATCACAACAGTTAACGCTGCAGAAGAAACCCTGCCCTCTTTTGTATCTGGTCATACTAGGGAGGCCTCTTGCAGCTGTTTGTGATGATAGAGGAAATTCTACCAGGTGCTAAATGCATACAAATGACACCTGCTGAATTCCCTTTTCTGTACAACAGTTAAAGATGCAGGAGCCCTGCCCTCCTTGCTGTACAATCACCCTACATGTAGCCACTGACAGATTTTAGCATAAAAAAGACCACCCACCTCGGCGATAAACACTACCATTGAACTCAGTGGAGCTTACTTCTGAGAAGACATGTATAGATTTGCACTGCATGTCCTGAAGGGTATCCTTATTGTGGACTTCCTATCGGACCCAGGAATTAGTGAGTCATCACTGCGAGAGATGCCTTCCTTTACCTTCTCTAGAATCATCTGTGGAACCTGCCTAGGATGAACCGCTACCAGGGGCGTCGGTCAGCACTGAAAAGATTCGGGTCACAGACCCCTCGGAGACAAACCTGCATAGAAGCTGCATATGCTGATGTATATCTATTCATGCACATTGAGAAAGAATGACTAGGATTTCACAAGAGGCATAGCCAAATAAGCCAAATAATCTCCAGTAAAATAAATTCTGTTCATTTGTACTCTGCCCCAGAAGAACCCAAACCAACGGGAGACCTCCCCCTGCCCACCTCAAGCTGCATTACCACACAGGGAAAGATTTGGGACAGGAGGGGTGTTGCAGCATGTGGAAAGGGGGGAATTAACCTTCTCATCCCTGGCTGCAGCACACACACACACACCCCGAAAATTGCCTTCTGCGTGGCAGTAAAGCTGAGATGAAAACAAGTTTTTTCATTGTCGCCAATTCACACTCAGGGTCAGTGAAAGCTGGTGGCTCCGATGCCAGCGGGGCAGTAGATCCGCTCCGGGTTTCCATCAGAACCAGTCAGACCTAGCTCCTTTAGAGTTCTGACTGGTTCTGATGGAAACCTGGAGCGGATCTACGACTCTGCTTGCATTTGGGCCAGCAGCCTTTGCTACCTCAGGGCTCGGGCAAATAGATTTGAGAAATACATTTGGGGACTGGTCCTCAATGGCCCAGGCCTAGAAACGCTCTTTTCCTCTGCCACCCCTTATTTAACACACTCCAACGACCTGACCTCTGTGAGGTGATTCAACTCTCGACGGATTCATATTGATGGCTCTGCCGACCCAGCGATTCAGGCCTTTGTGTTCCATCTCGGGGAGAAACGCTGTTTTGCTCAGAGATTTACCAGCCTTGCTCCTGGAACGTCCTGGCCTTTTAGCCTTCAAGGAACCATTTGATCTCGGTATCTTCGCATGGCCATGGGCAGAGAGCCCCTGCCCCCCCTGGAAATGTGCCTCTAAGCAGATCTGCAACCACTCTGCGGCGCGTAGGGCCTGTGTGGCCAAAGGATTTGGAGGATGCTCCTGGCCGGTATAAAATAACATCCGCTATTGCAATATTGCAAACCAAGATGTTTTAAATGGCTATAACATCCCGTAAATAATATGATACCCGTCGAGTAAATGGATCTTAAAATGTCCGTCTCCTTCAAATCTGTCCTCGCAGCCCACCGCTTACGTGAAGCTTTTGGCACAAGCGCCTCGTTTCCATCCTGTTCTGCAACTGAGCCCGAGTAAGAATACTAGGACTGTGCACAGACCCCCACCCCCGAACTGCTTTGTGGCCCAATCCACAACTTTCAGATTGGGCTGATCCACTTCGGGCCGATCCGACCCTCCCGCTCCACTCCGTGGAGCAAGATCTGGAGGGGCGGATCGACATTTTGCCCCTCTTCCCTACTTAATTGCCTCCATGGCGGATGGCAGAGGCAGGTAAGTGGGGAAGGGGAAAAAACAGGGGCCAAATAAGCCCCCCTCCCCCCTGCCCCCTTACCTGGCTCTGCAGCCGTCACTCCACAGATGGTAGCAGCGGTGGAGCCAGGTAAGCCCCCCTCCCCCCACTTACCTCCCTCCCTCGCGGTCCGGCGCAGGCTTCAACTGAGGCCCAGGCTTCAGTTGAAGCCTGTGCTGGACCGCGTCGGACACAGGTAAGCCCCTTGCCCACTTACCTGGCTCCACCGTCGTCATCACACAGACTGCGGTGGTGGTGGCACCAGGTGAGACCCCTTTACCTGCGTTCGGAGCTCCAGATGGAGGCGAACTGCTTCACATCGATCCGCAGCCCACCTGATCTGGATCTGCCTTTGGCAGAGGCGGAGCAGGTCGCTCCGCTCCGGATTCGTGATCCGAATCGGAGCGGAGCACAGCCCTAAAGAATACGCATCCTTTCCCTGTCTGCCCCTCCCTCTACATCCCTCCCATTCCTCTATCATCTCCCCTGTATCGAAATTATACTATTTCCCCTCCACTGATGGAACGTGGCAATCGATGGAAGGGAGAGGGCAATTTTCAGTTATTCTCCCAAATCCAGCATCCCCTCATGTCAGCCCACCTCGATATGCTCCAGAGGGTTGGGAGACCCACCAGATCAGATTTTGGGATGCAGAGAGCAACAAACAGGACAAAAGAGGACCCCAGTTTTATGACATTTGCTCATGCAAATCTACATGCATACATGCAAGTTTAGAAATAATAACAACTATGATTTAAAAAGCAACGCAACACATCTCACCATAGCGGAGAAGAAGACTGACCAGGTGACCTTCTGTGTGTCTGTTGAGTCGGCTGTCCAGGCGCTAAGTGCTGGTGGGCAGCTTCAAGGCCTCTGCTGCTCTCCCTCCTTGTGGTTCTTTGACTTCAAACCAGACTTGGACAGGACAGCCCAAGTCTGGACAGAGGACAGCTTCAAATAGAGGACTGTCTTCTGTCCGCTCTCTCATAATACTAGAACCCAATGGGGTCATCCCTTGAAGCTGAGTGGTAGGGAATTCAGGACAGATAAAAGGAAGGCTTCTTCACACAGCACATAGTTAAATTCTGGAATGCACAACCACAGAATGGAGTGATGGCCACCAACTTGGATGGCTTTAAAGGGGGTTGGATAAATTCTTGGAGGAGAAAGCTATCAATGGCTACTAGCCCTGACGGCTATATGCTTCCACCATTATCAGAGACGATTTGCCTATGTGCACCAGTTGCTGGAGAACATGTGTGGGAGGGCGCTGTTGAACTCATGTCCTACTTCTGGGTTCTCCTGGGCTGCTGTTTGGCCATTGTATGAACAGAATGCTGGATTTGATGGGCCCTTGGTCTGATCCAGCAGGGCTCTTCTGTTCTTACGTTCAGGGCACAGAAAGATGCAGTGCCGGGACTTTTTGATTAGTAGGAATGCTGACAACATCAACTACCCCCCTGCCCACCTCTGAATTCCCTGTCGCTTCAGAGCTTAACTGCAATCTCCACAGCGGTTGGGAAGAAATTCATTTTCTCAGCAGCAATACTTTGTTCCAAGTTTTAATGGAAAGTATTTGGGGTGTCTTGATCTTGAATGAGCAATTAAGCCCCATTCACTTTCCAAAAGACCAACTCATGGTGGTAATAATAATAATAATAATAATAATAATAATAATAATAATAATAATAATAATATCCCTACTAGAACTAGTATATTGAGATGGATCAGGATACCGGCCTATTTTTTTTATTAATTCTCTTTGGGGGTGTGGCTTGGTGGGCACATTTTAAATTTTGAATGTCCTGGGTGCTCTCACAAAATGGCTCTCATCAGGGGGGGAGGAGGCTGCCCATTCATAAAATGGCTACTATGGTGTGCATGGCCAGTCACAAAAAGTTTGTGTCCTAGAAGGCAAACTGGTGAGACTAAAGGAAAGGTCACTTGTCCAAGAACCTAAGTACAAGGCAGAGGTGGACATCTGAGCTACAAAATGCACAACCACTGTTTTCAACCTAAATAAAGATGGCGCTGCAAGGCAGCCCTTCCATTTGGGCTTGCCAGATTCCCAGTTGCTGTTGTTTTTAAAGTAATCAGATGTTTTTAAAGTAATAAAATAAAAATCAGGAAAGGCAGGGAGTCTGGTGTGAGCCAAGAAAGGTGTCCAAATCTTGTATCTGGTGATATTTCTCAGCACGGGGCACTCTTGGAAAATGGAAATTGACCAGACAGGAAGAGCAAGGAGGGAGTTCTTAGAAAACTATTGATTGGATTGCAAACACTTGCCAGCAGTGGTGGATGATATTAACATCAGTTGTCTTTCTTCATTAATGAAGACACATAGACCTCGTTGCAATGGATCGGATTTTTACATTGCAATTGAACGTCTTCCAGACAAAGTGGCTGGTGTGTGCATTAATGCCATCCATTGCTTGGAGACATACCCACTGCCCAGTGAAATGGAGATGTGCGTGGAGCAAAGTTGGAGGTGGGGTTTTGCAAGGGCTGGCTGTGGCTCCCCTCTGTGCGCCCATCTTTCTTCTAGGCCCTTTGCTTCTGGGACTGTTAAGCTTTGCGCTTGCGTTGCTGCTCATGCAAATAGGTCTGAGAGGTGGATTGTAGCTGTTGACGCAAAGGTATTGTTGGCTAAATAAAGCAGAGTTCTACCCAAATGCAGTTCCTGCAAAGGAGGGGGGAGGGGGAAAGCATTTCTGGGCAGGGCTCACTTTCTAAGATGAAAGGTAGCCCACACCTAGTCTATCACTGTGGTTTATTATTTCTGAACCCCTCTGTTTTCAGGAAGGAATTCTCCCATCCAGATTAGCAAAGCAGCTCAGCAGGGAAAGCAGACAGGTGTTTGGGACACGGTTATTGTTTGCTGCAAGATTTGCAGGGATATTTGTTTGTGTCTCTTGTGTTCCTTAGCGAACGGCGTGAGCTGTTAATTTAGAGCAGATGCACATTGGGGAGGTGAGGTGATGTTCTTCGAAGGGTTGGCAGGGCAGGGATTCGGGGAAAACAAGGTACTCAGGGCCAAATGCATCGAGATGCCATTCAGGCAATTAGCAATGGTGTGAATAGCTTTTAAGAAAAGGGAACTTGCAGGTATAGGATGGAAATCCTGCAGTGTGGGGTGTGCGTAGAGGGCTTTAACCCTTTAACCCCTTTTGCTGCGGTTGTGATCCAGGTTGGTCCTGTTGTGCCTGCTGGCTGCATCAGTGGAGAACTCAAAAGGAGCTATCCGAGGTGCAAAGCTGCAACTGGAGCAGATTCACCACCCCACTGACATTGGAGTCACCAGCCTCCACCGATTTGGGTCGGAAGAAATGCTTGCATTGGTGCGAATGGTTGTGATGATTATTTTTCTTTACTCCCAATGGTAATAGCAGGTGCAGAGTGGGCGGTAAAGGCTTAAATTAGTCCCCTACACACCCCTGCCAGCATATGCTCAGCTGAACGCATGTAGCATGCCTCTCCGCACTTTGAAACTCCATGGACTGGCATGTGCCCCTGCACCCTCATCACTATAAGCCTGCACATCTTTGCCTGAAAGCATGAACGTATTTATTTTATATTTTAATTTAGAATTATTTATAGGCCGCCTTTATGGATTAAAAAAAAAAATAGCCTCGTGTGGCGCAGAGCGGTAAAGCTGCAGTTTCTGCAGCTGAAACTCTCCCCACGGCCTGAGTTCGATCCCAGTGGAAGCTGGTTTCGGGCAGCCGGCTCGGGTCGACTCAGTCTTCCATCCTCCCGAGGTCGGTAAAATGAGTACCCAGCTAGCTGGGGGAAAGGTAATGACGGCCGGGGAAGGCAACGGCAAACCACCCCGCTATAAGGCCTGCCAGGAAAACATCAGCGAAAGCTGGCGTCCCTCCAAGAGTCAGTAATGACTCAGTGCTTGCACGAGAGGTTCCTTTCCTTTTCCTATGGATAAAACCTTCTCAAGGCTGCATACAAGAAAAAAATCACCATACAAAATATACAAATAAACAACACGTATATAATAAAATACTATAAAAACTTTAAAAACAAATTATACCAATAGAAGCTGCAGATTGTGGGAAGGCCAGCAAAACCAGAGCCTTCCTCAAGAAAGGGGCTGATGAGCCCCTGGGAGAAGCTGATTTAAGAGGTGAGGGGACACCACTGAAAGGGCCCTGCCCCTTGCACTCACCAGCCTAATCGCCCTTGATAGAGGGCTTATGAATAGGGTTTGTGCAGTTTCCCCCTCTTATTTGTACTTATAAGGTGTCTATCCAACAGGTTCCCTAGACATCATACACTTATTTTAAAACAGAACAATAGAATGTACAGATCTCAAAACACAATAATAGAAAATCAACACAATCAAAGTAGAGAAGCAAACAAAATGTAAGGTTGCCATGTGAATGGGAACTTAAATCCTATTTCACTGGGGTTGTCGATTGCCCAGAGAGCACTATATAAAAAGTGCTGCAGGTTTGTACATTCCCATCTTCAGACACAGCGTCAAACGTGTGGATGCCTGGGGAATGGTGCCAGGCTGGCAGAGGGTATGCTTTCGGGGAAAGGCTCAACAAGTGCCTCCCCCCTGGTAAATTGTGCTGATCTTATTGAAGGTTTTAACTCCACCCCACCCACCCCAAAACCCTGTAGTTGTTTTGCCAGTGCTGAATCCTCCAACGATTTGATTCCCCTGGGATTTTTGCTTTTAATGTTTCGCACATTTGTGTCTAAACTCTAAAAATGTGGATGCCCAGTTATGTGATCTCTGTTGCATTGAAGGAGTTGGTGAACCACCTGTCTTTTGTGGCACCCCTTTCAGTGGTCTTTTAAGGCCCACTTTATTACATAAAAAGAGCCTCGTGTGGCGCAGAGCGGTAAAGCAGCAGTTTCTGCAGCTGAAACTCTCCCCACGGCCTGAGTTCGATCCCAGCGGAAACTGGTTTCAGGCAGCCGGCTCGGGTCAACTCAGCCTTCCATCCTCCTGAGGTCGGTAAAATGAGTACCCAGTTAGCTGGGAGAAAGGTAATAACGGCCGGGGAAGGCAACGGCAAACCACCCCGCTATAAGGCCTGCCAAGAAAACGTCAGCGAAAGCTGGCATCCCTCCAAGAGTCAGTAATGACTCAGTGCTTGCACGAGAGGTTCTTTTCCTTTCCTTTATTACATAAAGCCAGCAAGTGGATGAATTCTCCCTGCTTTATCAAATATCGTTTATACGGAGTAAAATGTCACTTGCCTGCAATGATAGCCAGGTCAAACAAAGCCCCCACAATCCCAAGAGCCCAGCACCCCAATCCAGCAAGGGAGATCCATTTGTGTGTCTCTGTGTGATGTGGGAAGGGAAGCCAGCTTGCATGTGCCTGGTTGACGCAAATGTGCATTTGGGCAAGCGTCGAAGTGCCTATCCCAACACTTTTCATGGACCCGCCATGGACTTCAAGCATCTGTTTTCCAGGAATTGCCAGGAAGCATCTTTGAGCACACCTGTTATGTATTGTATTCAAAGTGTGTCCTGCAAACGTCGGCATGAATGCGCTTAGCATGGCTAAGAGAAAAAGAAAAACGATGCAACCCACACAGTTAAAAAACGCACAACAATTAAATATCAAAAGGCAGCCGATCGATTTGTTGTGTTCGATCAATAAAAGGGAGCTGAAACATGAAAAAAGGACTAAAACAGGATGGAAAACTTCAGGGGTGAGGCTAGGTGGCCACGTCACCTTCCCCCAAGCCCACCCTGTTTCCCCTCTTTTTCTTGGCTTTTGTGCAGTAACCCCAGTCCTGCACAAATTCCAAAAAATTAAAAAGCTGGAAAAAGAGCAGAAAAGGGCAACTACAGATCCTGGAGCATCTTCCTTAGGAGAGAAGGTTACAACAGCTGCAATTGTTTAGCTTGGGAAAAATGGTTAGAGGTGTACAAAATTATGCCTGGTGTGGAGAATGTGGACAAGGAGACATATTTCTCCCTCTCTCAAAATACTAGAACCCAAAGGGGTCATCCCATGGTTGGTGGGAGATTCAGGACAGGTAAAAGGAAGAACTTCTTCACACAGTGGAAAGTTAAAACTATGGAACTCACTACCACAAGATGTGGTGACAGCCACCAATTTGGATGGCTTTTAAAGGGGGTTGGATAAATTCCTGGAGGAAAAGGCTATCCATGGCTACTAGCCCTGATGGCTATGTGCTACCTCCAGTATCAGAGGCAGCAAGCCTATATACGTACACCAATTGCTGGGGAACGTGGGTGGGAAGGTGCTGTTGCACTCATGTTCTACTTGTGAATTAGTACATTCTCACAAGCACGCATTAGCCCTGATGTGAACTATTGCAAGTAGAATGAAATTTTGGTAAAATAAATAAATCCAATTCTGTCAATGAGCTGATGACAATGAAAGATGACTGATGGACCCGTTTTAACAAAATCCATAGATCTCTAGTGAAGATGCCAAGTGGATTTCCTTAGGAAGGGCATTCCAAAGACACTTTAGTTGTCATCCTGCTGCCTGGAGCAATAGTGAACACATCTGCTCCATCTTCTGTGTGACAGACCTTGTGATATTAGAAGACAAGGGTCATGAGTGTCCCATCTCACAATGCATCTCCGTTCCAGGCAAAGCTACCTAAGATGAGTTGCCCATGTCTAGAGCAGGGATTGGGTCCACTGTGTCCTTTTTCGCTCTCTCCCCAAAAGCGTTGTCATTACCTTGCTTCTCACAAAGAAAGAGGTTAAATCAAGAAGAGAAATAAAGGCGTGGACTGAATTTAAGTCCAGCCCTATGTGTAAGTCACTGTATTGCTCCTGTGTTGAAAAAGGCAGCGAGGCAAAGTAAGATGAAAAAAGAAAGAAAGAAAAAAGAATATTATGGAAGTTGTTTTCCTATGATGTGCCTGTGATCAATAACAATGTAATGAGTCCATCGTAAAACAAGGTTGGAACGGGGAAAATGGGCAATGTGGAGGGATGTTTCATTCACATAAATCGAGTCAATAAATACTCCCTTTGTCATGCTGGGATCGGTTAAAGCTTTGTTTACTGACAAACGTGTGGGTGTTGCGGAGAATAATAGCTATGAATTATCGTGAACCGATTGCTGCCCAGCAGGAACGGAAGTCCTGCTACAATAGGGCCTTGGAGGCAAAATCTGGCAGCTATCACAGAAGATGCAGAGTCTCCGGGGGGTTTACATGAGCATTGTATTTGAATTTTACAGGGAAACATCACCATGAGGTGGGTGAAAAGTAGGGATGTGCTCCGCTTCTAATCAGACCGGCGAATTAGAAGCGGAGCGGGGGGGCTTCGCCTGCCCTTAAGGCGGAGACGAAGAGGATTGGGGGGCCGGTGGAGCGTGGCGAAGAGGATTGAGGTGAAGGTGGATCCTTCGCCTCGATCCGGAGCTCTGCCAGAAAGGTAAGTGGGGTTTACCGGGCCCTGCCGCTGTCGCTGTCGCCCATGCGGCGACAGCGGCAGGGCCCGGTAACCCCCCTCCTCTCCCTTACCTGCCTCCATCCACGGTCCGTCGGCTTCTTCAATTGAGCCCGCGGTTCAACCAGGAAGTCTAGGCTGCACTTGCGGCCCAGACTTCCTGGTTGAACCGCGGGCTCAATTGAAGAAGCCGACGGACCGCGGACGGAGGCAGGTAAGGCCCCCCTCCCCCTTGGTCCCTTACCGGGCTCTGCTGCCATCACCGCATGGGCGGCGACGGTGGCAGGGCCCGGTAAACCCCCCCCCCCCGGCCCTCCTCTCCAGGCCTTACCTGGCACCACTCCCCTCCACTGCGGAGCTCCGATTTGGAGCCGGAGCTCCAAGGCGAAGAGGAGCGGAGTATGGGCGGAGCGGCGCGGAGCGGGCCGATCCAAAATTTTTGGATCGGCCCGCAGGGCGGAGAGGGGGGTCCGTGCACACCCCTAGTGAAAAGGTCTCATCAAATCTGGGGAGTTTCAGTATAAGGGACTAGGACGTCCCCGTTTCACAGTAGCCATGATGTGGGTTGATGTTTCATTTTCATTAGGGACAACCATCACTGAGAAATTCTTTTTTTCTTTTTTGCTTTGATGGAGTTCTGTGGCATGTCTGACTTGCTTGGCTTCTGGGAGTTTGCAGGCTGTCTGCAGAACTGCAGGAACTTTTCTGTGCATTTGTGGGGGGAGGGAGGTTTTGGAATTTGCACACACTTTTGAGGAATTTACACAAATTAAGGCCAGATTTGCACAAATTGCTCAGAAATCTGCAAGAATTGCTCCGAGATTTGCGCAAATTGCTCAGAAATCTGCAAAAATTGCTCCGAGATTTGCGCAAATTGCTCAGACATTTATGCAAATTGCTTAGACTTTTGGGCAAATTGCTCAGAAATTTATGCAAATGGATTAGAAATTTACACAAATTGCTCAGAAACTTGCACAAGTTGCTCAAAGATTTGTGCAAATTGCAGGACCTCCCCACCCCACCCTAAATGCACAAAATTCCCAGAAAATCTGCAAACTGGCCTGATTTTTATTTATTTATTTATTTATCATATTTATACCCCGCTCCTCAGCCAAAAAAGGCTCTCAGAGCGGCTTACACTTAGCAAAAAAGACAGTCCCTGCCCTCAGGCTTACAGTCTAATAAAGACATGACACACAAGGAACAGGAGTTCAGGAGGGAGGGAGGGAGGGAGGGAGGGAGGAGAGAGAGAGAGTCCAACAGGAGAAGGCCATGATGTTTCTTCTGCCTTCTCCTGTCCCCTTGCTCTTTCTTCTTCCCCACAGGGCCAAGATGACAGTTTGCCCTGTGGGGGTGGGGGAAGAGTCCAACAGGAGCAGGCCGTGATGTTTCTTCTGCCTGCTCCTTTCCTCTTGCTCTTTCTTCTTCCCCACAGGGCCAAGATGACAGGTTGCCCTGTGGGGGTGGGGGAAGAGTCCAACAGGAGCAGGCCTTGATGTTTCTTCTGCCTGCTCCTGTCCCCTTGTTTTTTCTTCTTCCCCACAGGGCCAAGATGACAGTTTGCCCTGTGGGGGTGGGGGAAGAGTCCAACAGGAGCAGGCCGTGATGTTTCTCCTGCCTGCTCCTGTCCCCTTGCTCTTTCTTCTTCCCCACAGGGCCAAGATGACAGTTTGCCCTGTGAGGGTGGGGGAAGAGTCCAACAGGAGCAGGCCATGATGTTTCTTCTGCCTGCTTCTTTCCTCTTGCTCTTTCTTCTTCCCCACAGGGCCAAGATGACAGTTTGCCCTGTGGGGGTGAGGGAAGAATCCAACAGGAGCAGGCCATGATGTTTCTTCTGCCTGCTCCTGTCCCCTTGCTCTTTCTACCGATTTGCTACCGATCGAGTTGTTTGCTGCAGCAGGAACAGAAGCTAAGTCCAGGGGGCCAAGCCTAGGAAAACCCATCAAACTCCCCTCCCGAAGTGGAACTCCATCCCCCAAATAGAATTCTCTGACATCTCTAGTTTCATTGAGCTGTCCACCACAACCCCAAGACCCCTTTCCTGGTCAGTCACTGGAGGACCGAATTCCATTTCAGAGAAGCTCTCAGTTGCCAGATTCCATTGAATCCATTGGAAAGGGATAGCTCTGTAGACTCCTTCCCATGCAACTCTAGGCTTCCTTTTTATCAGATCAGTGTGAGGTGGACTCACATTGCAGCAACTTCCACACCCTGCGGGTAATGTCAGAAGGAGTCCTTGGGGTGTGGAGCTGGCAGTCCTACCCCTGTCCCTGGTGAAGGCGTTGCTGGGCTCCCAGCCCAGCTCCCTGAGAAAGTTAACAATCGACCAGCAAACAAAACCAAAGAGCAGAGCCTGTTCAGTGGTGGCTCCTAAATTGTGGGATTCTCTCTCACCCCTTCCTTTTGGAGAGAAGTGAAGCCATATATTGCTTTCCCTTTTCCGCTTGATTTCATCTGACAGCTGAGGAGTGTTGGTGGTGTGCTATATGCAGTTGGGGTTTGCCTTAATTGCTAGTTGTAGTCTTACACCGATTTCTGTTTGAACGTTATTATTTTTAATTATTGTTTACTGATGCTGATGCTCTGTGTTGAGATCAATTCCATCGTAAAGCAATATACAAATATTGTAAGCAGTAAAAATAACCATGACATCTCAAGTAAGTAGTACTTGGGTCTGAAAAGATTCAACCCTGCTACGCCCGTAGCCCACAAGAACCCGCCATGTTCTTCCCATAAACCAACAGGGTCCAGGATGACCATCTACCCAGATGCCTCCAGGCTCCATCCCAGCATCCTGGCGGTCTCCACCTTAGCCACACCTACCCTGGTAATATCCCATCGCCCTGCCTAGGACCTAGTCTTTTTAAACCTCAAAGGCACTGACTCTGTTTCTTCCTACCGCAGGTGTATATTGGGTGGGACGTGCTATTCCTGATAGATGTTTACCACCCTGGAGCTGTTAAAGAACCTCAGGCTCCTGAACCTCCGGAGTTTCCCAGATGGCTCTCTGCCACCACCCTTTTCCTCTGACCACTGATCATGCAGTGGTTTCCTGGCTTTTGTGCATTTCTTTTCCCCCTTCTAAAAGGCTGAAATGGCTCTCTTAAGGCATTAGTTACTGGCAGTGAGACCAAT
The DNA here is from genome assembly GCF_023053635.1 of Elgaria multicarinata webbii. Lineage (NCBI taxonomy): Eukaryota > Metazoa > Chordata > Lepidosauria > Squamata > Anguidae > Elgaria > Elgaria multicarinata. The sequence continues at coordinate 39,591,788 of NC_086171.1, read as the reverse complement.
AAGCTATAATATGCTTGTACTTTTGGCCCCGCCCCTTTGACTTTGGCCCCACCCATCACTGGAAAGTGGCCCCAAGAGCTTCTCTGAAATGGAATTCAGCCCTCGGGCGCCAAGAGGTTCAACATGCCTGTGTTTAAAAGCAGAAACAAGAAACAAGCATTCGATTTGGGAAAGGATCCATCCAACTTAACTCTTGTCATAGAATTGTAGAGTTGGAAGGGGCCTATCAGGCCATCGAGTCCAACCTCCTGCTCAATGCAGGAATCCGCCCTAAAGTGTACTTGGCAGATGGCTGTCCAGCTGCCTCTTCAATGACTCTAGGGTGGGAGAGCCCACCGCTTTCCTAGGCAATTGGTTCCATTGTCGTACTGCTCTAACAGCCAGGAAGCTTTTCCTGATGTCCAGCTGGAATCTGGCTTCCTGTAACTTGAACCCATTAGTCCGCGTCCTGCATTCTGGGATGATGGAGAAGAGATCCCGGCCCTCCTCTGTGTGACAACCTTTCAAGTCCTTGAAGAGTGCTATCATGTCTCCCCTTAGCCTTCTCTTCTCTAGGCTAAACATTCCCAGTTCTTCCAGTCTCTCCTCATAGGGCTTTGTTTCCAGACGCCTGATCATCCCTGCTGCCCTTCTCTCATCTATGTTGTTACAACCTAATTCACAGTCCACTGCCATACAACAGTCATGACCGGTGATGTCTATTGTTAAGTGCATACATTTATTTGGCTTTCCTGGTTACTTACCCATATTCTTCCTTTCTTTCCTTTCGCTCCTTTCTGCCCACCCTCCCCTCCCCAGGTTTTTTGGTTTTTTTGGTTTTTTACTATTAGGAGTAAAGACCAGTACAAAGAAGAATCAGGATGAAAAGATGGCCGACTTTTTGTTACCACTGGGTTCTAACAGCTTCCACCGGTTCACACCTGAATCCTTGGCTGCGATCGAGAAGCGGATCGCGGAGAAGATCGCGAGGAACGCCAAGCAGGAATACAAGGAACAGTTGGTCGACGAGGAAAAGCTGGGCCCTCAGTTTGACTTACAGGCCTGCAAGAAGCTACCCGAAATCTATGGGTCTCCTCCATCGGAGCTCGTTGGGGAACCCTTGGAGGACATCGACCCGTTCTACAGCGATCACAAGGTCAAATCCGGCAGCTCTACGCTTAGTATTCAAAATGGCGGAGAGGATCAGGGAGGAAGTCTGTGGATTTTCCCCTCTTCCCCCTCCCTCCTCACTGTTTGCCAATGAATATCATTCCTCCTTGGATTAAGGCTGTGAGAACTAGCAAGGTCAACTCCCTGTTCTTAAGGTTTTGTCACTGGTAGAGGTGGGAGAATTTTGTGTGTGTGTTTTAATGGTGAGAGCCACTGGGCCACTGGGCCTCACCCTAGGGCATGGGTGCCTCTGGTGTTGTTGAGTACTCTCACATTCCTGGGAATACTGTCTTGGTGCTCCGGGGCAGTATTCCAAGGCAGTTCCCTTGTGGAAGGCGGACCGTGTCCATGTACAACTCCCAGCATTCCTCAGCCAGCATGGCTGCCTTCAGGGTGCTAGTAGTCCAACACAACTGAAGGGCAACAGGTTGGGGAAAGATGGCTTACATTTTCTGTGCCCCACCCTCTACCCTTTCCACCCAGCAGAGTTTTCTGGACTTGTGTTTGCTCTGGCTGGGAGAAATACACCAGAGGCTGGAGACCAGGGAGATAGCAGTGCAGGTAGACCTAGCAGGTGGATAAAGGTGAAGCTCTCCTCCCCATCCTGTCCTCCCCGCCATTGCTTTTTTTGGGGGGGGGGGTGTTGGGTGGAAATCGAGGCTCCATCCACATATGTAGCCTGATCTTCAGGCTCCCAAGAAGAACATCCGGAGTTGTATTGTCACTCCGCCTGTTAGATGGTTCCTTGCAAGTGGCAACACGTCCCTGCTGCCTCCGGGTGAAACGACGTTGCCTTTCTTTTCGCCACAATACAGAACGGCAGTTTTGCTAATTCACCATTAGAAATTTATGTGCGCACGGAGGTGGGGAGGCTTGAAAATCATTGACAAAAGCTAGACAGATTCCTAGAAGCAGATCAATCCTCGTTGTCGACTGGCAGTAATCTATAAAACCCATGTTTCTAGAAATGAAGCCATCTGCAGTGGGATAAGCGATGGCCTGGCCTTCCCCAGGCTGTCGCCCTCCAGATGTGTCAGACTAAAAATCCCTTCATTTCCAGTCAGCACGCACATGCTGGCTGGGAGAGATGGGAGTTGTAGTCCAAAACATCTGACAGGGGCTGGGTTGGGGGGCTATAATAGACATGTTTCTCATTAGAAGATCAGGAAGGACTCTGTGCCCAGGTTCTTCTGGATGTCTGCGATATCTTGGCACACGGGCATCTTAAGTGAAGTTGCCAACTTTTCCCTTACGGCAGTGCTCCTGTGGCTTTAAAAAGCTGAGGGACAAGCAGAGTCAAGGTTTGGTTTTATTTTGTTTTCCAGGCATGCAGATGTAAATAATGGTGGAAATTTTCCAGGATGAATTTCTGCTTGTCGCTCAGCCTTTAGAGGCAGACAAATCCTGCCAAAAAATGGAGGTGGGGGTGGGTGAGTTGGAAACCCCAGTTGTGAGGCATGTATGCCAAGACACAGACGGATCTTCAGTGCCAAATCATCAGTGCAGGTTTGGGAGGCTGTTGGCCCAGATCCTAAAAGGGCTTCTCTAGATGCTTGAAAGGTAAGCAACAGGAAACCTCTTTTTCTCTGCTCCTGAAGTGAAAATAGCAATTTGCAGTTGTGAACAGCTGCTGCAAAGGAGAAGCAGGGCTTTGCTTTTTTAAAAAAAGAAGAAGAAAAGAAAATGTTTTTCACTGATTGGGGAGAAGGAAAAAGCAGTGTCTTGGGGGCTGTCTGTATATGCCCAAAGCCCTGCAGTGGCTGCGAGGCTGAGCTGCGTCAGCTATATGACGCAGCCACCATGGGGCTTTCCCTTGAAACTCCAAAGGAAAAAAGTTGGAAACTTACCCCAACTTTTTTCTTCAGAGTGAGGCCAGTACGGCCTAACCGCCATCTAGCCTCACTCTGGAGTCACGGCAAAGGAATGGTGACCCCTGATCGGTCACCGTCCCGCCCAGGCAGAGGAAAAGGGTGGACCCAGTGCTGGAAACCCCACACTTTCGCTGGACTATTGGGATTAGCCGCTGTCACCCTACAGCAGCAAAAGCATGGGGTGTTAGCCCATCGCAGGAGCAACCCGCCCCTGTATAGATAGCCCCCAGGTCTCCAAAAAGTGTTGCACATTGAAGAACATTTCATAAAGTGGGAAAACTTTGTCCGGTCTGTTCCATGGAAAAGAGAAGCTGAACTATGCTCAACCTACTACTATACATGGTGCGCAATGCTCCCTATTGCACAGTCTGTTTCAATGGCTGTAGTCTTGCCTTGCCCTCTATTTCTGTTCTTTAAAAAGCACATCAGTGTCCATGTGCATATATGATTATCCTGGCTATTGCACATCATTCCTTCTTTGAAAATAAACATATAAGAGAGTCTGGGCTATTGAGCATATTCTTTTGCCCAGGCAGCAATGCATGGTGTGTTCGTTTAGCAAGAAGAAGGGGTGTGAAATAGTCCGGTATGTTCTTTCTGAGCAGGAGAATATTGATCTTCAATAGCCTGGCCTGTGGTTTCAGGAGGATCTTATATAACATCAGCTTTTCATACAGACCTTAAATGTTCTTTCACTCTCTCTTTTGTTTTCCAGACATTTATAGTACTGAACAGAGGGAAGACAATCTTTCGATTTAGTGCCACTCCTGCCTTGTATATACTTAGTCCTTTTCATCGAATCAGAAGAGCAGCAATTAAAATTTTGGTACATTCATATCCTTTCACTCAGAGGTTCTCCATCAGACCTCCACTCGGTACAAAGTTACGTGGGTTGTGTGAATTTGCTCTTATCTCCTTGCTCATGTTCATCCAGGTGTATTTGGGTTTGCCGCCTATTGGAATTAAAAATGAAACTATTGTAGGAGGCAAGGCAGGAAGGATGCTAATGTACATAGGAGGAAAGGAAGCAAAAATATGGGTTCTGCAACCTGTAGAAGTGATGCAAATTGCACATCTTTGCATATGTTCTCTTATTTTGCATAACTCGTCCTGGTTTTCCTGGTCATGGCAATGAGCTATGTGAGAGAATGAATTCATAGCTCTAACCACTAAAAGTGTTAGGCGTCGTTTTGTTTGTTGCAACAAAAACAACTTCAACTTCAAAGTGCCACAATACTCTGTTGTTATTCAACCTCTCCCTTAACTTTTGGGATGTCAGCAGACACAAACTTTCAAACATAGGGGCTAGAAATGTATGATTTTTTTTTTTTTTTTTAAAGGTTCTTGGGAAGCTGAATTCTATAACTTATCCCATATTCTGCACTTTTTAATCCTTCTGCAGAGTAACGGCATGTGCACGATCCTGCATTAAAAACAACCACCACCACATTTTTTATTTATTTATTTATTTATTGCATTTTTATACCGCCCAATAGCCGAAGCTCTCTGGGTGGTTCACAAAAATGAAAAGCGTTCAAAGTATAGAACCACAGTATGAAAACATGATATAAAATACACTAGAAAAGCACCGCATTTGTTTGCTTGACTTTATCTACCTTGGTGAATATGGTGAATGTGCAGGGCAACAACTTTTTAAGTATTTGACCTCCTCATGTACCTTTAAAAGCAGTCTGACGCACAGAAATTCAGCAGAGGTGGAGTTACATGGGGAAAGTTTCACCTCCTGAATTTCTGCCTCATTTAAAAGCTGCGGTGGAAGGCGCAGGGCTGAGAAAACTCCAGGGCTACATCGCGGTGCCTCAAAAAGGAGAAAAGTTCAGCAAGGTCCCTTGTTGTCCTGGGATGGAACAGCAAAAGGGACAGATGTCCATGATCAAGCTCTGTACCGTCACCCTGTAGGTGCAAGAAGCTTGCTGTGAGAGCTGAACGGACATCAGTGGAGGTCGGAGGCTGTGAGTCCATTCCAGCTTTTAGTCAGAACTAGCCAGAACTCGAACTCCTAGCTCATTTGGGGGATGGTTAGAACTGAAATCCGGAATGGATTCACAGCCCCAACGAAATCGGAGCCACCAGCCTCCACTGATGGACGTATAGTCTGACCTGATCTGGCATATGGCTGTTTCTTATGTGGTCCCAAGGCATGAACCCAGGGCATCCGATGCAGGCACCTTGTCGAAGTTGAGCAGGGCTGGATGGGGTCCATGCCTGGATGGACAAAACCCTGAGACGGAACCCTTCAGATCCGTGATGGAAGAAAAGCGGGGTGTTGAACCGCTTTTAGCCTGAGTGACAAATTCCATTCCAGAGAAGCTCCTGGTAGGTTGCATTACAGCAGTGGGTGGAGCCAAAAGCAGCAAAGGGGGCGGAGCCAGAGGCAAAAGGTGTAAGACAAAAAATATCAGCATTTTTTTTTTATCCTTAAAGCTCTCATGACAAGCCTTTCAACCTTTTATAATGCAGGAAAACTGCCCCAAAGTTTGGAACCCACTACATAATAAGGGGAAACTGGGTGGGGTGGGGAAAGGGACGTGGTGGCCATCTGGACGTGCCTGGAGAGCTGGATTGGGGCGCAAGGGTCTCCGCCCCTTCTATAAATGTACTAAAATGAAATTAAAAGTTCGGTCAGCCCAGGAGATACGTTGGTTCCTCCTCAAGAACAGAGCTGCCACCTGACCAAGAAAAGCTGGCCTGGTTTGCGCCTCTGCTTTTTTTTACACCCCTGGCAGAAATCAGCAAGCAAGATCAACCTTACGACTTGCTCATATCTGTGGATCAAGCCATTGCTAAAAGCATAGCTTTAGAGGCGGGTGGGGGAATGGGCAACCTTACTCAAGAACGTGCCTTCCAAGAAAAGGCCGTGCGTGCCGTCGTGGTTGTGTTCCAGCGTCACCTCTCTTTGTGAGTCCCCCTTCTGAGAAGATGGGAGTGAGCCCCCTGGCTGAGTTGAACAGGGCAGCATTTTCTGTCGATGGAGACAATTCTTCAGGAAAACACCACGACGGCACCACCCGAGGCAAGCATGGCTGAGCAAGGAGTCAATAACCCCAGCAGAGAGCAGCCTGAATCAGCAAGTATTTGAGCAAATATGATTAAGGAAGCAAACACAGAAGAGTGGATCTGTTCACTTGCATGGGAACACCCAGCTCCGTTTCGTTTTCTGCCCAGAGTTGGCAAAACATTGTACAATCATCCGCAGAGGTCTAGGCTAGCAGGGTTGGAAGGCACCTTATAATTCACCGCATCCCATGCCCTAAATCTTCTTTGCTGCTTACCTTCACCTCTTCAAGCGAAAGCAGAAGAGCTGAAGTGACCTGTGATGGGTATAATTCCGGGACTGTACCAGTTCATAGTACAGGTGAGAACCAAGCACTTGAATGCTCTTCCACATCAAGTAATATCCTAGCAGGAAATGCATGATCATCCTAGAAGCCCTTGGGGTGACCTCCTATTCCTGTGATAGGACCGACTGAAAGAGAGATGCTTTTGAACCAGCTGTTGCAGCTGTTTTTGTTTAATATTGAGAACATAAGAAGAGCCATGCTCTTCAGACCAAAGGCTTACCTAGTCCAGAATGCTGATCCAATACTGGACCACTGGCTGCTTATAGGAAGCCCGAAAGTAGGACATGAGTGCAACAGCACCCTCTTACCCATGCTCCCCAGCAGCTGGGGGGAATCTGCACATCGTACCGAGATCGCTTCTAAGCGACCCCAGTGCGGCGTGAAAGCGATCGTGTAACTTGCCTTTGGAAGAGCCGACGAAGAGACGTCCTTCCTGCCTCTGCCGCCGCTGCCACCCACAGACCTCCTCGCCGGCTGGGACGGAGAGCTTGGGGGAAGAAGGCGGGGTGGAGAGCTTCTTCCGCTCTCAACCCCGCCTTCTTCAGCCGAGCTCTCCTTGCCGGTCGGCGAGGAGGTCTGTGGGTGGCGGCGGCGGGAAGGATGTCTCTTTGTCGGCTCTTCCAAAGGCAAGTTACACGATCGCTTTCACGCCGCACTGGGGTCGCTTAGAAGCGATCTCGGTACGACGTGCGGATTCCCCTCTGGTGTACCCAGGCCTATTGGAGGTGGGCGTGGCAGAGAAATCCTCTGTGGATCCAGATAAGGCCGGATTCTGAAGAATTCGTTCTGCGGATTCTGCAGAGGACTGGCTCCGTTCACCTCCTTGGGATTTCCCACGGGGTGGCTCTCCTCTATTCTAAACAGCGCAAAAGGCTAATGGTGGCCGGCATTAGCTTATTGTGGGGAAATTACGCCCGTAAATTGTGTAGTTTACAGCTTTTGTGGCCATAACGCACTTCCTTCTATGTAAATTGTGACGTGAATGGATGCAATTTACATAGAAGGATGTGCTTTATGGCCAGAAATGCCACTCACTACGCAATTAACAGCTCTAATTTCCCCATGGTCAGCTAATGGCATGGGAAAATTCAGGATGGAGGAGAGCCACCCTGTGAAATCCAGTAAGGCTCTGGGGAAATCCATTGGAGCCCAAACAGCCTGGGTTTCACCACGGTGCCCACCCCCGACTGGATATCGGGGTGGGGGGTGTCTGTCCCTAATTTGGAGGCAATATGTAGCCATTGTGACTGGTCGCCATGGTGCACATTATCCTCTATGAATATTCATACAACATCAACAATGTACAAGTTACATGGTGAATTACATGCTGTTGAGGAATGTGTGATGGTTGTGTACAAGAGAGGCCAATTTCTGCATCCAACAGAAGTCATCTGTTTAAGCATCTCTCTGACTCTCTCCGTCAATATACTCTCTCATGGTACTGATTGGGTGCAGCTTTGGGATACCTGAACTGGGTAAATCTGTACTTAACAGTTCCAGTGCGAAGATGCTGTTAGCCCTTTGCAAAAGGATGCACAGATGAGCCCTGTCCTAGTAGCTGATCTCCTGCCCCAGAAAAACCAACAACAACACTGAGCGCAAAGCCGCCGAAGTTAAGCACTTGTAATTCCCATTGGTTTCAATGGGATATATTTAAGCACATGCTTAACTCTCCTACTGAAAGGAACGGGAAATGAAGATGTAGTTCACTGTAGGGCGACCCTATGAAAAGAAGGACAGGGCTCCCGCATCTTTAACAGTTGGATTGAAAGGGGAAATTTCAGCAGGTGTCATTTGTATTTATGGAGAACCTGGTGAAATTTTCTCATCTCCACAACAGTTAAAGCTGTAGAAGCTATACTAGAGTGATCAGGTACAAAAGAGGGCAAGGCTCTTGCAGCTTTAACTGTGGTGATGAAGGGGGAATTTCGCCAGGTGTTGCATGTATACAAAGGACACCTGCTGAAATTTCCTTTTCTATACAACTGTTAAAGACACAGGAGCCCAGTCCTCCTTTCCATAGGGTCACCCTGGCCCTGGATCCACTACACCAGTGGATACACAGCAGCTCCTGTGATGTGAACTGCCCAGATGGCTCCGGCTATTGGGCGGCATAGAAATGTAATAAATAAATAAATAAATGTTGCACATGCTGTAATGAGAGCAGCCACCAGCACCGCCTTGAGCTATGTAATTCTGCACGAGATTCGAGTTCTGCGTTTATGTGAACCACCCAGAGATCTTCAGCTATACAAAATACAAATACAATTAATAATAATAATAATAATAATAATAATAATAATAATAATAATAATAATAGGAGTGGGCAATGATTATTATTATTATTATTTATTTATTTATTTATTTATTTATTTATTTATTTATTTATATAGCACCATCAATGTACATGGTGCTGTACAGAGTAAAACAGTAAATAGCAAGACCCTGCCGCATAGGCTTACAATCTAATAAAATCATAGTAAAACAATAAGGAGGGGAAGAGAATGCAAACAGGCACAGGGTAGGGTAAACAGGCACTGGGTAGGGTAAAACTAACAGTATAAAGTCAGAACAAAATCAAGTTTTAAAAGCTTTAGGAAACAGAAAAGTTTTTAGCTGAGCTTTAAAAGCTGCGGTTGAACTTGTAGTTCTCAAATTTTCTGGAAGAGCGTTCCAGACGTAAGGGGCAGCAGAAGAAAATGGACGAAGCTGAGCAAGGGAAGTAGAGACCCTTGGGCAGGCGAGAAACATGGCATCAGAGGAGCGAAGAGCACGAGGGGGGCAATAGTGTGAGATGAGAGAGGAGAGATAGGGCGGAGCTAGACAGTGAAAAGCTTTGTAGGTCAACAGGAGACGTTTATATTGGATTCTGAAGTGAATTGGAAGCCAATGAAGAGATTTCAGAAGTGGAGTAACATGGTCAGAGCAGCGAGCCAAGAAGATGATCCTAGCAGCAGAGTGGTGAACAGAAACCAATGGACTGATGTGAGAAGAAGGAAGGCCAGAGAGAAGAAGGTTGCAGTAGTCCAACCGAGAGATAACCAGTGCATGAACAAGAGTCTTGGCAGAAGAGACAGACAAAAATGATCGAATCCTGGCAATATTATACAGGAAAAAGTGACAGGATTTAGCTACTGCCTCAATATGAGGAATAAAGGAGAGCGAGGAATCAAATACAAAGCCAAGACTACGAGCTTCCTTGACCGGAGTAAGCGTAACATCATTGACAGTAAGAGAGAATGAGAGATGAGGAGAAGGTTTAGGAGGAAAAACAAGCAATTCAGTCTTTGCCATATTAAGTTTCAAACGACGATGAAGCAACCAAGCTGAGATATCTGAAAGACATGCCGAGATACGATCGTGAACATCAGGAGAAAGATCCGGAGATGAAAGATATAATTGTGTATCATCGGCATACAGATGATATTGGAGGCCATGAGATTGAATAAGATTACCCAAGGGCAACATGTATAAAGAAAACAACAACGGACCAAGAGCTTTGGAAAAGGAGAGTGAAGGATTTGGGGTCAGGTTGGAGGATGGAAAAGAATTAAAAGTTGGCAGGAACAGGGCTGTGGAGGGAGAGGAAACAGAATATTTGTGTTTGCTTTGAGAGATAGAAGGCTGAAGACAGATACTGTTCATGTATTTATTTATTAGTAATACTTATATAACACTTAGTAGAACACAATCTCCAGGCAGTTCACATATAAATATTAAAACTCACATTTAAATCCACGATTAAACACCATTTCAACGGCAGTAACTATACAAATCACATTTAATATACACTATTAAAAACCATTTGAACTACAGTAACAATACAAGGAATAGTAAGATGGAGTAGCACATCGTTAATTGCAATTAATTATAAGACAGAGAAAGACTGGATGAACAAGTGCATTTTCAGGAGGCTTTTAGAACATGCCACATTTTCTGCCTCCTGAACTGCACTGGGAAAGGGCTTTCCAGAGGGTGGGTGCCACCACTGAGAAGGCCCGCTTTTGAAACAGAAGGCAACGTTCTGTTGGTTACAACCAAACACAGACTTCTCTGAAGAGCTTAAATATTGGCTGGGTATATAGAGGTATATGTGTGCCTGATGAAAGCCATGATAAGGACAGATCAGGATGCAACAGTGTTGTGAAGTATTGTGATGGGGGAAATGAGACTCTCTACACACGCGCACTTGAGAGTAATCCCAATTGAACGTAATATGATTTTCTTCTTAAACATGCATAGGACTTCACTTTTTTAAAAAAACCAAACCATCTTGGTTTCCTATATGAAGTGCTAAAATTCACAGTGGTCAGAAGCTGACCTGGAGGTTGAATTCACTGGCTAATCCAAGACGTAGAGGGTGTTCAGTGGTAAATATAAAGTTTTCCACACATCTTCAGGGGACTTAACTGACTCCTGGGACTTAACTCACTTTTGCCATCCCAGGGGTGGGCAGATGTCAGGCTTGTGAGATCTATTTGTTTTTTGTTTGTTTATTTATTTATTTTTTTAAAAAAACGGGTTCACCAACCAAAGCCATGTGTAAAACAGAGGCCTTGGTAGGCAGGCATAAGATCAGAAGGAACAGGGGACTTCTGAGCTAGGAATGTACAAGAAGTTTGATCGTGTTTGCAAATCATATGAACATGTCCAGTTTGCAACTCCAAACGCAACCGTGAGCAGGAACGCAATTCTTGGGAATTTTTCACAATTCCCCAAACTTGCGCTCGAGTTCAAAGGTGTGGACTTTCACAAATGTGTACTTGTGCATATGCGAAAATTCCCTCCCCCCAATCCTCATTTTCATGCTTTTGCCCGTGGGGGGAAATGCACATTTTTGATGTGTGTGTGTGTGGGGGGGGGGAAACACACATTTTAAAAAATGCATTACTATTTTTCAACTGGGAAACATTGCACACTAAAAAAAAAAAAAGTGCATTTTTCTCCATTGGGGGAAAAAAAGGACAGTCACATTTGGGAACACAAATGAAGCAAAACAAGCATGGAGGAAGAATTTGGAAAACCGCAACTATTCTGAGCACATCCACAGCGCAGGGATCTGTGATCAGTGCCACACTTGTTTCCTCACAAAAACCTACTCTCGGATTTTCCTACCTCTAAGCACTCCCCCCTCCCCCCAGCAATCTAATATGAGGGTGGGGGTCTTTTTGATAGTTGCTGTTGTTAGACAATTGGGATTCAGAAACTACAGATCTTACCAGTTGATCCGGATTGACCTCCTGCCCATCCCCGCCATAGTATGTTTCGATAGTACGCCTTCCATTGCAATGGTCTATTTCAGTGCTGCCTTGGTTCTCCTTGACCTCCCCGTGATCCTGTCTGTCAGCTTCTTCCCAATCTTCTCTGCATGAAGTTCACTTAAAGATCCAGCTGAAGGCTTTCAGGCTTGCAAGCCTGCAGTTTGTTGACGAAGCCAAACCTTTCCCGAGTCACATTCCTTTACCTTCAACCTCACTCCTTCCAATTAGGGGAATGTCAAATTCTGCTTGCTTTCGAGGGCCACCCGTAAGGAGTGTCCTGTGGTGAACATGTGTGTGTGTTTGTGTGTTGAGAGCAAGAGAGAGCATGCCTTCGTTCCTAGAGAAAGAGGCAAGAGCTAGTAAGATCTGAGAGAGGACGCCCTTAGAGATGTATGAAAACTCCATCCCCAGCAAGAAATTTCACTACGCCTATTTGACACACTTTTATTTTTTATTGTTAAAGTTCTTTTCAAGGCCGCATCACAAGCCCCAAAATGGAACCAAACAAACACCCCTATTATTTTTTTTAACCTGCAAATGGGTTGACAAATCGGGGGGGGGGGAGGTGTTGCCATTTATTGGGGTGGGGGTCTCGCCATATGAAAAGCAGGACAGGGCTCCTGTATCTTTAACAGTTGTATAGAAAAGGGAATTTCAGCAGGTGTCCTTTGTATGCATGCAGCACCTGGTGAAATTCCCTCTTCATCCCAACCGTTAAAGCTGCAGGAGCCCTGCCCTCTTTTGTATCTGGTCACTCTACATTTATGGCCCATACTTAAGACCACACTTTGCTTGTGCAGCAGTTATTAATGCTTGTTTAGCACTGATTTAGTCTGCCTGGTCATTTAGAGGCAGCCCAGCCAATGTCAGAAGCTTTATAGGACCAGATGGGAACCTAATGGCCCCTGTGGCACCTGACCCCTGGCAGCTGCAATACCAGTCTTGGCCACTCACAGCGAGGGCGCTGAAGAGCAGCAGGAACCATCAGCATTTCCCTTCTCTGCCAAGCGATGATGGTGGTGCAGGCTAAAGTCCCTGAGTCTTACTTTTAAGACCCCAGTCAGTGCTTTACTATTTCAAGGGGAAAGAAGCAGTGTGGTGCAGTGGTTAGAGTGTTTTATTGGGACTCTGGAGATCTAGCTTCTGGTCTCCACTCAGACCGTGAAGCTCACTGGGTGACTTTGGGCCAGTCACTTGACTCTCAGCCTAACGTACTTCACGGGGTTGTTGTGAGGATAAAATGGAGAGGAAGAGGACTTTGTAAGCCACCTTGGGTTCCTTTCAAAAGGAAAGAAAAGGTGGGATATAAATGTAATAATAAAAACAAAATTTAAAAGAGAGGAAGAGGAAAGGGGGGGGGGGGAAAGGTAGCCTCCTTGTCCCAATACTAAGTTTCCTTCCTGCCACACAAACCATTTCACCGCTGTCTCCTCCCATTTTGTTTTGCGAATTCACATAAAAGTACTACCCAAATTTGGGTGGACCCTCAAAAGAAAGCAAGACTGATCCTAGTGTGTCTAGAAATGGGAAGGAAGGAAGGAGTGGACTTTAATTAGAGTGTGCTTGTGATGATCTCTGGGCTCATCTACACCAAAGAGAATATTCCACTAAGAAAGTGGTATGAAAGTGGTATATAAAAGGCAGGAGCCACACTACTGCTTTATAGCGGTATTGAAGTGCTCTGACAACTGTTGGGGCGCATTGACACATCCCATATAACACATTCATAGTGTTATATATCCTGCTTGGGGTAGATGTGTCAACAGGCCCCAACAGTCATCAGTGCACTTCAATACCGCTATAAAGCAGTCGTGTAGATCCTGCAGTGCACTTCAATACCGCTATAAAGCAGTCGTGTGGCTCCTGCCTTTTATATACTGGGTTCATACTGCTTTCATCATGGAATATTCTGCTTGGTGTAGATGAGCACTCTGTCTGTAGTACTGTCCACAAAGAAGGTTACCATCTCCTAGGGATCAAAGTAGAGGGTCTAAAGAATGCTTGCTTCAGTCCAACCCTCACATGCATGTGAAATACTTTGCACATCCACCAGGGAAGTTTTCTCCTCCCCTCTGCAGGAAGGTCAGGGAAACTGAGGGTTCTTCTGCTGCCCCTTACGCCTGGAACGCTCTTCCAGAACATTTGAGAACTACAAGTCCAATCGCAGCTTTTAAAGCTCAACTAAAAACTTTTCTTTTTCCTAAAGCTTTTAAAACTTGATGTTGTGCGGACTTTATACTGTTAGTTTTACCCTACCCTGTGCCTGCTTACCCTACCCTGTGCCTGTTGGCATTCTCTTCCCCTCCTTATTGTTTTACTATGACTTTATTAGATTGTAAGCCTATGCGGCAGGGCCTTGCTATTTACTGTTTTACTCTGTACAGCACCATGTACATTGATGGTGCTATATAAATAAATAAATAAATAAATAATAATAATAATAATAATAATAATAATAATAATCTCCACCAAGCAGGATATTCCACTATGAAAGCGGTATATAAAAGGCAGGAGCCACACCAAGCAGGATATAGCGGTATGAAAGTGGTATATGGTATGTGTCAATGGGCCCCAACAGTTGTCAGTGCACTTCAATACCACTGTAAAGTAATAGTGTGGCTCCTGCCTTTTATATACCGCTTTCGTAGTGGAATAACCTACTTGGTGTAGATGAGCCCTGAAATTGAGCAGAGGTTTAAAACCTCCTGTCAGCTTCACTTCTACACCAAAGGAACTGCCCTCAACTCCATCCTGTCAGTTTCTCTGCTGCTCTCTCTAGCCTTTGAGGTTGGAGCTACACGATGTGCAACATCTGGCTTACACACAGAGAATCGGGTGCGAAGGCTGCACTCCATCTTCTTTGTTTGGCTGGGGTTAAAACTTTTGACGGGTAGGCTGGAGACTGGGACAAGAGGAAATTAAGTGCCAAATTAGCCATGATGGCATCAGACCTCTTGCCAATTTCACCTTTACGGAGATTTTCTCACCTCCCTCCACAGCTGGGCATCCAACTTGCATCTGCTTCTTTTGTATCAGCAGCATGCACGACAGTTAGTACATCTAGCTTCTGGTCATTCCCACCCAACTTCCAATGTTTTTTTTTTTAATGCATTTATTTATTGCATTTTTAAATCACCTAACAATCTAAGTTCTCTGGGTGGTGTACAATACATTACAAACATAAAATGCCAGTGATTAAACAATGAATAAAAACGGCACACAATAAAACCAGGAGCAAAGAGTAAAATCACTTTGGCACATAAAGCCAAGGCAAAACCAGCAAAATCAAAGAAGGGTAGGATCTAAAAGAACCACAAACGGTTCTTAAGATGCCTTTGGGACATTGTGAGCATCCTTTTCTGCAGACATCAGCACAGGAAATCAGAACCTTGGTGGATAACTCCCGCAGCCCTAGGAAAGAGGAGACACTGTGGGTTTTTTTGGATTTCTTGATGTTGCTCTGCACTGCTGGGCTGAGGTCAGAATTCTTGCTCCCAACCATATTCATTGGTCACAAGACAAATACACCTCATGACATTTGCTAGGAGTCCTTGAGGGCTGGTTTTTTTTTGCTCCATGGATGCTGTCAGTGCCATCAAACTCAGGATGTAAAGCAAAGCAAATGTCATTCTTCATCCAGATTTGAAGGGCCTTACATTTTTCAGTCTTTCCTCCTTTCCTGACTACGTTCTGGAGTGAACTTACTGATGTTGTTTGTTGTTGTTTTAAAGGTTCAGTTGGTTTTAACAAGGGTTGAATGGAGTTGCTCTGTTCATCTTGAAAGCGTGACGATTTTCAGGAGCACATATTTGTGCAAGGAAAGATGAGCTCTCTAACCTCGCTACATCATGAACAGTAATATATATGCACAGATCTGTATGCGAAAGCACAGGCTCCATGGCTCTTAATTCAACAAAGTGCTTGCATTACGGGCTGCTTTAAACAGATTATTAAAATGCATGTCACTCATGACTCAGCAAAGTATGCGTTTTGCTTCCCTTGCCTTTGATGCTTTAGCAAAAAGATGGGAGCGTACGCAGGATCAATGTGCATTTAATGAGTCTGCCTTATATTTCGAGAAACATAGAAATCTGGGACTTTGAGAGGGCTGTGTGTCTTGTGCCCTAATTGAAACCACAACAATGACAACAAATCCATATTTGAACCAATGTAACTCCATCCTGCAACCTGTGTATATTACAGATTGAGCAATGTTGTACAATTTCTCTTACTTTGCACCAATTTATTCTGCTAATCATAGGAGTGTCAAGGTGCTGAACTGTAGCCCACCTCCTTGACTACCAGCAACCTTATTCAAGTCAGATCAGATTTATATAGTCTTTTTCTGCAAATACTGCAGTGGCGGTGGTTCATGACAGATATAAGCAAGAAGAGCACTCAGTCCAGCAGTGCCTCTGTCCTCTGAGCCATCGCCAGCACTTCCCACATACTTTCAAACATATATTTGCACTCATAAGGACTAGAAACTTGCTTTCTTCCTTAAAGGGAAAAAAAAAAGGAAATCTGGGATTTTAGATAGCTCAACTCTGCACCATGCACAACTGGCACAGCCCTTTGGTGTGTGCAAACACTTCTATCTGTGTCCAAATTGGGGTTTGCTCATTCTCCCTGCTCTCAGAATAGATTTCCTTGGAAGCTATTTCTAAAGTTCTTCTGAGTTTGGAATGGAAAAGGACCTACTTTTCAGGGAAGTATATGAAAACAAAATTCGGCATTTGTATTATTTTAAACGATAGATTGATTCCGGAACAGGTCTAGCAGTTGATTTCTCTTTTGAGAAGAAAGACTGTGCAGCTTGTAGTTTCTGGGGCATATATTTGTCCAGGGGAATCTAATGGACCTCTGATAGGGGATGCATTGCCCTCTAATTCTAGATATGCAGCGGTAATTCTAGATATTCAACGTCATGTAAAAGGTCCGCAAACGTTCATAAGTGGTCAATCACGAGCGTTCAATAAATCGCTTGCTTAGAGGAGCCCTTAAAAGAGAGCCGCTGGCTTCTCTTTGGCACCAGGAGTTTTGCTGGGGGGCAGAGACGAGGCCCTTGGGAGGCGGTTGGAGACCCCAGGCCTCCAGTTGCTGAACCCCTATGACAGAGGTTAATGTTGAACAAGCAATAACAGCAGAAAATGAGGCTTCGCTGTCTGCTATTCTCTGCAGCCATTCATTGGGAGGAAAACGTCCCAGTAGTGGAAAATGTTTTTGAATCTGCCTTTGGATGACTTCCCCCTGGAGTCCAATTATTAGTTTCTAAGTTTTCATGGGGGAATAACCAGGCTAGTTAGCAACCGAGCTGATTTTTGATGGCAGATATGGGGCAGGAAAGAAAATATCCCATATCTCTACCCACCCCACCATGGTAGAAACAGAGATCCAGCTCCAAGGGTTGCGTTTGTGCTATTTCGAGGACTGTGCTGTCGGAGATGCCTTCCAAGCTGACCTGTAGCCTCACACTAGTTTTCAAAAGGGCAGAAAAAGAAAAAGGGAGAGGTGTTCAGAGATGGCACTTCCCTGGATAAACTGCCACTAATAATGAAGCACAACCCAGGCCGTCCCTGTTCCTGTCACCAATGATTGAGGCCAGATCTACACCTTGTGTCAAATCATCATGATCCCACTAGGGTAACACCGTATCCTTCTTGTGCATTTATCCCTTAAAGAACACACTATGAGCGTCATCAGACCGTGGGGGGGGGGATTGCGTTTCCTTACCGTTGTCCCCCCCCCATACTTCTGTCCCACAATACTTCCTCTTTCTTTACCCAGGGAAGAAAGAGGAAGTAAACAATGATCACGTGGCCCATTCAGTGGCTGTTTTTAACCCACTGCTTCTCCTGCAGACAGCAGGAAATAGCAAGACATTTTGCTTCAGCCAAAGTCGGATTTTCTGGGTCTTTTTTTGTGACGGGAAAACAAGCAGAAGGGGTGGGAGTTGTGACGGAGGCGGACAGCGTCGTCAAAAGGACCCATGAAAAACCATGAGTGGGCAGTAACGAGCATACCGTAAAACACTCGTCTGATGATGTTCTTTTTTCTATATTATTATTATTATTATTATTATTATTATTATTATTATTATTATTATTATTAAATAAACATAACACTGTACACAACCATACTTGTTCTGTAACCCTCCCCAGACTTGGTCAATTATGGCCACAGCTAGACCTAAGGTTTCTCTGGGGATCATCCAGGGTTCGCCCCTGCCTGAGCACTGGATCCCCTGTGTGTCACCTAGATGAACAGGTTTGACCCCTGGACGATCCAGGGATAAACCTTAGGTCTGGCTATGGCCTATATCAGGTCACAACACTTAACATGCAAAGTGGAATTATCTCATTTAGTTGTGACAAGTCTGACAAAGTATTTCAAGGAGATTTTTGATTATCTGGTTCTTTATGAATTGCACAGATGCTGACGATGCTCAATGACATTTGATAAGGTATTTTGGATAATGTGGAATAAAAAGAAGAAAATCACACTCTGAAAGTGGAATATGGAATGTGTACCAGGAGTTATCAGTGCACTTCAATACCACTATAAAGCAATAGTGTAGATCTAGGCCAAGATATGTTCGGTTATAGTGCTGCCTGGATCCTTTGCCCTTCCAACTATACCACTCTGAGTGATTTCAAGGACTCCCTCTCTCTTAAAGGGCCCTTTATTCCTTGCTAGATTGGTATGCCTGGAACTGTAGCTATATGGTTCCTCTTTTTTCTTTCCCAAATCCACCTCTTATGTGAAATCTTTGACTAAACACCTTGGTCCTCAGTCCCAGCAAAAACAAACTCTGTGTTTGTGTCTGTATGATATACACATTGGAGGCTGGTGGCTCGAAGGTCAGTGGGGTGCAGAATCCGCACTGGGTTTCAGTCAGAACCAATCAGAACTCTAAGGGAGCTATCAAATGTGCAAAGAGTCCCTTAGAGAGCCAGTGAGGTATAGTGGCTAAGGTTTTGGACTGGGAATTGGGAGACCTGGGGTCTAGTCCCTACTCGGCCATGAAAGCTCACTCTGTGACTTTGGGCCAGTCACAGACTCTCAGCCCAACCTACCTCACAGGGTTGTTGTTGTGAGGACAACATAAAGAGCAGAAGGATGTATGCTGCCTTGGGTTCATTGGAGGAAAAAAAGGCAGGCTATAAATGCAATAATAAGTAAATACTGACTGGTTCTGGCTGAAACCCATAATAGAATCACCACCTTATGGACATCAGCATCACCAGCTTCCACTAGATTCACACAGATACTGGATTTCCTTGCTTTTGTCCTTTTTCTTCCTTCTCCCCCTTCTAAATTTAGATTGTAAGCTCCTTGGGGCAGGGAGCTGTCATTTTTACTTATGTTAAGCCCCATGTACACTGATGGCGCCGCTGTTTAGTGCTCTACTTACAAGCATTTGTATAAGAAAATCCAACTCCCTTTCAAGAAGCCTCGGTGTGCGTGTGGCCTCTCTCTTTCCCGGCCCCTCTTCCCATCCTGTCTTCTTAACTGAACATCTTTTCTTTTCTTTTTCTTTTTGCTGAATTAGCTCCATTGCACCTGTGCTCCCATTCAGCACAGACCCTTTAAAAATGTATTTAAAGAGAAGCTAAACTTGGCTACTCCACAATTCCATCTCTGTGGTTCCCTCTCCCCCAATCTCCTGTTTTACGGGCACCTTTTCCTCCCCCCACTACACTGCATCTAATTTATCTGGGTATGAACGTATGACTGCAATTCAATCCAAACATGGTTAATTTTAGAATACAATTAAAAACTGCAGTTCCTGGAGGAAGGAGATTGCATGGATTGTTGTTCTCCTTTTTTTCTTTTTTAGTCTAAATTCTATTTGCTAACACAGCAAAAATAAAAAGGGGGAAACCAGCAATGGAAGAGAAACAAGAAAGAAAATCCAGAGATAAAAGTATATCCATTCCCAATAATCATTCACAACACCATTAATAAGCAGAGGGTTGGACTCGATGGCCTTATAGGCCCCTTCCAACTCTACTATTCTATGATACTAAAAATAAAAATATTCAACACTTCCTTTTCAAATATATACATTAATATAAGCAGCCCACATATGTAAGGATCCAAGTGAAATTGATGAATTCTTGCTATTTAGTAGTATCAGTTTCACGCTTGGTAATCTAGGGTGACCATATGAAAAGGAGGACAGGGCTCCTGTATCTTTAGCTGTAATGTAGAAAAGGGAATTTCAGCAGGTGTCAATTGAAGAGGGTGAAATTCTCTCTTCATCAACACAATTAAAGCTGCAGAAGCCCTGCCCTCTTTTGTATCTGGCCACTCTACTATAGCTAGTGTAGCTTTAACTGTTGTGATGAAGAGGGAATTTCACCCACTTCAATTGACACCTGTTGCAATTCCCTTTTCTAGATTACTGTTAAAGATACAGGAGCCCTGGCCTCCTTTTCATATGGTCACCCTAGGTAATCCATAAATCTTTTTTTTTTGTTCCACATAATCATTCATTTATATTTTATACACATTGTATGGTAAGATATGCATTTTAAGGTGAAACATATTTTAATATGCATTTTATGACAAGGTACATACAGGTCTGGATGCAAAGTTTGATGTTTTTAAGCAAAAAAAATATATTGCAAGATTTGGATAAGTGCAGAATCAGAAGCATAGCTGTGTTCCAATCTGCACACCAGTTTGGGATTTGCAAATCAGGTTATTTGCTTACAGCCACAGAGTGAGCAAAACTCTGGACTACCCCAAACTATTTAGTCATCCTTACAGTTTAGTATTTATTTTATTCTTTTTTCCTCAGTTGCTGTTCATGACTGAGGTCTTCTCAAGGTGGTTTGCCAATAAAATTAGCAAAATTCAATATCCAGCAAACGATAAAAAAACCCACCTGAAATGTTATCCCTCTTAAAACAATAAGCCAGTTATAAGGTGAAACAACCAATTAAAATATGGAAAACAACAGCAAATATCTGGTCAAGAGGGCAGGGCTCCTGCAGCTTTAACTATTGTGTAGTGTGACCATTTGGAAAGAAGAATAGGGCTCCTGTATCTTTAACAGTTGCATAGAAAAGGGAATTTCAGCAGGTGTCATTTGTATATATGGAGAACCTGGTGAAATTCCCTTTTCATCACAACAGTTAAAGCTGCAGGAGCTACACTAGAGTGACCAGATTTAAAAGAGGGCAGGGCACCTGCAGCTTGAACTGTTGTGATGAAAAGGAAATTTCACCAGGTGTTGCCTCCATACAAAAGACACTTGCTGAAACCCCCCTTTTCAATACAACTGTTAAAGATTCAGGAGCCTTGTCTTCTTTTCCATAGGGTCACCCTAGGGTTGGCCCTGTCTTGTGGGAAACTATGACTACTTCATTTGAAAGGAATTTATATTGAAGGAACGTAATTTGAGTGACAACACAGTCATTGCAATGTTTTGATTGTTTAATTGGCTCGCAGGATTATTCTGTCTGGGTTGTGGAATTTAGGCTTATGGACTGGGCTGCAAACTTTTGCCTCTGTTGCTAATAAACAGGTGAAGGCCCCAGGGGAAAACAAAACTGGAAAAAGCAGAAAGCCCCCCATTTTATTGTTATGGGTTTTTTTTAATCCCAAAACAAAAAAAGTCTTTGGGAATTGGTTTTGCCCATATATATTTTTCTGGATTTTCCATTTCCCCCCCACTGGGCCTTTGCATCTCTAGCTACTAACCTGAGAAGGTTTGCATTTTGGTTTTCATTTTTTTCTTTTTTAGAATATCCACCGCTTCTACAACCACACTTGCCCTTGACAATGGAGAACTGTTGCTGCCAAACAGAGAATAGTTGTTTTAAAAGGATATTGTTCTTATTTATACTTTTGGTGGCTTTAAATTTCGTATATCTGTTTTTAATGTTCACTGTTTTTAACTTTTGCAAACCGCCCAGAGAGCTTCAGCTATGGGGCAGTATATAAATGTAATAAATAAATAAACAAACAGGGAAGTGTTGTGCCATCACTAGTGCAAAGATAAAAATGCACACGGGTTGTGGGGGACGACTTAATTCCAAGTTCTTTCCTTAACTCATAATTTCACATTATTCAGTATGTTTATTATGTGCACTATTTTAACAAATTGTGTGTTCATGGCATGGTCAGAGCTCCCTCCTTGGAATAAATACGTTGAGTAAGTATGTTTTCAGATCTCTCTCTCTCTCTCTCTCTCTCTCTCTTCACTTCTTCCATTTGCCTCTGGCTGTATAATATAGAGAGTCCAGCTGCTCATGGTTTACTAGGATGGATGGATTTGATAACTTAAGGAAAACCTTAAAACCAGAACATTAAACAGGTTGTTATGAATAGGGCATGTACCAAAATGTTTGATTGGTGTTTTGTCAGAGTACACTGATAGAACATTATTGATTCAAATGAATCGTAATGTCTTTTGGGATATGGATTTTTTTTAAAGGCCTAGTTCACCCAAAACATCATGTTCCCCTGGGTCTATACCATCTCATACTACAGATCTATGATTGCACCAGTGAATGCTTCCCTATTTTGTGTGTGTGTGTGTGTGTGTGTGTGTGTGTGTGTCCGTGTCCGTGTCCGTGTCCGTGTCTGCCCTTGTGCATAGAAAACTAATATATCAGGAAGAAGACTTCTTGCTTGGTCTTCTTCCTTGATCTGCGATCTTTCCATGTGCAGAGATTTTTTTCCCCCTGGCAAACATCCAACTTTGCAGTCTCCCATAGAGCTTTCTGGGGGAACACTTTTATTACCCCATTTGCTTTTGTGTGAACTAGGCTTAATTCTATTTCTTATATAGGTGTTTTGGTTTTCAGCTTTTAGACTGTATTTTGCATACTGTTTTGAGGTTAAATTATAGTATTTTTGGAATATCACTATCGTATTGGACCCACTTGGGCAGATTTACATCAGGTATATTTCCTTCTTAAATTTTTTAAAATACTGTTGGGCTAGCCTTGATTTTGTGCTCTCATGTTTTTTTGGTCCATAGTTCCTTCCTCCCTTTTGTGTCTACGTGTTCAAAGTGCTGCTTCCCCCACCTGTCAGTGAGACTTTTCGGGCTACACTACCTGCCACATTAAAGGCATAGCACGTAGCAGATTCTAGCTTTTGTTTACTTTAGTTAGGATCCACTGTACACAATGCATTTAACTTTGGGCTCATCTACACCAAGCAGAATGTTGCACTATGAAAGTGGTATGAAAGCAGTATATAAAAGGCAGGAGCCAGACCAAGCAGGATATAACAGTATAAAAGTGGTATATAGTATGTGTCAAAGGGGGCTCATCAACACCAAGCAGGATATTGCACTGTGAAAGCGGTATATAAAAGGCAGGAGCCACACTATTGCTTTATAGCGGTATTGAAGTGCACTGCAGGATCTACACTACTGCTTTATAGTGGTACTGAAGTGCACTGACAACGGTTGGGGCCTGTGACACATCTACACCAAGCAGGATATAGCACTATGAAAGTGGTATGAGACAGGTATATGGTATGTGTCATGGGGTCTCAACAGTTGTCAGTGTGCTTCAGTACAGCTATAAAGCAGTAGTGTGGCTCCTGCCTTTTTCATACCACTTTCATAGTGGAATATCCTGCTTGGTATAGATGATGATGATGATGATGATAATAATAATAATATATTTCTTACCCGCCTCTCCACTTGGATCGAGGTGGGGAACAACAGCCAATATAAAACACATAAAAACTGATTAAAACATCGTATACATGATTAAAACATCCTAAAAACGTTGATGAGCTCATTGTGTGTTATTTAGCCCTTAAAGACACTTTCCCATATGTGTGGCAGCCCACAACCCATGCTCAGCTGGCCATATGCACCTGCATGCAGGATTTCGCTCTCTCCTTGCATTCCAGTGATGGGTGAGGTCCGGACTCAAAGTGAGCTGGACCACCCCTTCTCTCTCTCTCTCTCTCTCTCTCTCTCTCTCATTTCTTCCCCACTCTGCCCAGCAGACTTCCAGGGAAGGGCAGCAAGCACTATGACCGTTTGCAGAGGGCTTTTGAAATAAGACGGAGGGCTACAGGTTGAGCACCCCTGTGTTGGAGAGCCACATTAAAGTGATGCAGTTCAGGAAACTGTCTTCTGAGATACTGACTAGTGAACAGACCTTGCTTTGCATGGGTCGCTGGTGGTTGAAAGTTGCAGGAACATTTGCAAAGCAAACATATAGAGCTGCCCGAATTGAACACGCCTGTCTGAGTGAAGCCACGCCCGCTAGCATCCCTAGCTCTGGACCCTGCTCTGGTGCACACTTAAAACTCCTTAAGGGAGGACTCTCTCTATCCCATTCCCCTGAGGGGGGATGCTCCACAGCAGGACGTAGGGGCAGGCCTATCACTCCATTCCTTGGCCTATTCCATCTCCCCTGGCTTCAGAAGTTCCCTAACCAAAATCAGGGGGTTGATTAGGGACATTTGCCCCTAGTGGTCGATAATGTCGCTGCAACCTTCAATCATCTGGACACATTTACATCAATTAAAATTAAGAAATGCATTTTAATAATAATAATAATAATAATAATAATAATAATAATAATACCACCACCCTATTTCTTCGATTCTAAGATACACTTTCTTCCCCATATAAACATTTCTAAAAATGGGGTGCGTCTTAAAATCGCGGGTGTGTCTTAGTTTTTTTTTTCTGTTGGTGGTACTGAAATTAGTGTGCGTCTTACAATCGATGGCGTCTTACAATTGAAGAAATACGGTAATAATAATAATAACACTGAGGTGCACACCCCTCGGGGCCCCTTAGTATGCATGCCAAGTGTCATGGTCTTGGAGCTATGGCACTGACAGACGGACAGACACACGGACATCCTCTTTTATTAACATAGATGATTCTGGAACTTATCTAAACACATCTTTGGGCATACTAGTAGTTTTCATTGACCTCTGATTTTTTTCCCTTAAAAGATACCTTCCCTGATTATTATTATTATTATTTTAAATCTTCTTTTTTGCTTCTTAAAAAGTCAAAAAACCACCACCACCATACAGCAAGATTGCACTTCTTCGAGTTCTTCCTCATGGAAAGGGATACCAGATGCAAAAGCTTAATCTAAGTGCAGTGCATTAAACAATTAGCGTGTCTCATTGAGTCAACCAGAACATACTTTTTATTTTTGACTGACAGATGATAAACACGGCCATCTGCTCCTGGCGGATGGCGCCGGAGGGAGAGATGACAAAATGCCCCTGCTTTGAGTCAGGATCTGGTGGGACACACAGGCCGCCACTTCCAGGAGGGGCGAAAATGCTGCTCCAGCGACGGCATCTTTCTCCCCTCCAAAATGCTAACCCTATTAATAGCAGCATTTTAATGTCAGGTTGCGTGACACGTACAAAATCTTGCATAAATTCACAAAGACTAGTTTCAGGGCGCCTCAGTTGTACCCTTGTAGGGATTAGGAAGATAGATTTTTATTTTTTTTTTCAACTCTTCTTCTGGAGCATCAAGCAATACCTTCAGGGAGACAAACTAAATGGCCTCTAGGTTTTCCAGCTGTCTGATTCTATGAATTGGGGATACAACTACTGGATGTCAGCAGGGCCAGCCCTACCATTAGACAGAGTGAAGCAGTCACCTCAGGTGGCAGATGCTGGAAGGTGGCAGCAAGGAGGTGGTGGGGAGAGCTGTGGGCCAGGTGCCCCCTACGTTAGCCTGTAGCCTAATGGATACTGTCCCATTATCAGTGTTGAACGCAGATCCATCTGTTAGTCCAGTTGGCTTTTGTATATGGAATAGGGTGTGTGTGTGTGTCTTACCCTTTGCCTCAGGCAGGAAAATGTTTCATTATTTATATATTCATTACGTTTTTATGCAACCGATTAATTGAAGCTGTCTGGGCAATTCACACAATTGTGGTGCCACCACTGAAAAGGCCCTCTCCTTAATAGTCACCCGCCTCACCTCATTCAGCAGGGAGATGCAGAGACAGGCCTTTGAGGATGATCTTAGAGTCTGGGGAGGTATATATAGAAGGAGATGGTCCTTCAGGTAACGTGCCCCCAAGCCATTTAGGGGTTTGTGGGTTAAATAGGCCCAGAAACACAAATGTCTGGAAGGTACCAGGTTGGAGAAAAGCTGGTATAAAGTGATCTTCGGGGGGGGGGGGAAGGCCTTCAGCCTTTGGCAAAAGTTGGAAGAGGCAGAACTCAACCACAACACAAATTTTGCCTTCTGTAGATTTACTGCAGGTATCTTCTCCTTCTTGGTGACTATTCAGTCCATTAATAGAACATTTTATTTATTTAATTAATTAATTGATTAATTAATTTTTATGCTGCACAATAGCCAGAGCTGTCTGGGCGGTTTACAAAAATTAAAGCCATAAAACCCATTCAAATTATAAAACAAACGGAATAAAAGCATCATATAAAATACAATATTAAAAACACAGCCAGGATAAAACCAAGCAGCAATGCAGAAATTAATACCGATTTTTTTAAAAAAAATACAAATTTAATACAGCAAAGTTAAAATTAAATTGCTAGACTGTTAAAATGCTGAGAAAATAAAAAAGGTCCTTCCTAGTCATTATACGATTGAGAAGGATGTTTGACCATCGCTTGTACTTTGCTAAATGAGTTTAGCTTGTTAAGATGGCAATTCTGAAACCACAAAAACTTTCAGGATTGAGGCCACAAAAGGACCCAGCTGATCAAACCAGTCAAATGTCCTCCAATATTTTCCCAATTAAAATGGGTGCGGGTATGATAGGTTAGTGAGGTAAATCTTCTGGGTTTGTCAGGGCTGGGTTTGTCATGGGGAGCAGATGGAGATAAGCCAGGATCCAGGAACAATGGGACAAGCCAGGAATGAGGACCAAAGAAAAAGTCAGGACTGGAGGACCAAGCTGGAGGCAGGTCAAAGAGCACAGGAAGCTGCCTGATACAGAGTCAGACCCCTGGTCCATCTATTCCAGTATCGTCGGACACTGGCTGGCAGCCATGGCTGTCCAGCGTTTCAAGCAGGAGTTTTCCAGCCCTACCTGGAGATGTCGGAGAATGAACCTGCAACCTTCTGCATGCAAAGCCAGGGCTCTCCCCCTGACTTATGGTCTTTCCCAGCAAGCCAGAACTCAAGTCCGAAAGACATACTAGGAGGCAGGACCAAAGATCAATCCAGGAAACAGGAACACACCAGAGTTCAAGACGACCGTGTTGCTCAAGCAAGGCTTAAATGGAACAGGAAGCCCTTTTATACTTCTTCCTGCCCAGAAGGATCCAATGGCAAGGGAGGGTGGGTGGAGCCAGTCCGGGAGCTTCTTTGCTGAGAAGCTGCAGTGACACGGCCTGCCACATGGGAGAACGGCTAGCAGCCCCTGATGGTGTGATGCCTTCCTCTGGTGGAAGGAGCATCTTTCAGAAGAAAGGAAGCTTTGGATAAAGCCCAATATTAGCACTCATAACTCACTTTTCCCTCAGGAGCCCAGGGAAGCCTACACATGATTCACAGGTCGTCTTCCATGCAGGCATTTACAGGGCCACACCTGCTTAGGTTCAGTAGAAGAACTGTGCCCTGTGGAGGCTGACAGCTCCGGTTTCAGTTGGGCTGTGATTCCATTCCAGTGTTCAGTCAAAACTCTAAAGGAGCTCTCTGAGGTGCTGAAACTAGATTGGGGCTAGGGTTCAGCACCTTGGAGAGCTCCTTTAGAGTTCTGGCTGGTTCTGACTGAAATCCAGAATGGAATTTACAGCCCCACCAAATCGGAGCCACCAGCCTCCACTGTTCGTGCCATACACCATTGAACCAGTTCTGGGCCATATTTTAAGTGGCTGATTCTCACGGCTCGTAGCCTTGTGTTAGAGAGTTAGTAAAAAAGGCCCAATGGCCAAAGTATTGACCCTGTAATAGGAAGATCCATAGTCCGACAGCATGCCCAAAGCTTTAGGGTGGAGTCCTGCATTGAGCAGGGGGTTGGACTCGATGGCCTTATAGGCCCCTTCCAGCTCTACGATTCTATGATTCTATGTCCAGGCATCCAGTGCTGAGAGATATAGTACATTTATATATGGATGTCCTAAATAGACTAGATGTTAGTCCTTAATAGCCCTATCTTTCATTACTTTGCCTCCTCCTTTTAAAAAAACCCAGACACCATCTAAACCAGCTGCCATCACAATGTCCTACGGTAGTCATTTCCATACGACAACGTGCACTTTTGATTTTGCTCTTGACAGTCATGTTCAAGTTCCACAGGAGCATTTGTTTCCAGCCAAAGGGACTGGTGAAGCCCATTTTCGTTCCTACTTTCTGTCTTACGCCGTGGCTTGGCTCATCTGCATGAACCATGCTGAGCTGATCAGGAGCGCAAACCAGAAATAGTTTAATGTTAAGCCCCTGATTAACTGGGCACCGAAAGCACCGTGTAACAATTAGGATGGTAGTGATGAAGCGGCCAGCCGCTTTCATATGGGTGTGGAAGAAGCAGCACTTTTCAAAAGCCTTCCTCTCGATGTCCCACAAAACCATATTCCCTTGTCTTTTCCATTGCTCGTCACAGGAATGTGCTCAAAATAAAGTGCCTCTTTAAAAACTTCAGAATCCTGACGGGCAAACTAAGTAAAGATGGGGCATGTGCTCGGTTATGAAAGGCACATGCAGCCAACTCTGGTGTGTGTGCGTGCATGTGTGTGTAAAACGATAAGAGTAGGGGCTAAATTAATATGTAGATGATCCTAACTTTTTTTTTTTAATTTAGTGAAAGTACACATGGACCCAATCCAGATTGGGACTGCTACATCTGAGTAGGGGGGGATTAAGCTTCCCATCCAGACACTTCTTGCTTGGATTTGACAACCAACCCACCCACCACACACACACACACACACACACACACACACACACACACGCTAAAGGAATAAAGAAAAATTCCATTGGTGCCAATGCTTACATTAAAAACATAACAGAAGCTAGGATCAGCTACATGCTACGCATTTAATGTGGCATGCCATTTAAGCCTTGGGACGGTATGCGTGTTACTAGTCCTTTGAATGGATCCAACACCTTAGTGTCTATCTCAAGCCTGTTTCCAAGGACTCAGTAACTGGGTTCAGACAAGACGATAACCAACAGTGGTTTAAATAGTTGACGTTTGGTTATTTAACCCACCATGGGTTACCGTGTTGTATGCAGGTAGTTTTTTAACCAACGGTTGGTTATTTGGCAAAAATAACCAACGCAAATAACTAACATTGTGCAGAGTTGGCTATTTGAACCACAGTTGGCTATCGTGTTGTGTGGAGGGCCCCGTTGGTTATTTCCTTGGCCACCATTGTTTCGTCAGCCACAGAGTCGCAAGGCAAGAGTGGTCAAAATGGCGGCAGCCACTCTGGTCCAGCCGGAAGGATAGATTTTTGGCTGATGGGATACTAGCCGGAGGACTGAGTCGGGGAGAGAGGGCAGGGGATGAGTGAGTCAATGCAGTGTGGACTAATAGTCAACTTAACGCTGATCCTAATCCACATCATGGTTGATTATCATCATGTTGTGTGGGGAATGTAGCCCCTAGATAAACAACTGTTGAGTTGATTATTACCCCATCGTTGACAATTGTGTTCTCTGAATGCAGCCTATGATTTGCAACAGTATGTGTGAACTGTGTCCCCTGGAAAGTCTTGTGTTGCGAGGCCATGTCAGGTGAGTCAAAGGAAATATTTTTGCCGTTTTGACTCCTGAGGGCCATTTCACTTCCAGAACTCGTCACTGTGTTAGCAGCCATTACTAATCAATAAAGCGCTTTTGAACCCTCTGTCGCTGGAATGGTGGAGTCGTGCTTAAGGGCTGTTTGGATCTCGTCCTTGGGTGAAAAGAACATTGATCTAACAACTGGATGTTGGATGATGAATGAGCATGTATTCAAACCTGCTGAGTCCTCCTGTTCCACCAACTACTAATACTTTCGCTTTTTCTTGGACGTTTAAACCCTTACAGGTACACTTTCACGGGCATTTACACGTTTGAATCATTGATAAAAATATTGGCAAGAGGATTTTGTATGACTGAATTCACCTTCCTCCGAGATCCATGGAACTGGCTGGATTTTTGCGTTATTGTCATGGCGTAAGTAGCTTTTTCCTCCCCGTACTCCTCTAGATCGAACAATGACAGTGTTGAAGTTTTCTGCCATTATTTGCATAAACTCCCGGTGGCTCGCCCCTGCTGTCCTAGAGAGAGAACCTTGTGTTTTAATGGTCTCAGATGTAAGGAGATGGGGTGGAATTCTTTCAGTCTCTGCTGGTTTTGCAGGCAACCTTTTTCAACTGGTTTAACCACACTGGATCTCTTGCTGGGATGGAGTCCAGTAGCACAGCCTTCCTAGATGTGTTGGACTACAACCCCCAGCCTCCCCCAGCCAGCTTGGGAATGCTGGGAGATGTAGTCCAAAACATCTGGAGGGTATCAGGTTAGCGAAAACTGCATTAACTCTTTATACTGGTGTAGCCCCGATACAATCTCATTGGGCTACATTCCCGAAGAGTAGCCCTTTTAATCTGTAGGAGCAGCAATAAAAAAAATGCATCAAACTACTTTAGCGCCTGTCAAAGACTGACCCAGTTCCTGGCTTCTGGGACTGCAAATCCTGCACCAGATACTACAGTGACCATATAGAAAGGAAGACAAGGCTCCTGTAATGAAGAGGGAATTTCAGCAGGTGTCATTTGTATGCATGCAGCACCTGGTGAAATCCCCTCTTTATCACAGCAGTTAAAGCTGCAGGAGTATAGCTAGTGTGACCAGATACAAAAGAGGGCAGGGCTCCTGAAGCTTTAACTGTTATGATGAAGAGGAAATTTCACCAGGTGCTGCCTGCATACGAATGACACCTGCTGAAATTCCCTTTTCTATACAACTGTTAAAGATACAGGAGCCCTGTCCTCCTTCCCAAATGGTCACCCTAACAGATACCAAACCATTCACTCATTGCTGGGTGGTCCCTCTCCTGCTGTGGCAGCTGAGGGCTAGGCCAGACTTCTTTGATAGGCCTCCCTGGGCTGCAGTTCCCCCACCTGCTTAGCTAATGTGTCATCCGCTTGAACAGTCACCACCAAGGGCATCTCCATACAACGAATGTCACAGCCGTTCCTTCTCATCAGAGAACCCTGGGAACGGTAGTTCCATGTGGTCGGGAGGATACGGGATCTCAAGCAGGCTAAGGCAAGGTTTGCGATGGTGGAAGGTCAGAAGACATGTCCAGCTGAACATATTTGCAGAGCTCTTTTCGGAGTTTGGCGCTCAACACAGCCAGGCATTGGGGGCAGGGCTTATATGCATGCTCATGGCCGCCTCCTCCTTCTCCCCCATTTAGCCCTACATGCAAGCAGGCAGATGCCTGCACAGGGCTTCTGATTCCCAGAATTCCCTCTTGGAAACTAGTTCTGGGAAGAAGAGGAGGAGGAGGCGGCAGGGTGGTGGTGGTAGTGGTTAGGCCTGTAGTGAAAAATTGTGAGATGGGGTGAAAGGAGGAATATCATACACCAGACCCATCACGCATCAATGAAAAACAGTGTCCCCCCCACCCCACCCCGATTTAGGGTCCCCAAAGCTTTTTGGACCCTTTTAGTGTCAAACAAGCTAATGTTCACAGTTTTCACCCTCTGTAGTTTCTCCAGATGCCATTTTTAAATGTTTTGTTTTAAACAAAATAGTATTGCATATGTTGAGTTTTTTAACTGACCCCTGGATAGTTGGGATGCAGTCTGATTTTATGCTTTTTATGGTTTTAAATTTTGTATATTAGCTTTAAAATGTTCAAGGTTTTTAATCTTTGTAAACCGCCCAGAGAGCTTCGGCTATGGGGCGGTATATAAATGCAATAAATAACAACAACAACAATACTGTGGGAAGCGGACATGTGTGGCCCATGGCGGTGGGTGCAAAAAATGCCTCCCCAATCCTCCTGAAGTCAATCACACCTGTTTTAAAGGGAAATGCACATTTTTAGCAGCTGCTGCACCAACTAATTTTGCTGGCTGATTTGGTGGCAGGGCTTCTGCGCTGGTGAGCGTAGGAACACTGAGGCTGAGATGCCCTCCTTTGGCTGGAGCACACACATGTTGCAAAGATATATGTCCCTGGTAAATTGCTGCCTTTGTTCGGTCCCTAGTTTTGCTTATTGAGAACTGTCTTGTTAAAATTGTGCTAGCAAGAATGGGTAGAAGTGTAGGTGTACTTTTGATGTATTTTTAAGGATTCAACTCCCTATTCGCAGTAGGTAGAAGTAAAATCTCAGCGCGGGTGGGTGGATTCTAGGTCTGAGCAGACACGCTCTCCCATTGCCGTGCCCAATTTGTGGTAGCGGCATTTTTGCAGCACATTTCGAGGGCTGGGTGTGCGTGAAACTTACCGGCACGCCTCCTGTCTCCTCGCTCCTGCTGGGCATCATGTTTCATTCCCCACAATGCCTCCCAGAATCAGTTCAAGGGGCATTCTGGGAGAAAAAATGGCAGCCCCAGTGGGCGGTCACCATTTTACACACACACCAATGCTCTTGAGTGCGATGTCATGTCATCTGGAGCATCATGAAGGCTTAAACATGGCAGCCAGGAGCAGTAAGGACCCAAAGGGCACCAGTGAGTGTGGGCCCCTCACCCTTGATATTTCCCCCTCCCCTAGGGTGACCATATGAAAAGGAGGAAAGGGCTCCTGTATCTTTAACAGTTGGATAGAACAGGGAATTTCAGAAGGTGTCCTTTGTATGCATGCAGCACCTGGTGAAATTTCCTCTTCATCGCAACTGTTAAAGTGCAGGACCTATACTAGACTGACCAGATTTAAAAGAGGGCAGGGCACCTGCAGCTTTAACTGTTCTGATGAAGAGGAAATTTCACCGGTTTCCCCATATATAGAAATGACACCTGCTGAAATTCCCTTTTCAGTACAACTGTTAAAGATACTGGAGCCCTGCCCTCCTTTTCATACGGTCACCCTCCCCTGAAATGTAGTTTGACTCCCTCCCACAACTTTCAGCCCTCCCCCCTCAAATTTGGGACTGAAGTTTTAAAAATCTGACAGGGATGCCCGCCCACATGTGCTGTCTTTTTAAAGCCTCCTTCAAGACACCAAGAGTTCAGAAGAACATAAGAAGAGCCACGCTGGATCAGACCAAGGCCTTAGCTAGACGAGAGGTTATCCTGGGCTGATACCCGGGATCGCCCCTGTGCATCCAGATGACGCACAGAGGATCCCGGGCTCAGGCAGGGATAACCCTCCCTTGCCCCGGGATAATGGGCACCACTTTTGGAGCGTGTAGACCGTTCTGCTGCTTTTCCTGGCTAGAGCAATTACTCGCAAGTAGCTGGGAGAAGCTGCGGACGGGGCACAGTGCTCCTCAGGAGTGCTGCAGCCATCAGGGCTAGGGTGGGGGGAGTGGGGAAAGCGATTAAATGTAAAAAAAAGCCACTTACTGAGCACACGAGCGTTCGTGTGCATCACCCCTTTAAGAAGAAAAAAAATGGTGGATGCGGGGGGGGGCTTTCTTGACCTCGTCGCGCCTG
The DNA here is from genome assembly GCF_023053635.1 of Elgaria multicarinata webbii. Classification (NCBI taxonomy): domain Eukaryota; kingdom Metazoa; phylum Chordata; class Lepidosauria; order Squamata; family Anguidae; genus Elgaria; species Elgaria multicarinata. The sequence continues at coordinate 39,558,608 of NC_086171.1, read as the reverse complement.
ACGTGTAGACTACGTTGAGAGCCTGCGATAGTTGCATCGCGGGCTCTCCCCTCCTCACCACCGGATTATCCGGTAGGTCTAGCAAAGGCCCAAGGGTCCATCTAGTCCAGCACTCTGTTCACACAGTGGCCAACCAGCCATCGGCCAGGGACCCACAAGCAGGGCATGGTGCAACAGCACCCTCCCACCCATGTTCCCCAGCAACAGGTGCACACAGGCTTATTGCCTCGAACACTGGAGATAGCCACAACCATCAGGGCTAGTAGCCATGGATAGCCTTCACCTCCAGGAGTTTATCCAACCCCCTTTAAAGCCATCCAAATTGGTGGCCATTACTGCATCGCCTCCCATATAACCTGAGAGTTGATGTTTGGCAGACACCTGACAGTTTTGGAAGAGCTGGAGGAAAGTGTGAGAATGGGGCCGGGTAAGTCTGTAATATCTGCTTGGCTCCCCTAGATGAACTATCATCCTTAGTGTACAATGCCAGATACAAAAATAAGCCCCTTCTAGCCCTGCCTCTATGATCCTGGGCCCTGTCTTCATTGGTGCTGCTCCGCTGCCAAACCCCACAGTATCACTGCTGAGGGGCGGCAGTGAGTTATCTAGACGAAGGGAAGCAGCGCGGGGCTCACTGGGACCGCCTTCTCCCCCTCTCCCAGCTGCCATTGGGAGGTCGTCTTCCACCAGGAATGCCCCCGGTGCAGCACCAGAGCAAAGATAGATGGCGGAAGAGCTGTGCTGAGAGGAAAAGCCGGGGTGGCTCCCCGACCTTTCCGTTGCGCATCATTGTCTCTTTGCTCCGTGGTGGCAGCGAATCGGCAGTTGCGTCATATAACCAACGCAGCGCTGATTCGGAGCCACCGCAGGGCAAAGACGACATTTGGACACCGGCCCCAGGCCCAGTGCTGCCATAGAGGCAATTCAGGTGGCCGCCTAGAGCGCCAACCAAACGGGGGCGCCGAACAGCGTACCCGGAAGCTGCTCTCCTAGAGCGGCTTCCGGGTGTGCTGTTCCAAAGCCGCCGCCCCAGCTGCCGCCCAACCCCAGCGTCCTGGCTCCTTCAAAGCCAGGATGCTGGGGTTGGAGCTGACCGGCCCGCAGGGGGGAGCAGCAGCAGCAGGGGCAGCCGGGCGGGGGGCGGCCTCGGCGGCCCCTTAGCAGTGGCGGCGGCGGCGGCTCCTCACGTCCCGGCGGTGTCGGCATCGGCTGTGAGGGGGTCGGTGGGCCGGCCCACGGCGTCGGCGTCCCCACCCTGCGTCGCCGGCGTCGCCGCGCCTCGCCTTGCCCCGGCCCGGCTCTCGCCCACGATGCGCTCCTGCCCCTCAACCCCAGCGTCCTGGCTTCAAAGCCGGGAACGGGAGAGAGTGGGCGGGCGAGCGGGCGGGGGGAGCAGTGAGTGAGCGAGTGAGCGGGGGGCGGCGGCTTCAGAACGCGCCTGCCTAGGGCGCAATATAGTCTGGCGCCGGCCCTGACCGGCCTGGAGGACAAAGAGAGTGGAATACGGCCATTCCGCTCCTTGGGGATTTCAGTTATGAGAACTTGATGTGTCCGTTTCTCCTGCATATACATAGCATCTTTGGGATAGTGTTGTCCACGTGCTCCTACCTTGCTCCAAGCTATGGTAGCAATGTGTTTGTTTGTGTGGGGGATCAAGCATAAAGACACCAGCCTGATGCACTGCCCAGTGCAGAACCTGTCTGCATTATAGCAAGGATTAGTCCAGCATGGTTCAAGAGAGACCCATGTGTCTCCCGCCCCAATTAGAGTCAGAGTGCACCGCAGGCCTAGATCTGTCACTCTGGAAGTTTGCTTTTTCTACCGATGCCAACTGGCCTGTCTGGCAACTGACCGAATTGGTCTGCCTGCCTGTTCTTTTGGAAGGCCGGTTGCCTCCCCGGCCGTGTGCAGCTCAGAGGCTCTGGTCTTCTGTTCAAAGCAAATTCTTAATTATTCAACTCTAAGCCGCCCCCTGCCCCTGCCCTGGTAAATAAAACAAAGGATCTGTATTCAGGACAGCTGCTGACTTGGCTTGCCCGAAGCAAACTGAAATAGGAGCGTCCTGAGCAAAGTGCCAAAGGCATCACAAGAAAACTCCGCTAAGGGGAAATGCTCAATAGGTGCTGGGGGTTTTTTTGTGTTTTTTTTTTTGGAGGGGGGGGGCGGTGTACGGAAGAACAGCATCCTACTGAAAAGGCAATTTTTTAGAAAGAAAAGTCATGGTATGGAAAAGGGCATTGCCACGACAACCAGGCAATTCTCCTTGAGTTTGAAAGACTTGTCGATTCCTTTTTAAATACTTCTTGGCTGCAGTTCCAGTAACCACTTAAGCGAGGGTACCATAAGCTTTAACTCCCACCGTCTTCAAAAGCACAAAATCGGCTTTGATATCCTGAACTAAGCTTTACTGGAGACTGCCCTAGGGTTGTGCACGCATGCAAATAACCATAAAAATAAGAATAACGACAACGTATTTTTAGAATGAAGCCCACTTTAAAGTCAAGTGGAAATGACCCTGCTGTCTCGTTTTTAAATTATTTTTATTTAGTAAACTCCCATCTGTTACAACAGCATCTCAGGTGTAAGGGACCCTGGGACAGTACATTTTCCCAAGTCTCCCAATGTTTTTAATAGGAAGCCAGGAGACTTGGGACATGCAGTTTCTAGGACATATTATGTCCATACTGAGAGGAAGGACTCAGGCGGCCTGGAAAAACTACATTTCCCAGGATCCTTGATGCCTGGGGCACTGCCATCACACTGAACCATCTATGATGGATGAATGGGTGTGTGTGTGAAGGAGATTCTTTTTGCCACTGCAGCAGCCAGATTAAGGGGGGAACTAGGTTGCATTTCCACACAAATTTAGAACTGGGGGGACGACTTCTCTAGCGTCACTCCTAATTGCCAGCCAGATTACAAGCTAGCGGCCGCCGTAGGGACTCAGCCCTCACTAATGCTAAAATATTATCAAGCTTTGGGGGAAATAATCTGAAAGATTTTCTGAAGGCATCTCACTTTTGAAGCCAAGCAGCGTTCGGAGCTCAATGGCACCAACGTTTTGCTAATACTTACCATTTCTAAACAAGCCATCAAACATTGTGAGTGCTTGTTTATTTGCGTGGGAAGTGGGTGGATGGACGGGCGAAGGCGAAGGCTGGGAGAAGCCATGAGAAAGAGCAAAGACCTAAATGCAAGTAACCTCATCTGTTCAGTTTTTAAAAAGAGAATGTTTAAAACAAGCCTAAGATTACATTTAATAAATAAATAAATTAGAATGTAAGTGGCCAAGAACTTGCCAGTTATTCAAATGCCTTAGCCTTCATGGCCATGGGCCAAAATACTGGACTCTTGGGCCGTAGCTAGACCTAAGGTTTATCCCTGGATCGTCCAGGGGTCAAACCTGTTCATCTAGGTGACACACAGGGGATCCAGCGCTCAGGCAGGGACAAACCCTGGATGATCCCAGGATAAACCTTAGGTCTACCTACGGCCTTGGAATGGGTTTATTTCTTCCTGAGTAGAATATGGTAGAGGGCTACTGCGACATAACACACCGTTGCACTAGGCCCATCGCATAAACCCTCCTCAGGCCTAGTGCCACCACTTGAAAACCTGAGTGAGGGTTAATTAAAACTTTTCCCCTAGCTATTAGGGAAACGGGTTTAATACAGGATCTGCTCTAAATACGTATACTGTGGGAATACTCTGGTGTGGGTGTTTAATAACTGTAAGGCATGTAAATAACGCCAAGCTGACACGTGGTATTTGGCAGCTAACAAAATAATAAGTTTATTGTTATTTAAAAACTTTAAATGAAAATATAATACTTTCAATCCTGCCTAATCTAAACTCTCCACACACCAACCACCTCATGCTCTTCACACCAGTCCTAAGTCCCTAGAATCCAAACTCCTCAATAAACAACTCTCTCTCACTCACTCCTCAAACGCCCAACACTCTCCTTATATACTCCTCTTCCTCCTCCTACCTATTACATCATAAACCAGTTCTAACATTCCCTATTTACCAGACATACTAAGCTAGACATGTACAAGATACTCAATTTTGGGGTAACGCCACAGCTACCTGCATGCATTTCTCTCTTATACCTTGGTAAATGGAAGGGCCAAAAGCTGACTTAAAAAACAGCGGCGGTATGAACATGGAAAGTTCAGGGATGAGACCCAGGCCTTAGCTAGACCTGAGGTTTATCCCAGGGTCGTCCCAGGGTCGTCCCTGCCTGCTCCCGGGATATCCTGTGTGTCATTTACATGAACAGGGATGGCCCCGGGACGATCCCAGGATAAACTTTAGGTCTAGCTAAGGCCCTAGACAGAATAGCTCCAAAGGAGACCAGGCTATCAGGAGCCCACCTTCCCCAACCTGGCGCCCTTAACAACCCCCATAATCCCTGACCATTGGCCATGTGGGTTGATGGGAGTTGTTGTCCAAAACATCTGGAGGGCACCCAGTTGGGGGCAGTTGGTCTAAGGTAAGCCAGGGGCCAGGCCTGAAGAGCAAATCAGAACCAATGGACAGTCCAGGGGGCAAAATCAAGGAGCAATCCAGAAGCCAGGACCAAAGATTGATTAATTGATTGAAACATTTAAATACTACCTACTCAATATAGATCTCTGGGCAGTTTTCAAAATCTTACCTTGGATACAGAAACATGCCAGATCATGTTGCCTAAGCAAAGCTGAACTGGAATGGGAAGCCTTATTCCACACCTTCCTGCCCAGAAAGATCCAATAGTCAGCCTGGTTGTGGGGGGGTCAATCCAGGGCCTGAAGGTACTGCACTGAGAAGGTGCAGTTCAGTGGCCTGCCACAGGAGGCACCAATCCACAGATCCTACAGTGCTTTGCAAAGGCCCGTACCACTTGCCTCCTGACTGGGATCCAGTTTCTTTCTATAGCATCCTTTTGAGGCGTGCACTGAGCTACTTTACAGTTCTGATGTCCTGTGTTCTGGTGGCAAGGCAATGAGATACATTAGCCTGCAAGAGGCCGCTATGGGCTGGTGGCCACCCAAGCCACCATTTTGGCCAAACTTGGGTTTCCTACATCCAGGCTGGCTGGCTGTTGCTGCTGCTGTACCCATTCATTCTTTCTTCTCTGGGTTGCAGTGCAAGCAATTCAGACTTCAAATCAAATTTCCTAATTTTGATGTGTGTGGATTATTATTATTATTATTATTATTATTATTATTATTATTATTATTATTATTATTTCAATTCATATTTTGAAAGAATATCAAGTTTGATATTGGGCAAAGTTTGGTTTTAGTTCTCTGGCAGTTCTCCACTGTGCCAGTGGTTTCAATTGAAATAACTGGAGGGCAGCTCCACTTGACAGTTATCCTGGTTTTATACTGGTTGAACTTTCACATATGCCCTCAAAGAAGCCTAGAAATTATAGTTTCTTGAGGTGCTTAGAATTCTCTGTTGGGGATCTGTAACCCCACTCACAGGACTAGAGTGGGGCATTAGAAGTCATTTAGGACTGTGATCCCATACACACGTACCTGGGAATAAGCCCCATTAAACCCAATGGGGCTTCCCTCTGAGTAGACATGAATAGGGTTGCATTTTAAGGATCAAGCTACACATTGTGTTAATTGCGTAGTGTGTAGCTGACGATAATCTTTTATTTTTCTCTAGAATAAGGGCACATGGCACTGATTCAGATTAGGACCACTGTGCACCAGGAGGATTCACTATCGCAAGATGTAGTGATGGCCACCAATTTGGATGGCTTTAAAAGGGGGTTGGATATATTCCTGGCGGAGAAGGCTATCAATGGCTACTAGTCCTGATGACTATGTGCTATCTCCAGTATCAGAGGCAGTAGGCCTATGTGCACCAATTTCTGGGGAACATGGGTGGGAGGGTGCTCTTGCATTCATGTCCTGCTTGTGGGTTCCTGGTCAACAGCTGGTTAGCCACTGTATAAACAGAATGCTGGACTAGATGGACCCTCAGTCTGATGCTTCTTATGTTCTTATGATTAAACCTTCTCCCCAGCTTTTCGTACCATTGTGTGGGAGAATTTAAAAACAAAACAAAATACATTGTCAATGGAGATTTCCCCCCTTCTTTTAACCCCTCCCTGTGAAATGGGGAATTTCAAGGAAAATGTGTATGCATGGGGTGTGTGTGTGTGGACTCGGCCTGTACTCTGTCCCGGATAATTTAAACTGGATTCCTGCACTGAGCAGGGGGTAGGCGGACTTGATGGCCTAAATAGGTCCTTCCAACTCTATGATTCTATGATCATCATGCTGTCAGGACTAGAGATGTAAAATTCCCGGAAATTTTGAAGCCATGGAAAAAAACCAGTTTTCCCCCATTTTTTTCTTGGGCGGGGGGAACGGTTTTTCCCATTTTTTTCAGGGGGAAACGGAAATTTTTGGAAAAATTGTAATAATGCAATATTAGCACTTTTTACAGATTGAAAGTCACTTTGTTACTTTAGGAACATAAAATGTAATTATGTCCAAGTTGGTTTGGCATAAAATTATTACATTTGGTATATTAAAAGTAGTGTATTCAAACAATTATTACAAATTTAATTTACTTTTTTTGGTAACAAATGGAGCTACAAGCTCCTGAACTGTTAGGAACACCTGAACTGTAAGGAACCTCTTTGGTTCTGCCAGTTTATGAGGAGCAGGCAAAAAACAACAACTGAAGAAACCACCAACATTAGTAACAAAGAAAATTATGTTTCCGCTAGTCCTCCAGTGTCAAGACATAAAGGCCCCATTCCCATAAAAAGAACTGAGAAAAAAGGGGGAACCAAGATTGAATGAATATGCATGAAATTTAATCAGACTCATTTTCTGACCTATAGCTATCAGTATTAGTTTCAGTCTCTGCTTCAGTGGCAGTGCTGCCCCCTAGAGGCAGAAATGCATCTTCCTCTTGCATTTGAGAGTTGTAGTCTCAGTTTGCAACCTAGGACTTGCTTGTCCTTGGTGCACAGATATTGTAATAATCTGATACCGTACAGTTTTTAGAAATCATTTGGAGAAGTAAATATCTGAACACCTTGTCTTAAACATTTTATTCATCATGCTAAAATAAAACATCTCGTAATCTGTGTTTTTTTTTCTGTTTTTTTTTTCAATTTTTCGGAAAAAAACCAAAAAAGGCTTCAGGGAAAAATGAGAAAAAACCATTTTTTTTTCGAATTTTTCCAGTTTTTTCCCGGGCCTTCACATCTCTAGTCAGGACATGGGCCAAATTGAACTAGGCATTACAGACATGGAAGAGGTCCTTGACACGGGGCTGCCATTTTCTGTGGCAACGTTTCGCCTTTAGTTAAAACTTCGCAAATACCATGAGACACTCCCAATTCAGAAAGATTTCTAGATTGACCCTTTAGATCTGCACACCCCAGATTTCCCCAAGGTGGTGCTGGGATTAGCTGGGGGATGCTGGGATTTTTAGTCTCACACATCTGGAGGGCACCAGGGTGGAGAAGGATGGCATGGCTCAGCCCATCTCATGGTTGCTTGGATTAATTGGACTTCCCTCGGGCGGATGCATTTGTTATGTTAAATGCAGGTTCCATCAGAAAATAATGGCAAGCTCTCATTAGTTTCACTACGGCTACAGTTGAAACCTACTGTGTTAATCAGGCCGCATGAAGGGCTGCCGACTACAGAATGTTAGAATATCCTCTAGGCAGGTCTTTCAAGCATATGGTTAAATGCCGATAAAACCTAACACTGTTAGTTGCCGTTGGGTTTCTTCATCTGCTGCAGTCACACTTGCAAGGATCTCTTTGCCTGACAGTGGAAAGCATTGGATGCTGCAGTTGTATCTTATTTCTCATGACTGGAAGCTTTGAGGGAGACGCTAAAACCTTGGAGAGCCAAGCAACTCCTTATGTGTATTAGCTACCAAAAGCTCTGGGTGGGTGTAAAACATCCTATTGCAACGGCGTCTGACATTTGCAGTGTAATCCTGTGCATGTTTTACTTAGAAGCAAGCCCTGCTGAGTTTAACGTCTCTTACTCCCAGGTATGTGTGTATAAAGGTTTGAGGCCTACATAGGCAAGGTAATAAAGTCACGCTTAGTGGCCTGGAGTTTGTTCTGTTGGGAGGGGGTATCCCTGAGAGGAGTAGTTTCATTCCTCTAGTTAAGTTTTATTTCTTCAAGATTGAAACAGTGCTTTCAGCTTTGGAGGAAGAGGAGATGAAAGGAGAGAGCCTGCTAGAGAAAGACCAGACCATAAGGAAAGAGAAGAAAGATTCAGCTTGAAGAAGTCTAGGTGCAGCTTAGGGTAAAAGAACTTGCATTTTTGCAACTTTTATTTTATTTTAGCGCCTTCTGAATTACTCAGCTCTATTGTCTAAATACATTTATTGTAATTTGGTTGTTTTAATTCATTAGTAAACTGTTACGTTAAGAGTCTTGAGTGTCACTCGCCCCACATCTACAGCCTAAACCCCATGTTCCTGTAAAGAGGAAGGTAAAAGAAGGAAAGTGGGACTCTTGAGGAGGCACAGAAATCCTTAAAGAGTTGCTGACAGATGGTGGGGTGAGCAGTGGGATACCGATAAAGGTGGAATTTGGCACTCCCAAAATATATAAGATTTTACCAATAGAGCTGACAAGGCAGTGTATTTTGTTTTTGGGTCTGCAGATTAGAAGAGAGGATAACAAGATGAGCCAGTATCTGTCTATGAACAAAACTTCCCCGATTTAACAATGCAAAAAGAACAATTTTCTTTGTGATGATAAAACTGTAGAAGGAACCCTGATTGTGGTCTTGATCAGACGAAATTGCTCAACAATCACTCCTTCCCAAAGCCAGCTCACACAAGATTGCCTTTGCAGCACCCTGCTCCTGCCAAATAGCTTGCCTGACTTGTCCAGCACAAGCAGAATTGCAGCCGTACTCCTTTGAAACAGAAGTTGAGCATTCAGAGAAGGGTCTGGGAATCAACTCAAGGGGCCACGCCCCTCCAGGCCCTGCTGTGGCTGCATCCCAGAGTGAGGGGGATCCTCCACTCCTGTGTAAATGCAAAGCATCAAATGTAGGGTGACCAACTGTCAGGATTTCCCCGGATTTGTCCTGGTTTTTGTTCTTTCCATGGTGTCAGGGGGGATTTTCTATAATTTTCAATAATGTCTTGGAATGACACACCTTCCCCTTTAAGGCTGCCATTAGCATGGCAGGAGGGAATGACATGCTTTCTTGAGGCACATCATTCCCCCACCCTGAGCTCCAATTGAGGTCTTAAAGGGGAAAGTGGCTCATTCGTGGACATTATAGAAAAGGCCCCAATTGGAGTGGATGGTGGTGGTGCAGAATGAAATCCTTTCCCCTCCTCCACTCCAATCGGGTTCTTTAAGGTGGCGGAGGAATAACGTACTTTCTGCAGGACTCAGAAAGCTGCTTCCCCCCACACACACACTAGGTGTCCTCTTTTTTGGTTTCCCAAATATGGTCATCCTAATCAAATGGTACATTTCTTTCCTTAAATCATGGTGATCAAGAACTGCTGTAGGCATCCATCAGGGCATAAAGGCTCTCCTTCGAGAGCTCTCACCCTTTGGCTTCAAAGTGGTCAGGTTATAGCACTATCAGAAAGAAAAATGCTCAGGCTAGGTACTCAAAGTCCATCAGTTTGTTCCGTACGCCTCTGTCGGTGTATCATGATTCTCACTGGTAACAGGACTGAGAACTCTGCGAGCCTCGGATATTCCTTGAGGGAACGCGGTGAACTAAGAGCAGGTGCAACACTTGTACCGCTCTCGTGTGTCCTTGGATATGGAAAGGAACAATCAGCTCTTTATCAATCAATACTCTCTTTGCAAGCAAGGGACCACCCTAAACTAAACAACTTTGCGCTGTGGATCATGAAAGTTTTGGCTATTGTGCTAGCTGGATTTCAGATGGGTAAGCTAAAAATCCTTCTAAACATGAGAATATAAGAAGAGCCGGGCTGAATAAGACTAAAGGCCTATTTATTATTATTATTATTATTATTATTATTATTATTATTATTATTGATTTATATAGCACCATCAATGTACATGGTACTGAATAGAATGCTATTTAGTTTAGCATTCTTACTACAGTGGACAACCAGCTGCTGGTGGGAAGCCCAAGGCAGGACATGAATGCCTTTGCACCCTCCCATTCATGATCCCACTCAGTAATCGCCTGGAACGCTCTTCCAGAACATTTGAGAACTACAAGTTCAATCGCAGCTTTTAAAGCTCAACTAAAAACTTTTCTTTTTCCTAAAGCTTTTAAAACTTGATTTTGTTCTGACTTTTATACTGTTAGTTTTACCCTACCCTGTGCCTGTTTGCATTCTCTTCCCCTCATTATTGTTTTATTATGGTTTTATTAGAATGTAAGCCTACGCGGCAGGGTCTTGCTATTTACTGTTTTACTCTGTACAGCACCATGTACATTGATGGTGCTATATAAATAAATAATAATAACAATAATAATGTAAAGGAATAATAATAATAATAATAATAATAATAATAATAATAATAATAATAATAATTTATTATCTGCCTCTCCCTCTGGATTGAGGTGGGGAACAATATTAAATACAAAAAATCCATAAAATGCATAAAGTTGATTATAAACATATAAACTGATACAATACTAACAATCAGACATCTTTAAATTCACCTGGGTAGGCCTGCCAGAAGAGATCAGTCTTTATGGCTTTTTTAAACTCAGAAAGGCTATTATATTAAGTTGATGAATCTCCTCCAGCAGGCCATTCCACAGTCTGGGAGCAGCAGAGGAAAAGGTCCTCTGGGTAATACCTGTCAGCCTAGTTTTGGCTGGCTGAAGTAAGTTCTTCCCAGAGGACCTGAGTGTGCTGGGTGGATTGTATGGGAGAAGGCGAGCCCGCAGGTAGCCTGGACCCAAACCATGTAGGGCTTTAAAGGTGATCACCAACACTTTATACTTCGCCTGGAAACTAATTGGCAGCCAGTGAAGTGATTCTAAAATTTGTGTAATGTGGTCACCCCTAGGTGTACTGGTGGTGACCAAACTGACTGTCGTATTTTGAACTAGTTGAGATTTCCAGACTAGGCACAAAGGTAGCCCTATGTAGAGCGCATTGCAGAAGTCGAGCCTCGAAGTTACCAGTGCATGTACTACCGACTTTAGGTTTACCAACTCTAGGAAGGGTCCTCTGATAATAGAGGTTGTATACAGCCGTTATTAGTAGCAGCCATTGATAATCTTTTCCTCCATTCTATGGGGCTACTAGACGTGGGGCTTTGCTAGACCTGCCGGCTTATCCCGGCAGGGAGGCGGGGCGGCAGCGCGCTGATGTTAGTGCGCGCCGCCGCAGCTTCCAAACGCCGGACGCGCAGGGACGTCGGATCCCTGTAGCGTCCGCCATTTTTTTTTTTTTAGTTTAAAGGGGCCGCGTGCGGCCCGAAGACTCTGGACTGGTAAGTCCTTTTTTTAAAATGGGGGGGGGGAAAGGATGGCAAGGGGGGATGGCAAGGGGGGAGGGTGGGTGAGAGAGCACTGCGTGCCGTCGCCCGAGCAAGCAGGCGAGTGGCGCTTGCCCGGGCAAGGCCTGGCATGGGATGGCATTGCCCGGGCAAGCGACGCTCGCCTGCCCTCCCCCCTTACCATGCCCCCTTGCCATCCTTCCCCCTGCCCCTCTCTTCCCCCCCCCCGGGCTGATGGGCACAGCGCTCGTATGAGCGTTGTGCCAGGTCCGCAGCTTTTTGCGGCTACTCGCGAGTAGCCGCAAAAAGCCGTGGACCTTCCTAGACGTTTTGCAGCTCCGGCCTGAGGCCGGGGCTGCGAAAAAGGCACGCCATAATCGACTTTGCTTATGGCGTGTTGGAGGAGGCCTCAGTGCGGCCTAGGCCCGGATTCCCCTGTGCGTCATGTGGACGCACAGCAGGGAAACCGGGTCTCAAGGCGCGCTAAGGCCTCGTCTAGGAACGCCCTTGGAATACCATGTCTTCATTGCACACACACACACCCAAAAAATGGGATATTGTAGAATTCGAAAAAGTGCTGCAAGGGTAACTTAAATGATCAAAGGGCTGGAGCAACTCATAGAATCATAGAATAGCAGAGTTGGAAGGGGCCTACAAGGCCATCAAGTCCAACCCCCTGCTCAATGCAGGAATCCACCCTAAAGCATCCCCGAAAGATGCTTGTCCAGCTGCCTCTTGAATGACTCTAGTGTGGGAGAGCCCACAACCTCCCTAGGTAACTGTTTCCATTGTTGTACTGCTCTAACAGTCAGGAAGTTTTTCCTGATGTCCAGCTGGAATCTGGCTTCCTTTAACTTGAGCCTGTTATTCCGTGTCCTGCACTCTGGGAGGATCAAGAAGAGATCCTGGCCCTCCTCTGTGTGACAACCTAAGAAGAAAGGTTACCATATCTCAAATTGTTTAGATTTTGTTTTTAAAAGGCAAATAAGGGGAGATCTAATAGAGTTGACAAAATTATGCGTTGTTTAGAGAAAGTGGACAGAGAGGCATTTTTCTCCCTCTCTTATAGTAATAGCAATGTCCATAGTTTAAATATGTGCAGTGTGAATAATTCTTTCTGTTTACCTGCTCTGAATGGAGATGACCCCTTGCTTCGTGGGATGACCCATTGGAAAGCTAGAGCCAGTGTCAAGGGACCACACAGAGATGGGGTGGGATGAGGGCATTATTTAGAGAGGGCATCTAAGCTTGAGGTCTTTTAGTGGGGTGAAATGAGGGGAACAGGGCAGAACATGGGGGATGGCTAGAACAAGGTGGGTGCACTCGCCTTGGAGTGTGAAAGACTGGTCTAATTCAGGTTGTTTTATGAATCCAGGCTAGCCAGGATCCTTCTCAATCGGATTTCAAAGCCTAATTCCAAATTGTGTGTTCAAATCTGGCTTCAGACAGGAACCTTGATTAGCATAAAACATGTTTCAGATGTGGTGTTGAAGATGGAATCCTGTGCATGTTGAGAGGGGGCGGGGGGGCGGAAGTCCTGCAATTCTCAGCATGCCCCATCCATCTATGCTTTTTGCTTCTTCGGCCTAAACGTATATAGAATTCCATCTTTAAAACATGGTTGCCGCTAACAAGGGAAGGGAGGAATTTGTGCAAGAGAGGGGAAGAGGTAGACAAAGTGGTGTGTGTGTGTGTGTGTGTGTGTGAGAGAGAGAGAGAGAGATTTGAGGCTGTGAGAAGGGCACCCTTCTTTGTCAAATCTGAAATGGTTATTCGTTAATCTGTTGCAACAAAACAATAAAGATACTTGTGGGCCCTTAACGGCTAACTGATTTCATGTGCCATTAACTACTTATTATTATTATTATTATTATTATTATTATTATTATTATTATTATTATTATTTATATAGCACCATCAATGTACATGGTGCTGTACAGAGTTCATGGACTAGAGCCCACTTCATCAGATGTATAGAGTATGCTGAGTCAGAAAATATAAAGGCATTAGGGGGGGAGGGGAGAAAGAAATTATAAACACTGTAGTCAAAAAGGCCATGAAACGTGGGAGGAACTGCCTGTGACATTTCTATGCCAAGTTTAGCATTTCTGTGCAAAGCTTGCTGAAATACATGATAAGTACAGGGGCCATTCACAGGATGATAGCACAATCCTTTGAGCTTTCATATGATATTACTTCTTTTTATATTATTTTTCTTTGTGTAGCTTTTAGATTTAGGGAGAGAAGGCGAAATGTGTGTTTTAAAAAGGCTTCCATTCTCCCTCCCTCTTAACATTGTGTAATAGTAATCATAAAAAAGATAGTTATATGAGGGGTTAGGGTTCCTTTCAGGGCCCATGGACACATACGGTAATTTAATGAAAGTGTCATGGGCACCACCACAAAATGGCTGTCGTGGGAGGTGTGGCTGGTCACAAAGGACAAATAACCTACCCAAAAGACTGAGTACAGGGCGGAGAAGAGGTGTGAGCCCCCAAATCACCTTTGAACTCTCAGTTTTCAATGCCAGCATAAACCTATTTCTCAGATCGTAAACTCTTCCTCTCCATCCCCTTCCTCTGCCAGCAAGACATTCTCCCCCATCATCTTTTCTCTCTCACTCTGGTTTACGACTGTCAAAGAAATCAGTTTTTTGGGGTGGAGCTCAGCTCAGTGACCTTTCCTAGACTCAGCTACCGACTTCATTTTGGTTCCTACAGCGGCGCCCTGCTCAATCTCCAGTGAGTCGGGCCAGTTTGTGGACTTCCTGGAAAGTTTGCACATTGGGGGGGGGGGGAAGGTTCTGCAATTTGCCAAAAGTTCTGAGCTGCCTGCCCAAATTATGGCTGAATTCGCTCAAACTGTGAGCAAATTTGCGCAAATGATGGCCGAATCTGTGCGATTTGGGCACATTCGGCTGTAATTCACGCACATTGCAGAAATGTCCACCCCCCCTCCCGAAATGTGCAAAGATGTTCCTGGCATTCAGGGAACAGCCTACAGCTGAGATCGCTGATGCAAAGTGAGACGTACTTGCTGCAGAGCTCCGGGAAGCTGAAAAGAACTGGATTTCCCAGTGATGGACAGCCTCATTTGGATTACTGTCCTTAGACACCTCTCTCTCTCTCTCTCTCTCTCCCACACACACACACACACACCTCCAGTCACTTCGCAGAGTATCAAGTTATGTGTCTGTCCCATGTTGCCTATCTTTGCAGTCCTCTTGGCTTTTCATGAGTCCCGTTTGTTTTAGCGGCATTGTTTATTTTTTGATCTTTTGAACGGTCAATGGCTGCCGCAGGAGCACCAGGTGGGAAAGGCTGTCAGGATACAAATCTCAGCACAGTATTTGTGGTTTCACGGAGATGGCTTTTTTCAGACAATGCACTCGTAATAGTTCTTTCTGTATGGAAAGATTAAGTTACCAAAGCACATGACGCCATTGTCTGTCTTTTCCTGTGGTCACTCTTGTCCCCAGGGATGGAGAGGCTGGTTGGGTTCTCTCTTCCCATGGAGCAAGACACTGCAGTTTCGCTTTCTCATCTGAGAGAGACATAATTTTTCCCCTTCCTCACCAAAACACTTTAAGATCTGGCGGGAATATTTTATCTCCAGAGGCTTATGTTAGAGCTGACTTTTTTTTCCCTTCACAAATTCAAAACTCAGCGTTTTAAGATCTGAAACTTTGAATTTAAAATGTTTTCAAATATCGCATATTGAGAACTGAGGGCTACCAGTAAAAACAAACGCTGAAATCTTAAATGTTTTACTGTTACATCTAGAGGGCTAAATTGTCAATAACCCACCAAATTCCATAATGTAACACCTTGTTTCTCGCCTAGAATTCCCTAAATCAATCTGCACACATAAAGAATGTTGGGCAAAGTATAAAATGTAAATTCAGATGTTGGAAAGTCCATTAATGTTAGAAGAATTTGCATGAGGATCCTGTCCCCCACCCTCAATCCCCTTTCATCTGTCTCATAAGAGCTGCAGAATTCTTAGGTTTGAGACTGGTTGGATACCCCATCTTTTGACGTGTTCCTCACCCTGGTGCCCTCCAGATGTTTTGAATGACAACTCGCAGCATTCCTGACCATTGGCCATGCTGGCTGGGTCTGATGGGAGTTGACATCCAAAACATCTGGAGGGGCCCAGGTTGGGTAAGGCTGATCTATGCAGTTTGGAGGTTATGTGTTGGAACTGTAGATGTGTTGAAATCCTTTCTTACTTCACATGTCCCAAGACAGATTTCCTGCTTACCACCATTAACTTGATGTTGACTGGGTTCGCACAACATGCTAACCCACACATGGACCTTAGCTAGACCTAAGGTTTATCCTGGGATTGTCCCGGGGTCGTCCCTTCCTGCTCCTGGGATCCCCTGTGTGTCATTTACATGAACAGGGATGACCCCGGGACGATCCCGGGATAAACCTTAGGTCTAGCTAAGGCCACAGTGGTTGAGTGTGGGTTGCTGTTGAACTGTGGGTTGTTTGCTGAACCATGGGTTAGCATGATGGCTGAGCTCAGTACATTTTCTGCAGGGTGGCTTGTTAACCATGCAGGGTGGTTTATTTTTTATTAAACAAGCCCCCTTGAGAACCCCCTGTTGTTCGGTTGTTCAGGGTGGTTAACAACCCTCACTGCATGGTTAACAAGCCACCCTGGGGCAAATGTCTCTGGTTTAGACAACACACTAACCCACAGTTCAACAACAACCTGCACTCTACCACTGAGTGTGTTGCGTGAACATCCCCGTTGGCTGTCCACTTGCATGGACCTTCTGCTTGGAGCAGATGTGTTATCTTCCTCAAGATTGTTCTGCTCAATGCCTGGGCCCTGTCCAATATTCAAGGCTGGCTGATTTTATGGGATCCTCACTCCATTCCTTCAGGAGATGCCACCATTATCGTCCCCTTCAGCTCATCACAAGGAGCTCACATGTAACAATTCCCGTCCCCTGAAGTCTCCCCATTTTATGGGGAGTCACTGGTGGTGACCAGTCACTGGTGGTGACTCCCCACCAGTCACATTATTTGGTCAGCCTACAAAACTGAAAGCTACAGGGGTCGGTGTTCAGGAAGAGTGTTCCTACTCTGCCCCAAGACACAAGTCATGACTCGAATGTCTTTGCCCCTAGGTCCGTGGTTTTCAAACATTGTAATGGGTTGCCCTCAGGAGCACATCAAGGCTTCCTCAATTAAAAGATCAGTAACAGTGGACAAGAAAGGAAGCTCACCCACCACTGCCGACCTTCCCTGGCAGTGCGTAGCTGCAGGAGAGTTTGGTTGCGTGTTTCATGGTGCTCTCTGAGTTCACAGTACACTTAATCTTGCGTTAATGCACACTTTGCATGGTGCAGTAGCCTTGCTGAAGCTAAGCAGGTCCGGGAATGATCTGTATCTGGATGGGAGAACCCCTTGGTGGCCTTGTATACACTCCCTTGAGCCCCATCAGGGAAGAAAGGGGAAATATAGTGTGTGGGTGGGTGGGGGGAGGATTTTGATGGCGGGGCCCAACCAGCCTGGCGAGCGCTCTGCATGGACTGACCATGCTGCCAAGATCAAGGCCCAGAAAACATCTACAATGCGCAGAGCTTTGGCCAGCAGGCGTGCAAGGATATCAGTGTGGAACGAAGGTAGGAGGATTGTGAAATGAGCCAATGCAATGTCCATGCAACACGCAGCTGTATATTTCCAAATAACTGTGGTTTAATTCAACAGGTTTTTAGGAGAATTTGCAAAACTAGGTACAAATTTCCACACTTCGGGATTTCAGGGTATTGAGAGCTTAGTTTTTTTTAAAAAAAAAACTTTCATCCCTTCCAGGTAAGAAGCCCTGATCCTTGCATATCTGCTCTCAGCTACAAGTGACTATTTTTTCTGTCCCCCCCACCCCTCTTTCTCTCGTTTTCTCTCTTCTGCTGTCGTTATTTTGCTTGACGTCCTTGTCATGGTCTTCTTCTTGTCTGTGACTTTCCCTTGTTTGCAGATACATAACTGAATTTGTGGACCTGGGCAATGTATCAGCCTTACGAACGTTCAGAGTTCTCCGGGCGCTGAAAACAATCTCAGTCATTTCAGGTGAAAAAGAAAAACGATATCAGGTTAAACACTTGGGCTGCACTCACTAAACCTATGCACCATTCCCTGTAGCAAAATGGCTGTCGGTAGAACACGGCATTCAAATTGGTCGGCACTTGACTTGGGAATGGGTGAGTGTAGGGATGGGCACCTGTCAATAGAATACTTTTTCATATGTTCCCCACTCTCCAGAGTTATTTTGGGGTGGGCATCAAGAGCTCCTTGGGACTCTAAAATGTCCCTGCCCCAAGAACTATGAACACCGAACCCCAATCTCTCATCACCGTTTTCGTTTGGGAAGAAGCGACATTTCAAACTTTGGTGGTTAGAAATCAGACTGAATTTGGTTGTTAAAAGAAAAAAGAAAAATCCTCATGAGAACTGCTTGGGGTAAATTGCAACATATGAAAAACAAACAAAGAAAGAACTGGAAGACTAATAATTATAACAGAGGTCACTCGATGAAATTTGTCAAAGCTAATTTGCAGTCTTAACTAAAATGGAAATGCCATTTATGACTGAGGCAAAACCCTAAGGAATTCGAAGGATTCATCTTGTCCTTCCTCCTCGTTATCACTTGATCTGATTTAATTTTGATCCAACCCAACAGTGCAGTTTTCTATTGAATGTGGCCACGATCCACCATGGTGTTATTTGGCACAAGCCCTTTTCATTTCAATGGGGCCTGTGAAGGAGAACGTCCCAGTGGATTGTGTTCTAGTACGAATGGAATGAAAGTCCTATCTTCTCTGGCAATGCTTAATATGCTTAGTAAAGAATGCTTCTCTCTCTCGCTCTTTCTCTCGCTCTCGCTCTCTTTCTCAAATTGGCAATGGGGCTTTCTCTAAAAGCAGATCAGTGGAGAAAAATAAATATGCCCTTGGCGTATCTATGGACAGGTCTCATTCAGCCTTAGTGTTTAACATATTTGACCTGCATGGCAAGGTAGAGAAGATGGCAAAACAACCCCCGTGCATGGTAGTTCCTGTAGATGATTATCCTGAACAGATGTTGGCAATTAGAGGTCAAAAATAGTCCAAAGAGAGACTGTTTGTTTCTTTTAAAATACTTTTAAAAAAGAAAAAGGAAGAAAGAAAAAGGGGGGAAATCAACATCCGTTTAGGTGATGCGAAGAATTTTTCACTCCATTAGACAGCAAACGTTTGCACCGTAGCACTCCCGATTGAAACAGAACACCAGAGCAATAGTGCACATTATCTATACCCGCAGTGCGTCGAAGGTATGGGGACTTTGGTTACAGCAGAGCTGTTTTTCAGAAGGTAATTGGTAGGGGTGTGCATGGACCCCCCGCTCCACTTCACTTCCAGATCCGTGATTTTTGGATCGGCCCGGTTCGCTCCGCCCCCGCTCCGCCCATGTCTGCTCCGCTCCGCTCGGAGCTCCGGATCCGGATCGGAGCTCCGTTTCCCCCCCCCATAGGCTTGCATTAAGCTAAAAAAGTATACAACTTTTTTTCTGTGAAAGTTAGAAACCTCAAGTTTGGCACCATGACACCTCATGGAGGTATACACACGCACGCCAAGACTCAAGGCAATCCCATCATCCCCTGATTTTTGGGGAATTTATGAAAATCGGGCACCCCATTCACACCCTTTTCCATAGCTCCGTCAATTTGCACGTTAGAAACCTCAAACTCGCCACCATGACAGCTTATCCAGGGATACACATGCATACCAAGACTCAAGGCAGTCCCATCATCCCCTGATTTTGGGGGAATTTATGAAAATCAGGCACCCCATTCACACCCCTTTCCATAGCTCCGTCAATTTGCATGTTAGAAACCTCAAACTCACCACCATGACAGCTTATCCAGGGATACACATGCACGCCAAGACTCAAGGCAGTCCCATCATCCCCTGATTTTTGGGGAATTTATGAAAATCCAACACCCCATTCACACCCCTTTCGATAGCTCCGTCAATTTGAACATTAGAAATCTCAAACTCACCACCATGATAGCTTATCCAGGGATACACATGCACGCCCAGACTCAAGGCAGTCCCATCATCCCCTGTTTTTTGGCGGGGCTTAAACCTGCAGACATCTCAATGGGGCCATTTCAAAGGAAATCCCAACATGCCATGAATTGGGGAGTATGAATCTTCTTCCACACTTGAGAAATGGATTTGGAACTTCCAAAACTCCAAGTGAGCACAGGAAGGACTTCTCCCCTGAGTCAAAGCCAGACACACACAACATCCCTGTGAGGCGGGCAGGGGAGGAGAGAGGGAAGGCAGGCAGCAGACATTTCTGGGGGCATAAGGAAGTGAGCCAAGGATAAGCCAGTAATGCATATAAAATGGAATAAATAAATAAATAAACAAAGGAGGGGTGGAATTAAAAGCAGCAGTGTTGCTGAATAAACAACAAGAAGAACTTTTTTAAAAAGGCTATATCTGTCTTTTACCAGCAATAGGGGGACGTGCCCAGGGGAGGGGGAAGCAGCAGCTGCCAATTTGACTGGTGGTCAACCAGTCTTTTAAGAAGCAACGCTGTCAGTTCAACTCATGAAAGACATTGCTCCACCACTAAGAAGTAAAACTGTCATTTCAACTCATGATAGGCATTGCTCCACCGGGTTACTCTCTTTGGAAGGCTCTGATGGCCTTCCAAGTACAGGAGAGAGTGAGGGCACGTCCACATGGGATGCCCTAGGAGAGCTCATCCCCTTGTACCACATCTTTTCAGTTGTTCCCCAAAGTTAGGGTGGGTAGCAGTGCTTTCTTATTATTGGCTTAGTATATGATTTCACAGGTTGTGTTTGTGCATTTGGTGGGGCTACTGTTTTTAAAAAACACTGGGAAAAGTCCATTCAGACTAAGAAAGAGAAGTTCCCAGAATCCCAAGTTACCCGTTTTGCCTATCCCCTCCTCCAACTTTGGGATCATGTGATCATGACCGGGAGTTGACTCTGCCCCTCAGCCCTTCGGAAAAGGTATTTTTCCCGCTGGTTTTTTAAAAAATTCTAGAGCGTGACCCGCACCACGCAGAGAGCTGAGAGTAGTCTCAAAATGACCCCCATCCACGACTCTCCAAGCACAAGAATTTTTAGAAAGATAGCTTCAAAAACAACACAGTTATCTGCAATTCTTTTCCGCAATGCAATCCTATGGGCGAAATGTTTCAAGATAGCAATAGAAGCGGAACGCGGAAACCGGAGCGCTCCGAAAATGGGCGCTTCTCTTCGCCTTGCTTCAAGGGGTCCGCGGTCCGCTTCTACTCTGCCTCTGGGCAAGGCGGAGCAGGCCAATTCGCTCCTGCTTCTGCGCTTCTAATCGGAGCGGAGCACATGCCTAGTAATTGGTACAGTGAAGGGCTGCCCTTGAAGGCAGTAGCGAAAATCCCTTTG
This sequence comes from Elgaria multicarinata webbii, assembly GCF_023053635.1. Classification (NCBI taxonomy): domain Eukaryota; kingdom Metazoa; phylum Chordata; class Lepidosauria; order Squamata; family Anguidae; genus Elgaria; species Elgaria multicarinata. Next base: position 39,537,694 of record NC_086171.1, on the reverse strand, counting down.
GGCCTCATCTACACCAAGCAGAATATTGCACTATGAAAGCGGCATGTAAAAGGCAGGAGCCACACCAAGCAGGATATAGCACTATGGAAGTAGTATGAAAGCAGTATATGGTCTGTGTCAATGAGCCCCAAAAGTTGTCAGTCCACTTCAATACCGCTGCAAAGCAGTCGTGTGGCTTCTGCCTTTTATATACCGCTTACATATTGCTTTCATAGTGCAATATCCTACTTGGTGTAGATGAGCCCTTGGTTTGAATGGATCTGGATTTCCCTGTACGCACCCATTTGAGTCATGGACAAAAATGTGCATCTGGGAAACACGGTTGGCTTTCCCAGTGGAGGCTGGTGGCTCCCATGTCAGTGGGGCAGTGAATCCGCTCCGGGTTTCAGTCAGAACTCTAAAGGACTCTTTGCACCTTGCAGAGTTCCTTTAGAGTTCTGAATGGTTCTGACTGAAACCCAGAGCGGATTCACCGCCCCACTGACATGAAAGCCATGCTAATGTATATCTATATATACACATTTAGAAAGCATGACTAGGACTTATTAAAATTTCACAGGAGGAAAAGCCAACCAATTATTCATCCAAATAAATTATTCTGTTAATTTGCACCTTGCGCCAGATCAACCCAGACCAATGGGAGGCCTCAGGGAAAGATTTGGGGGAGTCCCTCTTGTCCCTGGCTGCAGGCCCCCTGAAAATTGCCTCCTGCATAGCAATAAAGCTGTGGGGGGGGGAATCCCCATTGGCACCAACAGACAGACACTCAGGGCCAGTGGAGGCTGGTGACTCCAATGTCAGTGGGGCAGTAGATTGAGGTTTCAGTCAGAACCAGTTAGCACTCTAAAGGATCTGTCCAATGTGTGGAAACCTTGGATAGGTCTTTCAAAGTTCTGACTGAAACCCAGAGCAGATTTATTTATTATTATTTATTTTATTATTGCATTTATATCCCGCCTTTTTTCCTTTAAGGCACCCAAGATGGTGTACATAATCCTCCTCCTCCATTTTATCCTCACAACAACAACCCTGTGAGGTAGGTTGGGCTGAGGGTCTGTGATTGGCCCAAAGTCACCGAGTGGCCTTCCATGGCCTAGTGGGGACTAGAACCCGGACCTCATGACTCCCAGTCCAACACTTTAGCCACTACACCACACTGGCTCTCAGATTCATTACCCCACTGACAGCCTTCACTGGGCTGGTGGAAGCTGCCAGCCTCCACTGGGCTTCCCTCAAAGTTCATCATCTGACACACACAGCAGAAAGTGGGGGTGGAATGGACTGCACCACTTCATGAGGGGGAAGTGGTGTAGCAGATCCCAGATTCTCAGGAATGCAGCACAGGCACTTTTTTTTTTATTAGCGGTGACTCTAAGGTCATCTGCCACCCTCACCTTGGACTTCCCTTTTCCCTCTGAGCTGAGCTGCAATCATTCCCTGTTCTGTTTCCAAGTCTTTTGGGGTGGTGTCTTAAACGGGCCATGAAGACCCGTTATTTCCCAAAAGACCTGCTCCAGGTGGAGAGAAAACCGCCAGCAGTGGTATGTTGCTAGGGATCAACACAGCTGCATTTTTGGACTCTCCTTGTGGGTTGAGCTGTGAAGACGGTCAGGATCACACCACTTTCCCTCCTATACAAAGAGCCTTTGGCGGAGGTGAATTGGGCTGCTCCACTCCCACTTCTACGACCCGAAATGGACGAAGCCCCGTCTGAATTTCGTTGCACATGCGGAGATCCAGGTGAGGAGGCTTCCTGACCTGCTTTAGAAGCCCCTCATGGACTGTAAAAGAAGGGGGTGCAGAAGTTCCGTTCTGTCCTGTAAACTGAGAACTCAGTTATGGAAGATGGCACTCTTTGCCCATGCTCAGAGATGCTCTCTCCTTTGTTACCACTTCCTATTTTCTGAGGTCAAATTATTTTGCTCTGCAGCTAAATCCTGACATGTCTCGTCTCATCTTAAGTACTGTCTCTCAGGCAGTGTCTGGATTAGGCCTGGAAGCAGAGTGCCAACTTACCCATGAAACAGAACTCCAGGCTGCCCACTCTTCTGAGATGAAAGTGGGGGAGGCCTGATTATTGCCGTCCCAATCCTGATTCTCTCCAAATGTATTAGACGTCAACTCCCAGAATTCCCAGCACATGCTGGCTGGGAATTATGGGAGTTTCAGTCCAAGGTATCTGGAGAGGATGCCAATTTGGGGGAGCTTTCCTTATAGGAAGGTGAGAATTGTGTGCAGTTTTGGAGAGTCGTTCTAGCAGCACGGAATAACTGGATTGGTGCGTGGGGAAGACAACGTCTTCTTCCCAAGCTACTGGGTTAAGAGTATCAATAACCCCCTGGCACAGCTACAGAGCCAGCTCTGGAAGATGGGCCCCCAAGACCAGAAAAGGTTCCATTTTCATTCTCACTGAATGTGAGGAACCAAAAAAATGCAGAGACAGCCTGAGGGGATTCTAGGCTAAGCATCTTCCAGGGGAACGGGCCTTACAGAAGGTTCTTTATTATTTATTTATTTATTTATTTATTTATTTATATAGCACCATCAATGTACATGGTGCTGTACAGAGTAAAACAGTAAATAGCAAGACCCTGCTGCATAGGCTTACATTCTAATAAAATCATAATAAAACAATAAGGAGGGGAAGAGAATGCACCGAACAGGCACAGGGTAGGGTAAAACTAGCAGTATAAAGTCAGAACAAAATCAAGTTTTAAAAGCTTTAGGAAAAAGAAAAGTTTTTAGCTGAGCTTTAAAAGCTGCGATTGAACTTGTAGTTCTCAAATGTTCTGGAAGAGCGTTCCAGGCGTAAGGGGCAGCAGAAGAAAATGTACGAAGCCGAGCAAGGGAAGTAGAGACCCTTGGGCAGGTGAGAAGAGCGAAGAGCATGAGCGGGGCAATAGTGTGAGATGAGAGAGGAGAGATAGGAAGGAGCTAGACAGTGAAAAGCTTTGTAGCTTTTACTCAAGACCCTTTCACCACAAATCCTTGTGCTGGCATTTTGTCGCTGTTCCTTCCCACCTTACAAAATGCGCACATCCTAAATCATTACTACGAATCTGGGTGTGCAGAAACCTTAATCTAGAAATAGGCTTATTCGATAGCCTTGGGCGATTCTGTCAGCATAGTGTAGCATACTTTTCAGAGCTTGTGTGAGGATGAGACGTACTGTCTTGTGCACCTACAAGAAGCCCATAGAAATCATAACCATGAAAACCTCTAAGAAGAAGGTTCCCACAGGGGAAGACCCACATGGGAAGACCTGATATAATCTAACTGGGGGCTGTTCGTGATGGTTTAGAAAGAGTACCGAGAGGCAGTTACCAAAATAAACTTTCCAACTTCCTGGTGGCTCTGACTTGAAAGGCAAAATCCTGGCTTGGATCCAGATTTACATAATATTTATTTATTTATTTATTGCATTTCTATGCCACCCAATATCGCTTTCTGGGTGGTTCACAAAAGTTACTTTATGTATCTACTTTAGGTGTATAGATGCATACTTAGAAGTAGTTACTCTGAGGCCTTAGCTAGATCTAAGGTTTATCCCAGGGTCATCCCTGCCTGCTCCCGGGATATCCTGTGTGTCATTTACATGAACAGGGATGACTCCGGGACAATCCCAGAATAAACCTTAAGACTAGCTAAGTCCTTAGTGAAATTTAAAGGTTCTGTAGCTCTCTCCACAGTGGGGGCGGGGTGGGAAGGTGGTGATCAGGTGAGCTATGTGTAAGTATGGCCAATCTTACCTGCTGCTGCCTTGCGCGCTGCTCCTCAGTCTCCCGCCAGACGGACGGCCTTGTTCAGCAAGCAGGGTAAGCCATAGGATGGTCTGTGGGAGCCCAGCGTCCTGCTGCCCCGCGAGTTGAAAATCGCAGGTAAGCTTTTTACATAAATCACGATTTGTGCAAAATGGCGGCTGTAAATAGCGCCATTTCTGCAACATTGCAGGCATAAATGTTCAATAAATGGCACTGTTTATGGCTGCCATTTTGCGCAAAATCACAACTTATATAAAAAGCTTACCCACCCACTTTTCTCTGCGAGACGGTGGCTAGTGAGGCAGCAGGACGCCAAGTCGGGCAACCTCAGGGGTCTGCATACTGGCTTCTAGTGGGTCAAGCAGGTGGATGTTCACCAGACTCCATCCCTCAGATAGCTCAACACCCCTACCTGTGTGCCAGCCCAGCCTGCTGCCCAGGTGCAAACTGTGGACAGACAATTCAAGGGCCCTGTGGCTCTCTCTTCTGAGAGTTCTTTTATCTTTAAGCTGGACTTGAACCAGAAAGCCCTTCAAAGATATGGTGCCTTCAAATAAAGGATTGTCCTCAGTAAAGCAGGACACATGGCCACGCTGCATGGATGCAACCCCCAGCATCATGAGCCAGGACTAAGCCCTGCTAGTCTAGTCCCCTCACTTCTGTCCACTGCTTTGAGGTCTCACTCCTGGTTTCCCTCACAGGCCTTAGCTAGACCTACCTGCTATCCCGCGATGGGGGAGAGAAGATCTCGCGTTGTGTTTAACGCGAGATCCCTCGTCTGTCTACATGTGACGACCTCAGCAGGAGAGGTATTGCGTTTGCCATTTAAAATTTTTTTTTTAAAGGACCAGCAGCACACGAATGCTCGTGCACTAAAGGTTAGTCCTTTTAAAAATTTATATTATTTTCCCTGCTCCCCCCACCCTACCCCGATGGGTGGAGCGCTCCTGAGGAGTGCTGTGCCCCGTGCACGGCTCCCAGATCCTCGCAAGGAATCACACAGAGCCAGGCCAACCCGCAGAACCTGGCCACATGTTCTGCAGTCTCAGGCCCAGCCCGGGACCGTGGAAAAAACAGGGCCAAAGGGGAGGGCTATATCCCGGGGCAAGGGAGGGATGATCCCTCCCTGATTCCGTGATCCCCTGTGCATTATGTGGACGCACAGGGACAATCCCAGGGTTTGCCCTGGGATCATAGAATCATAGAATAGCAGAGTTGGAAGGGGCCTACAAGGCCATCGAGTCCAACCCCCTGCTCAATGCAGGCATCCACCCTAAAGCATCCCTGACAGATGGTTGTCCACCTGCCTCTTGAAGGACTCTAGTGTTGGAGAGCCCACAACCTCCCTAGGTAACTGGTTTCATTGTCATGCTGCTCTAACAGTCAGGAAGATTTTCCTGATGTCCAGCTGGAATCTGGCTTCCTTTAACTTGAGCCCGTTATTCCATGTCCTGCACTCAGGGAGGATCAAGAAGAGATCCTGGCCCTCCTCTGTGTGACAACCTTTCAAGTATTTGAAGAGTGCTCTCATGTCTCCCCTCAATCTTCTCTTCTCCGGGCTAAACATGCCCAGTTCTTTCAGTCTCTCTTCATAGGGCTTTGTTTCTAGACCCCTGATCATCCTGGTTGCCCTCCTCTGAACATGCTCCAGCTTGTCTGCGTCCTTCTTGAATTGTGGATAAAGCCCTGTCTAGCTAAAGCCACAGTCTCCTAGTCTAATAACAAACAATGGCAGAATTGTGAACAGAATGGTTACAGTCACTTCACCTGAAGTAGAATTCAAAGCAAATTTGGGGGTTCCTTCACAGGAATCTTGAGAGACAGGAAGACCACCAGAGTTTTAATAGGCTCATGACATTTCTCCAGGGGACCCCAGAACATCCTTGTCAGCATGTTGATGGAGTACTTTCTCAGTGAAACATGCGAGGAATTTTGAGGGGGAACTCTGTGTGTGTATGTGTGCATATGCATGTTTATACGACTAATGGGATGTTACAAGAGAAGTTCATGCATACTTATGAGCTGCTTAGTAGAGTGACAGGAAGGGGGGCAGAGAAAAGAGAGAATTTGCACTACCCAAATCCATCCTTGAACTGGAATGCCGCAAAACATTAATATCCACACTTTTCCAAAATTTGTCATCAAAGTTTAAACGTCAGATAAGGTGTACAAAAATGTGTGTAGTGCATAAAGCTGCTATACCCACAAAACACATATATTGCACAGAAGAGCGCAGAGGAATGCAGCATCTGTGATGTCAAAAAATGCACGTAATTTGAAAAAATGCACACATTTTGAGAAACCTGCATGAACGTTCATGCAGACATTTAAAGAAAATTCGCAAACTGGTGCAGAAATGGGATCGAAGGAACTTCCATGTAGGAAAAGGGAGAAACAGGGGAATCATACCTGACCGATTCATCCATCCCTAACTGTGGCCAAAGACTCCGGGACATTTTCCTGTCAGTAAAAATGTCATATGCTTATTGGAATTCCTTATATTTCACATGCCTGAGCTCACCTCACCCAGTGAGACACCCTCCAGTTTAAAAAAGAATTCTATAAGGAGATGAAACTAGATGAGGGACTAGCAACCAAGGTCTGCTCATCCTGATTTACTCTGCTACACTAAGAAACAGGACGAAAAGTGTTTGGTGTGTATTTCTGATTGCCAACATCTGCTACGGATAGCACAGAGAGCTATAACACAAGTAACGCATTCGATTCTCATAGGAGAACCGATTGAGGGACGCTCACAGGTTTTCAAAGCTTGGTGTGGCTTGCTAGTTTGAAATGCTTTTTTAAAAAATTAAAAAGGGGCTTCTTCTTTGCTGCGGGATACCAGATTATGGGCGCAACCCACCAAGGAGTCAACCGGCGCATGCTAACGATTGAAACAATTGTGCAAGACCTCACAGGTCCCATTTATTTCTGTGAAACATGCGCAGGAGAACTTTTCCAGAAGGGTTGTGCCCTGCAGGACTAACTTCTGATGATATCCTCAGGTGTTTGACTCTGCTAATAGGAACTGTTTCAATGAAGTGTGTTAACGGTTGCAGCAAAAGGACTGAGAGACACACCTCCAGTGAGGAAGGGGACGCAATTCGATTGGCCAATAAAACTGGTCATTTTAAATCCGCCCTCTTGCTTGCTGTGTGTGTCTGAGTATTAACTGCAAGAGCTCTGGTTTATTGATTGTCGTTTTCCAGGATAATTGTATTACAGACAATGATGGAGCTGTATCCTTGTGCTTACATTTGTATAGACTCTAGGCCTGCCTTGCTAAAGATCCACCAAGTTGAATCCAGTTCACCAGCCATCTAGGGCCACCTGCCACGGATTATTTTAGTTCTTCCTTCCTTTTCTTGCTGTCCACCCAAGTAGACACGATGTTAATTACATGAATGCAATTAACGTGCACATCTTTTTATTTTTATTTTATTAAGACATTTGTATACCACCCTATATCACAAGGATCTCAGGGCGGCGTACAGATAAAATCATAGAATCAAGGAACAGTAGAGTTGGAAGGGGCCTACAAGGCCATGGAGTCCAACCCCCTGCTCAAGGCAGGAATCCACCCTAAAGCATCCCTGACAGATGCTTGTCCAGCTGCCTCTTGAAAGCCTCTAGTGTGGGAGAGCCCACTACCTCCCTAGGTAACTGGTTCCATTGTCATACTGCCCTAACAGTCAGGAAATTTTTCCTGATGTCCAGCCAGAATCTTCCTGTAACTTGAGCCCGTTATTCCGCCTCCTGCACTTTGGGAGGATCGAGAAGAGATCCTGGCCCTCCTCTTTGTGACAACCTTTTAAGTATTTGAAGAGTGCTATCATGTCTCCCCTCAACCATACAAACAGTATAAAACAAAAAAATATACACAGCTAAAAACAATTTTTCTAATGTATATAACAGCCGTTCCCCCCCTCCCGGGGGGTGGGGGAGTGGGAGAAGCAGAGGAGCCTCAAATCTGCGGTGGCAGGGAAGGGGGATATTTAACACTTTCTCTCCCTGTGGCAATCCTGACAAGAAAAAAAATCCTCTCCCAAGCTGCTGTTTGCATTGCAAGGGAAACCTACATCTAATAGGCTTAGGGTGCAATCCTATCCCTCTAGACAGAAAAGAAAAAAATGTCCTAAAATTCCCAGCATTCCTCAGACAGAATGAAGAATAAAAAGGAAAGGGGGAATCAAAATACAGAGTTAACATCTTTAAAATCAAATTATGCTGATAAAACTGGCTGGTTAGTCAGGAAAGGCTTGAATAATAATAATAATAATAATAATAATAATAATAATAATAATAATAATAATAATAATAATAATTTTATTTCTTACCCGCCTCTCCGATTGGATCGAGGCGCGGAACAACAGCAAGCATAAAATACATTAAATACTGATTAAAAACATAGTATACACTGTTAAAAAAAACATCCTAAAAGCATCCTAAAAGCATCCTAAAAGCATCCTAAAATTCCACTGGATAGGCCTGCCGGAAGAGTTTAGTCTTGATAGCTTTCTTGAATGCTAAAAGACTATCAAGCAGACGAGTCTCCTCCAGCAGGCCATTCCACAGTCTGGGAGCAGCAGAAGAGAAGGTCCTCTGGGTAATGATTGTCAGCCTAGTCTTTGCTGAGTGAAGTAAATTCTCCCCAGAATTTTTTAAACTAAAAAAAAAGTCTTCAACAAGCACTGAAAAGGGAACAATATTTTAGCTAGCTTGCCTGACATCAACAGACAATGAGTTCTGTAGAAAGGGAGCCAATACTCTGAAGACTCTACTCTGAGTGGACTCCAAATGGACCACGGGTCCATGTGGAACCAGCATGTGGATATGGCTTCAACATTAGGCAGTAGAGGCTGGTAACTCCAAGGTCAGTGGGACGATGAATCCGCTCCGGGTTTCAATCAGAACCAGTGACTGGTTCTGATTGAAACCCGGAGCGGATTCATCGTCCCACTGACCTCGGAGCCACCTGCCTCCACTGACATGAGGAGAAATGTCTTGGCAATTGAACCACCTACCTAGAAGGTTGGTGCCTCTTCCTTGCTGGAGATCTTCAGACAGGGCTGGGGACAACCATCTGCTGCAGATGCCCTAGTTCTGTATTTCCTGCATTGTGCAGGGAGTTAGACAAGATGGGTTATGAGGCCCCTTCCAACCCTACAATTCAAAAAGCAACTTCAGGGAGGCTATTTCTGTTGGGACCCCAGCAGAGAAAGAGCTGAAATCCCCCTCCTCTTCTCCCATGGCTCTGAGTCTGCACTGGCTTCCTTCCAGCTATTTACATGTTTGTTTGTTTGTTTTAAAAAAGTGCATTTTATATTATATGACACTCTGTTCAGTTTGCAATCTGCCCAGAGAACACCTGCGATTGCGCAGCGTGAAAAATATAGGCGGTTAGAACCCGATTTAGTCCTGCTTGGAGTATTCCTATTGAAATCAATGGGGGGGGGAGTTACTCATTGATTTCAATGGGCCTACCCTTAAGAAATAAATGGGCTGTTAATTGCATTCACCCACTTAATGTTATGTCGACTTTGGCCCTGAGCCTGCAAAAGTTAAAGAGGTGGTTGTGGAGGGCGGGAGGGAGGGAAGTGTTCATCCAGAACTGAGCAAGCCACAATCCATGGCTGGTGGACTTGATCACAAGTTGCGCAGACATGGACCGCAAGTCCCCACCCGTGCCCCGGCATTGCTTTACATGCCTCCCTGCACCCCGGGCTAGCCCAGATCTCTCCTTCCACGATGTCTCTGCCATTTTGAATGCATGAAGCAGCCTTATCCAGTCTGGCCTGGTTTGACCGGCAGCATCTGTCCAGGGTTTCAGACAGGGCAGGGTCTTTATCATCAACTGTTAGCTGATACTTTTAACCAGAGGCGCCAGGACTGAACCTGGCCAACCTATGTGCAAAGCATCATTTTGACTACATAGGCATGTGCAGCATATTTCATTAGGGTGTACACCCCGGGAATTTTGTTTTCAATTTTTTTTGAAAAGGTGAACATTTATTGAATACTCAGTCATAAAGGATGTTATTTTTATTCATTTATCTATTAAAAACTGTAGCCACTGATGTCCTACTCTGCATTCAGCTTGCTTGACTGCAAGATGGCCACTGCAGGTGGGGGGGGGAGAAATGAGGAGAAATGGCCCCCTCAATTCAGCACTTATTGCTTGAGACATCTTTAAGGTGTGCCTGAGCACACCTGGCACACCTCTTGCGCACGTCTATGTTCGACTAGTGAACTCTGGCCCCTTCCTACGCATACACAACAGTCGGCAGTCAGGGAGGGATTGATAGCCCAAGAACTATTTGGTACTGCCTCTTTCCTCATCCAACCCAGTGTCCTCCGGGTGGTTTGGCATACAAGTACCATGAAACCCAGCCAACATGACCAATGTTGCAGATAGTGGGAGTTGTAGTTCGACACTTCTGGAGAGCTCCAGGTTAGGGAAGTCTGGTTTAGGGGTACGGGGAAAGGGGAACAGTCCTCGGGGGGGGAAGAGGTAGAAAAGAAGGGATAGAATAAATGTCTTTGCAGCATAGGGAGAGGATCCAAAGAATTACCCCCAGCATGTTGAAAGGTTTGGTGCCCAGTGAGATCCCTTTGAGAGAAGATCCTTCTGCCTTGTCCCAAGCTGCTTTTGAAATCTCAGTTTCAAAAGCAGATTGCTGTGTGGCTTGGAGAACCGCCAGATGAGAAACACATGCCCTAAATCCTCTTTTGAATGGAAGTATGACTCAACTCTTTGGTTTATTTAAGGGTTATGCCCCAACTCTTTGCAGCAATTGTTTTTTTCCTCTGCTGCTGCTGCTATACAATTCCCAGCCTCCCCTGGCTGCCCTTGTAACTCGAGGGGTCCCTGCCAATCAGGGATCACGCAGAGAACCTCACACTGCCACACGGCTGATTGGATTTGGTTAGGTGGTGTTGCCACAAAGCCAATTCAGAGTAAGGTCTGTCGGAGGCAGAGAGGGCGTCTCACTATGGTCGTTCTCACACCCATTCACAATTCCCAGCCTCCCCTGGCTGCCCTTGTAACTCGAGGGATCCCTGCCAATCAGGGATCACGCAGAGAACCTCACACTGCCACACGGCTGATTGGATTTGGTTAGGTGGCGTTGCCACAAAGCCAATTCAGAGCAAGGTCTGTCGGAGGCAGAGAGGGTGTCTCACTATGGTCGTTCTCACTCCCATTCACAATTCCCAGCCTCCCCTGGCTGCCCTTGTAACTCGAGGGATCCCTGCCAATCAGGGATCACGCAGAGAACCTCACACTGCCACATGGCCGATTGGATTTGGTTAGGTGGCGTTGCCACAAAGCCAATTCAGAGTAAGGTCTGTTGGAGGCAGAGAGGGCTTCTCACTATGGTCATTCTCACTCCCACTCACCACCCTCCCCAACACACACAAATCAGTGTGGGTGGGTTGTGTGTGGATGAGGCAATATGTTCATGAAATACACTCCTCTTACATATGATACGCCTGGCCCTCAAGACCATAGCATCCAGATTAAGGGTGGGCTAAAAGACATCAAATGAGAATATTCAAGAGCCAGGTTGAAGGGGTGAAAATATCTTTTTGTTGTTGTTTTTGCTGCTACTCCCAGTACTCTAGTTGCTTCCTCTTGTTCAGCAGCCACCATTTTTCTTCAGAAGTTCATTGAGAACAGTGGTATGTAATAATCTAACTCCCAGGAGGGTTCTGGGGCGTGGGAGGCAGTCCCCCAGCTTCTGGGGGGAAAGTCTCTTTGTTTCTGCTGCCTCTGACAGTAAATCCCCATTTTCCTGCCTTTATTAGAATGTGTTTATTAGGGGTGTGCACGGACCCCCCGCTCCGCCCTGCGGGCCGATCCAAAAATTTCGGATCGGCCCGCTCAGCTCCGCTCTGCTCTGCGCCGCTCCACTCCGGCCATAGTCTGCTCCTCTTCGTCGCGGAACTCCGGCTCCGAATCGGAGCTCCGCAGTGGAGGGGAGTGGCGCCAGGTAAGGCCCCCTCCCTCCTCTCCCTTACCTGCAGAGACCAAGGGGGAAGGGGGCCTTACCTGCATCCGTCCGCAGTCCCTCGGCTTCTTCAATTGAGCCCGTGGCTCAACCAGGAAGTCTGGGCCGCAAGAGGGACCGCAGACGGACGCACGTAAGGGAGAGGAGGGAGGGGGGTTACCGGGCCCTGCCGCCGTCGCCGCATGGGCGACAGCGACAACGGCAGGGCCCGGTAAACCCCACTTACCTTTCTGGCGAAGCTCCGGATCGAGGTGAAGGATCCGCCTTCACCTCGATCCTCTTCGCCACGCTCCGCCGGTCCCCCAATCCTCTTCGCCTCCGCCTTAAGGGTAGGCGAAGCCCCCCGCTCCGTTCCTGCTTCTCCGGTTTGAGGAGAAGCGGAGCACATCCCTAGTGTTTATTCCATTTTTTAAAACTCCTGACCTATTTTATCTTATGTATAGCGTTTCATTGGAAAGAGCTATATAAATTATTATTATTATTATTATTATTATTATTATTATTATTATTATTATTATTATTATTCTCCCCACAACCACCACCAGAAAAATCACCAAAGGGACTCCCCTCCACCCCAATTTTGTTAGTCACAAATGGGACAACGAAATTGGCTTGCAGAGAGGAGAGCAATATTTCGGCTTTTACTTCCGGAAAGAAAAATTCCCCAAAAAGAATTTTGAGGGGGCAGCTTAGCACTCCTTATAGGAGCCAGGTTCTAAAAAGCATCTCGAAAATGCTGCAGGAATTTAGGCAAAGCCACCCCCACTGGCTGCAAAATGTCTCTTGCCTCCGGTCTAATAAGAAAACTCGCTGTTCAATTTAATGCTTGGATGGCAGGAGTTAAACCGATGGTTCTGCGGCTCTCGGTAAAAAGACTCCACCCTGTTTAGCTGTAATGCTGTTGCTCTCTATTGGCTTTGTGTCCACGACGGATTATTTCCCCCAGTAGATTGAATCACGCCTGAAATTCAAATGCGTCTTAGCAGTTACCTTCCAAACCTTGGCAGCAAGCTCAGGGGAGCGCAAAGATCCTCAAGCCAGGTTTTTCCTGCCCTCTTCGGTCCTTCACCTTTGACACCTAAGAGATGGCCCTTCGTCTACCTGGTGCCCTCCCGACGGTTTGGACTACAACTCCCAGCTTGGACTACAATTCCTGACTAGGTTGGGGAAGGCTGGCCTAGGGGTTGCCAACTGTCTCTTTTATTTTTATTGGCCTTTGCTCCTGTGCCTTTAAAGAGCATCCTGGTACACAGAGATGCTTCAGGTTGAGGCTTTCCCCATTATTTTCTTTCTATGTTAGGAACACGTTCACACATCTACTTTGCACAAGGCAGAGTGCACGTGTAAAGGCATATCAGTAAGGCCAGAAAAAGAAGCTGGCAACCTGACAAACGACCCGGGCACATTTCACACTGATACCCAAGAGAAAGTTTGAAGCACACAGTCAACTCTTCCGTTGATATCAATGGGGCATAAAACAGCTTGGTTCTGATGGATTGAGCTCATGTTGGCTAAACGACGTGAAGGTTTTTTTTTTTTTTTTTAATGAGGAATGCACACTCCCAGCTATTTACAAAACAAATAGTGGGGGGAGGGGAGAGGAGGGGGAGACAGAATTGAAGTGATTGAAGACAAAATTTCTGCAAATCTTTGTAAGAATTTCACTCTGATGGACAAAGAGTAGTCAGAGGCCATAGCTAGACAAGGTGATATCCTGGGGCTTTCCCTGGGATCATCCCTGTCCATCCACAGGGGATCCCAGGAGCAAGGAGGGATGATCCCTCCTTCCCCCCCCCCGGGATCTCACCTGAGCCTTTGAGCCTGCTTTTTCCGCGGTCTCAGGCTGATCCCGAATCCACGGAACGTGTGTGCGGGTGTTGCAGTTTGTCCCAGCTCCTTGCAGTTATTCGCAAGGAGCCGGGACCCGCGCACGGGGCGCAAAGCATCGGGATTGGGGTGCGGGGAGCGGGGAAAAATATTTAAAATAAAAAACTTACCTTTTGCGCACAAGCGTTTGTGTGCTCTTCTTCTTTAACAAAAAACAAAATGGTGGCCGCAACATCCTGTCCCTCCGAGGCCATTGCGCACCACGTGTAAACAGATAAAAATATCGCGAGATCTTCACTCCTCCCTCACCCTAGACCAGGTAGGTCTGGCTGAGGCCAGAGATGCAAAAGAGGAAAGGGACCCTGCACCTTTAATAGTTGTGTGGCTGGCTGGTGCATGCTGGGAATTGTAGTCCAACACATCTGGAGGGTACCAGGTTAAAGTGATAACGTTCCATGATGTTCCTAGAAAGCTTTCCCACTAAGCTACATAGGTCTCTGCAGGCTAGAATCCAGCCTGATTTGTTCTCCTCAAGATCAAATGCAGCCTATCAGCCACGTATGGTGGCCTGTCATATGCTGGACACCACGTCCCATTTTATGTAGTCCCAGGCAGACAGCTCACCTAGCTTTATTGACTCGCTGGTGGGCCAATGAACATGGCTGTTACGTTGTGTTTGGCTCAATGAACCAAACATTGTAGATGCCTGGCTTTAGGTTTAAACTCACATGGTATATATTTGCTGGGGGCGGGGAGGAGTGAATATTCCTGGAAATGTTCTGATGCCGGAGAAGATTAAATATATATTTTTGTAAAAAAAAAAAAAAAAATCAACACAGAGGGGATTATCTTTCTATTTAAAACTGCAATAACTGGATGAACAGAACACACGATGGAAACTGACCTTAAAAATTAGCGTTGTTGGGAATCTGGCTCCCAAAAATCTCACCCTGGCGAACAGCTGTTTTGGACAATGATTTAAAAACAAATCCACCCCACCCGCCCCTAAAAGTCCACATCCTTGCATTGATTTTTTTTTAAAAAAAAAACACCCTCACTTTTGAAAGGACGGGATGGATCTTTAATCCCCAGCTGATTAAAAAAGCTGCTTCACTTGCAGGATGGCAGTGCTGCGATGATTGCTTGAGAGATCTGGCATATTAATACAACGATAAAAGCAACACCGGGGGTTGATACACAGCCTGCCTCCTGACGGCACGCGGCGGGTCCCTTTCAGGTTACTTGCTGACATGGGAAAGGGTTAGGATGGCGGCTTAGCTATGACCCCTCCTGACACCCAGAGCAAACCAGGCATCTACAAAAAAGAAAGAAAGGAAGGAAAATAAATGTTTTAAAGGTATATACACATATATGTTCCCTGGGCTAGGGATGGCGAAGTTCCTTGCATCCGATTCTTCGGACGCTTGCCCCGTTGCCACTGCCATTCACCCACACTCCTTGGGCCGCTTCTTTTGAGGCTCAGCGAGGCCTAGCGAGTGGTCAGCAGGCACACACCCCCTTTCTCTGGAAATTACGTATTTCCCCCTGTTGCATGAATGGCGTCCTTTACTCCGTTCGCACCTTCACTCTTACGTAAACTGGGCCTTTACGACTGGCATTTACGCAGTGGGGTGGGTGGGAATACATAATTTCCGGAGCCTCCAACGTGGCGCACAGTGGGAAAAATGAGCATTTCTGTGTGCATTTTTTAAAAGTGTGGACTTCTCCCACCCTTGATTTAAGAGGGAAAAGGCACACGCTTTGAAAAATGCACATTTCAAAGTGCATTCTCACGAATGCAAATTCAAGTTTGGGAATGTGAGGATAGCTTTTCCCCCCCCCTTTTTTTTTTTTTTATTCCTCCGTTTTTTAAATAAAATAGCGCTCCTATTTGCATTTGGGTCAAATTCAGATGATTTGTGGACTGAACTAAAATTCTAATGATTGCTACTCTGGTTTGGAGGTTGTTCCTTAAACTACCATGTCCCGGTCTGGATGTCCCAAATAAGATAGCTTCATAGAATCATAGAATTATAGAATAGCTGAGTTGGAAGGGGCCTACAAGGCCATTGAGTCCAACCCCCTGCTCAATGCAGGAATCCACCCTAAAGCATCCCTGACAGAGGGTTGTCCAGCTGCCTCTTGAAGGCCTCTAGGGTGGGAGAGTCCACAACCTCACCAGACAACTGATTCCATTGTCGTACTGCTCTAACAGTAAGGAAGTTTTTCCTGATGTCCAGCTGGAATCTGGCTTCCTTTCACTTGAGCCCGTTATTCCGTGTCCTGCACTCTGGGAGGATCGAGAAGAGATCCTGACCCTCCTCTGTGTGACAACCTTTCAAGTATTTGAAGAGTGCTATCATGTCTCCCCTCAACCTTCTCTTCTCCAGGCTAAACATGCCGAGTTCTTTCAGTCTCTCTTCATAGGGCTTTGTTTCCAGACCCCTGATCATCCTGGGGTCTGACTTGAAGTCAAACATGCCTGGGGTGGAAAGAAAGAAAAGACTGTGGGGAGGAGCATGTATGAAGTAGGATGGTTGTATGTCCCCGTTTGCAGAGGACAGTCCTCTTTTTGAAGGGCTGCCCTTTATTTAGAGGACTGTCCAGTTTAGAGAACCATCAGAAAGCAGAGCAAAGGGGCTTTGAAGTTGCCTATCAATGGACAGCAACTGAGCAAGGCACATAGGTCTCCCAAACCATGGTGTGTTTCTATTTTAATGATAATCATTTCTAAATTTGCATCTATCTGTATAAATTACTATGGGCCTCTTCAGACGACACATTAACCCATGGTTAGGCCACTAACCCTTTTGCAGCAAATGGTTAGTGAGCATGTTTAAACCATGGTTGTGTAGCCACCATGGTTAAGAATGGTTCACATGACACGCTAAGTCAAGTTTAGCTCAAAATACTTATCCACCGTGGCTTAGCGTGTCATCTGAACAGGGTCTATAAGTAAAACTTTTTATGGAAATTGGCATCTTCTCTCATCCTCTTTTTTAGTGATGCGTTTCCTCCCTCCCTCCCTCCCTCTCTCATTCCCTCTCTTTGCCAATTCATCAGTAGCCACTCTAGCATGAAGACACACGGCTCATTCCTGAGCTTAGAAACCATGGTTTACTGAACTGAGATAGTTAGATCTGAGTCACCATAGTTGCATGACTTGCCCTCGTTAGCCTTTGTTTCCGAGTTCCTTTACATGGAAACTAGGGTCATAGCTAGATGGGGCTTTATCTTGAGGTGATCCCCGGGATTGTCCATGTGCGTTCACATGACAATCCTGCATTCCTGCATTGATCAGGGGGTTGGACTCGATGGCCTTGTAGGCCCCTTCCAGCTCTGCTATTCTATGATTCTATGATTCTATGACACACAGGAGATCCCGGGATCAGGGAGGGATGATCCCTTCCTTGCACCGAGATATGGCCCTACACATTAGCCCCAATTTTTCCACGGTCTCGGGCAGGAAAGTTAAAAAACAAACAAAAAAACCACTTACTTTTTGCGCACAAGCGCTTGTGCGCTCCTTCCTCTTTAAAAAAAACACAAAATGGTGGGTGCGACGTTCTCGTCCTCTGAGGTTGTCGCGCACTGCGTGGAAACAGAGGGGGAGATCTCGTGATAAAAATATTGTGAGATCTTCACCCCTCCGTCGCACTAGACCAGTAGATCTAGCTGAGGCCTAGGGCCCCATAAAATATCTATTAAATGTTTCACACTATCCCCGATTTTTGTTCGGACAGGTATCACAGAATGGCCCCTCACCTGAACCTTTGTATTTCGTACTTTTTCTACCCTTCTCTTCCACTGTCAGAGCCTGTTCAGACAGGGAGCATGGCTTTGAACAATTTTCAATAGAAAAAGCGATCATTAAGTGTTGAAATAACTGACCTATTTATTTATTTATTTATTTTTATTTACAATATTTATATACCACTCCCCATTCATAATTTCGGAGTGGTGTACGAGATAAAATAAAATAAAAACAGAATAAAAACACATTAAAATAGTTAAAAAAAAAAAGCAAAAAAGCAAAATGCAAAGTAAATCACGGCTGGTCACCAATATGCCAAAATTGCGCCCACCAGCCCCTTTTATCATAGGTAGTTTTTGGTTACGCTCTTTATTTTTGTTCTTGGTAGAAGGATAGGAGAAGTGTTTGCACTCTGCCTTTGCCCAACCTCAGCTGCTTCATAATCCAGGGAGGTATCTTCACGCATTGGCTGCTGACGTGGCAAGAGCAGTGCAAGTTCTGTTGTGCTTGTTTACCATCGCTAGCAGAGAAACGCCGAGCCCACAGTCCCAAGAGGAAGAAAAAGAAATGCCTATTCCATGAACAGTGAAGACTGAGTGACGAAATCGAGCCAGAATTTCACGGATTGCAACAGGAGGAGCTTTGGTTTGGATATACCTTAAGAAACATTATCCAAATGGATCTCTAATTGATGGACTATCTGGCTGCTCTCGTTCCCACTCAGCTAAAATAAAATCATTTGAAAGCGGATCTGCCAGCCTTTTACACAGGCTTCGTTGCCGGGGGCCTCCATGACATCGTTCCCAGAAGGCAACGGCTTCCATGCTTTCTGCCTTGGAAGGCTCCTTTCCATGACCATTTCTCTGTCGAGAAAGTCACGCATCTCGGCCATGGATTCTCTCTCCGGTGCAGAGGAATCTGAGGAATGTTCTAGGGCAGCCATCCCCAACCTAGGGCTCTTCAAATGTTTTGGACTACAACTCCCAGCATCCCTGATCATTGGCCGTGCTGGCTGGGGTTGATGGGAGTTGAAGGCCAGTAAAGATGAAGGGCAACCAGGCTGGGGAAGGTCATAGGCCATGTAACTTAGGCCACCTCTGCGCAACACTTGGGAATGGTGAATGCTCCCTCAAACACGCCCAGTGAGTTTCCTTCAGCAGAGATCCATGGGTTTTGGAGAGCCCTTAAGCTGGACACTCTCAATGGGCCTCATCCCTCAGTGTGTCCACCTTCTCACCACCATGGTCACTGGTGGCTCTTGCTCCTCATGCTCTTTGCCTTCCTTGCTACCTCTGCCTTGCTTGACAGGCAGCCAAAGAGCCAGTGAGCAAATGGGCCATGACATCTCCTGCTCCTCCTTCCCACCACCACTGGTCTGGTCCAAAGTGCAACAAGCAGGTTGCCATGGTGAAGAGGAGGAGCAAATCCATGGTTGGGCCCCCTGCTGGGGTGGGGACCATTGGCAGGTGCCCCACCATGCCTACCCTTGATGTTACCCTGTTCACGGCTTACTGCGTTGTGTGCAGAAGGTCCTACTTTCAGTCTATACAGGAAAAGGAACTCAGGAAGATGGTGACGGGGGAGATTACTGGCTCAGTCTTTGGAGAGCCGCTGCTCATCAAAGCAAACAGTACCAGGCTAGGTGGACAAGTTCTTTGAGGCTGCTTCATACATTCATTTGGTGGCAGACGGTGGGTGAGCTTTCACTCAAGGAAGCTCGTGTGCTACTACTGACCTTGTCCTTGTGGAACACCCTCTCCCGCACCCACAATAAACTTCCAGCCAACCCCAGGGGCTCCACTAGGGGGTGCACATCTGATCAGCCCTGTCTTGAAGGACAGAAGAACAACACAACTGTCCAAATCCCCTCTGTCTTCGGAACACCTCTTTTCCTTCAAGGAAATGCTGCTACTGCTCATCATGGCACCAAGTTTTACTTTTGTTTATTGATTTTAAAGTAGCCCAGTTGTTTCTTGCACACCCAAAACTGATCTTGTCAACAGTTGAGCACCGCGGACCGCTTCCTACCAACCCCTGAAGCATTAGAATTAAAGCATACACAGAAATATCGATATAAAGGCTATTTGAAGACTTATTATTATTATTATTATTATTATTATTATTATTATATTTATTTGTATCCCGCCTTTTGCCCAAGGCTGGGCCTCAAGGCGGCCTTACAAAGTTTAAAATATACATTGGGGGGGGGGGAAACAAAACCATAAACATTTAAAATATGCAACAAAATTGTAAGACATTAACATAGATGGAGGGCCAGATTATTTTCCAAAGGCCTGCTGGAACAAAAAAGTTTTAGCCTGCTTCCGAAAGCCCATCAAGGAAGGAGCCAGCCTAGCTTCCCTGGGAAGAGAGTTCCAGAGCACCGGAGCAGTCACCGAGAAGACCCTCTCCCATGTTCCCACCAAGCGTGGGACTGAAAGAAGGGCTTCTCCAGAAGATCTCAAAGCATTGGCAGGCTCATAAGGGGGAATACGTTCTTTCAAATAACCTGGACCCAAACCATGTAGAGCTTCCCTATCTTGTAGGCTTGGAACAGATTTACATTACCATTCCTTCCTTCCATTAATAAGCTCTGTGTGACAGAAAATGAGCAGTAAATATGCACACCATATTGGCAAATTGCAAATAGAGAACCATCTCACTTGAATTTCAGCAAATCACCTTCTTTTGACTCGGATCCTCAAAGTATTTTATGGGTTTCCAAGTTCTTGAGGACTCGAACCTTTAATGCTTCATTAACGTGAAAATTAAATAAATAAAAAAGGTAGATGCAGGCCAAACTTCCAAGGATCCGTGGCAAATGTCCCAATGATATTAATGGAGCTGAATCACATTAAGTAGGGAAGAAAATGTGCCGAAACAGGAAGAAATTGAGACAATTGGAATACTTTGACCTTGGCTAGAAGACATGTGCAGTCCCTGTTTGAGAAATTTCACTAGTCGTGTTGAAATTCTTTCCGTTTACCTCAGAATTCCAACAGATGTTTTGCCTGAGCGGGACCCTCCAAATTCTCCCTGAATTTCACCATAGGTGAAATTCGACGGGAATGCTACCTCTGCCATGCATTCACAACTGGGACATGTTCGGGGCGGGTGTCTTGTAGATTCTGCCTCCAGTAGTCTTGAGTCATAGTCCTGATGTGAAGCTTCTGCTCAGTCAGAGTTCAGAGTTCAGCCTGTAAATCTCTCCGCCTTTGTCTTCTTAGGTTTGAAGACCATCGTGGGGGCCCTTATCCAGTCCGTTAAGAAACTCGCCGATGTGATGATCTTGACCGTTTTTTGCTTGAGTGTTTTTGCCCTCATAGGGCTCCAGCTCTTTATGGGGAACCTGAGACACAAGTGTGTCCGCAACTTCGAGGAATTTAACTCCACCAACGGCACGTGGGATTCCTTGGAGGCATATCTGAACGACTCAGGTAAACGACTCCCTTTTCTGCTCGTTGTAGGTCCGTTCAGCTGCGGTGCTGGAAGATATGAATATGTAAGGGGAGGATGCAGAATCTCTGGCCTGCAGGCCAGATCTGGTTTGCCTGGGGCCCCAGTCTAGCCTTTTGGGGTTCCCCTTCCCCCCGGCCCCTTCCCCTTGACTACCAATAATTGGGTGCTTTTCCAACTTTCCCCATTCTAAAAAGTGGAAATGCTTCTCCCTAAGGCTTAGTTACTGGCAGTAAAAGAGCTAAGTGACAATTTGCTGGTATTTTGGGGTGGGGTGGGTCCTTCCCCTTTTGCCTTCAGCCCCACCTACCTCTGAAACTCGGCCCCCAAGAGCTTGGCCAAAGTGGAATCCAGCCCTTGGGTTGAAAGAGGTTCCACAACCCTGATACAGAGGAACCTTAAAAACCCAACTTCGACATCACAAGGAAGCTCAGAGTTCTGTGCCTAGCAAGTGTCAATTTTGCACGGAAAAATATACGAGCTCAGTTGGCCATTTGGACCAAAGTTGGTTCATTTTTCAGTTGGCAAGCCTCAATGTCGGGAGGCCTCATCCTATCGATAGGGATGCCACGAGCATCCGACTGAGTCTGAAGGTCTGATGGACTCTCCCGCATCCTACCCCACCAGTCGGGCACCCATGGCATGTCTCTGACGAGTGCTTGGTAGCCATTGGTTGTCACTGCCAAAATGGTACATTTCCTCCCACTGTGTAAATGGGCCTTTACAGCCACATTTGACGCACAATTGGGGGGGGGGATTGCACAATTTCCAGAGTCTCAAAAGAAGCTCACACGTCCCGATGAGTGGAGGTGGATGGTGATGGCGGTAGGGCAAGTGAAGCATCCGATGAGGCAGGTGCAGATGAATTTGTCCACCTCTACCTATAGGGGCCCTTGCTAGATGGGGCAATATCCCAGGGATTGCCCCGGGATCATCCCTTTGCATTCACATGAGGCACAGGACATCCCAGGAGCAGGGAGGAATGATCCCTCCCTTGCACCGGGATATCGCCATGCCCTTTTTTCCTGCTTTTTCCTGGGGGTGGGGTGGGGGGAGCAGGAGAATTTTTTTATTAAAAAAATACCTACCTTTTGCACAGAAGCACTCGTGTGCTCTTCTCAGATGGAAAAAAAAATGGCAGGCCCGATGTCCTCTTCCTCCCTGGACATCATGCGCCACGTGTGGACTGAGGGGGATGGTCTCGCGATCATCATATCGTGAGATCATCCCCCTCCACCCCCCTCGTCTAGCTGTGGCCAAAGTCCCCTGAGCCTTCAGCGTGGTGGCCCCCCTCCTATGGAATTCCCTGCCTCTGGCAGGCACTGGCAGGCGCCAACTTCGTATTCCTTTCGGCGCCTCCTGAAAATGTCATTATTCCAGGAAGCCTTTCCTTAATCACCAGCCACGGTTCACAGTTCACCTTTCGTTTTGCTTTTTAAAATCTATTTTAAGGTGTTTTATTCTGTTTTTATTGAATTTTATCTTGTACACCACTCCAGAATTTTGAATGGGGAGTGGTATATAAATATGGTAAATAAAAAAATAATTAAAAATAGAGATTGGTGTAAATTTCAGCCGTCATTTGCACAGCTGCAATGTGTGCAGATCTGTTTGGGCAAATAACATGTGGAAATAACCTGGCACAGCCTGGAAATGTGAGTTGATTTGCCTGGGTGGGGGTGGGCAGATAGCGGGAGTCCCTGTCCCATCAGCGGTCTATAGCTCATGCCACCACCTGTCTAGAAACTTCCTGGCCAGTCCGCAAAATATGCAATCTCAGACAGTATTTGGCTCAGTTCCAGCTTTATGGAAAAACAAAACAAACAAACAAAGGCAAGTCTAGGCAGGCGTCTTGTGGAAGGCTTTACAAATCAAATTAATAGATGAAACATTGTGGTCATCTGGAGTAAAGCCAGCCTGGGAAGGAAGGATCCTGAATAGAAAGAAGCAGGCAAAGAAAGCTAAACCTTAGTGCAGGACTTGATTCAGACAGGGCATGGCTCCTGTGCTGAACAGTGACTGTAAGGTTTCCATCTCATCTCTGTCTTATTTCTTTTAGGTATATATTTAGCAGGCTTGCCACTTTCAAAAAGAAAGAAACTGGCACCCAACGCCTTTTATAAGCTACCCAACAGGCCGATATTCAACAGGTGTGCCTTCCTGGCATGCTGGATGAAATGTGCCTCTGTTGAATCTCTGCCAGTTGTGCAGCAAGCTAAGGCACAGGGGTCTCTCATGGGTGGAGTAGGCCCAACCATGGGATCTCCCCAACTTGGTGCCTTCCAGACTACAACTCCCACCATTGCCACTGCCCTTGGGGCCAATGGTCATGTTGTCCAAGGATGATAGGAACACATTCTGGATTGCACCAGTTTAGAGAAGGCTGGTGGCCGCCTTCGGTTTGCCCTGGACCCTGTCCTGCTGTGCAGAACACTCATTATGTGCGCTGGTGAGGCTCATTTCGAAGCACTGGTGGCTAGGGATGTTTGACAATTTCATTTTTGCTCTCAAAGCAAGCAGGCGTCCGCAAAACAGGCTTGCAAATTGTCGAGCACATGCTCACGTTTGTCTCATTCACTTCGATTCACGCAAACATCCTGACTTGCGCAAATGTCCTGGCTTGCGCAAATTTTCCCAGTAGACTGAGGCCTCATCTACACCTGCAGCCCTTTGGGGAGTGGGGAGGGACATTCACAGAGATTTCCACTTCTGGGATCGTCCCTCAGGGGCTACAGGCCAGCAGGTTGTGTCGGAAGTAAAGAGGGACGGACAAGGGCGCCTTTTTTTTAAAAAAGGGGGGGGGGGGCTTTGAATATTCTTGTGCAAAAGTAGGATTTTTTTAAAACAACAACAACAACAAACAAACTGGGCACTGGAAGACTCCGAGTGCCATCCCAAAGACGGTGAAAAACTACGATGCCCACGGACTCCCCCCCGCACAGCTCCCTGCCTGTTTCCTGAGCCCTGCTACTCATGGGGAAGAGGGAGGACTCTGGGAGTTAGAGCCACACCGCCCACGGAGTTCGGGATGGTCCTGAGATGGCGGGAAAACTGGGAAGAAAGCAGTCCCAACTATCCCAGGAGAACTGAGGGCTCATCCCCAGTACATCCAAGGATCAGCTGTACATCATTTGGACGTGCAGGAACGACCTCATGACCGTCCCGGGATAAATGGCAGGTGTAGATTAGGCCTGAACCATCCCCACCTTAGGGTGCAATCCTATCGGGAGGCCCGGCAGCCTCTGAACCTGGAGGATGATGGGTATCCTATGCAGAGCAGGAGGAGCAGGGAGATGATCTTCGCCCCTGCGCTCCTCCTGCTCTGCATTTGTGCTAGACGGGCGTTTGTTTGTTTTTTGCCCATCTAGCTGGGACTCTAGTGGAGAGGGAGGGAAGGAGGCCAGAGAAGCTGAAGGTTTCTTTGTGTGCTCGTCCCCTCCCTTCCCTGCCTACAGAACTGCTCCCTTTCCCTGCTCTCCTTTAGAGTTTAGACTGTTTTTTACTGAAACCCAGAACAGATTCACCACCCCGCTGACATTGGACCAACCAGCCTGCATTGGTTCAGTGGAAAGTAGGGTCAGGAAAAGGATCATGGCCCCCTGGGGAACACAGGAGGGCCAAATTTGACCCCGGTCCTGCTATAGGGTGAATTAGTACAGCAGTCAGCCGACAAAGCAGAACTGTTGGCAAGATGTAAATATGCAGCAATATTTGGGATAAGAATTGGGATGATAGAAGTTGGGTGGGATAGCTAATACCTTGGAAGACAGAAACAAACTTCAAAGTGATCTTGATAGGCTGGAGTGCTGGGCTGAAAACAACAGAATGAAATTTAATAGGGATAAATGCCAAGTTCTATATTTAGGAAATAGAAACCAAATGCACAGTTACAAGATGGGGGATACTTGGCTCAGCAATACTACAAATGAGAAGGATCTTGGAATTGTTGTAGATCACAAGCTGAATATGAGCCAACGGTGTGACATGGCTGCAAGAAAGGCAAATGCTATTTTGGGCTGCATTAATAGAAGTATAGCTTCCAAATCACGTGAGGTACTGGTTCCTCTCTATTCGGCCCTGGTTAGGCCTCATCTAGAGTATTGTGTCCAGTTCTGGGCTCCACACTTCAAGAAGGATGCAGACAAGCTGGAGCGTGTTCAGAGGAGGGCAACTAGGATGATCAGGGGTCTGGAAACAAAGCCTTATGAAGAGAGACTGAAAGAACTGGGCATGTTTAGCCTGGAGAAGAGAAGATTGAGGGGAGACATGATAGCACTCGTCAAATACTTAAAAGGTTGTCACACAGAGGAGGGCCAGAACCTCTTCTCGATCCTCCCAGAGTGCAGGACACGGAATAACGGGCTCAAGTTAAAGGAAGCCAGATTCCAGCTGGACATCAGGAAAAACTTCCTGACTGTTAGAGCAGTACAAGAATGGAATCAGTTGCCTGGTGAGGTTGTGGGCTCTCCCACACTAGAGGACTTCGAGAGGCAGCTGGAGAACCATCTGTCAGGGATGCTTTAGGGTGGATTCCTGCATTGAGCAGGGGGTTGAACTCAATGGCCTTGTAGGCCCCTTCCAACTCTGCTATTCTATGATTCTATGATAAGTGTGCTCCTGTTTTCACCCATGAAATATAAAGGGTCTGGAACAATGGAGGAAAACCAGGGGAGAGAATGGGCACAGGGTCAATCTACACATGGTCAGAAATTGCCATGCGGAGGAACACCACACCAATCTTGGGCTGGGTGCTTTTAATTCCTGATTTCCCTCGGATGTGTGTGATTTCTCACTGTGAGATTGTGGGCTGCTTGTGCCTTCGAAACCCTCAGAGCCAAAATATGAATGGCAGCGCTGGGAAATCAATCATTTTGTAAGCATTATGCAGACATGAATGGCTTAACATCGTTTGAGGAGTATTGATCACGCTACATAATAAGATTCCACATTTCAATTGCTGGAAGATTGATGTTGTGAATGCAGATAAAGTGAGGATTAAGGATGCTGAATTCGATCAAAGGAGGACTAGATTAAGTAAAAGCCTGTCATTGTTCATTAGGAAGTGGCATCGCCGTTGGAGTCCAGAGGAAATGTAGAGAGGGGGCTGCATTCAACGGAGCAGAATTCACCGCCCTGAAAGGGAATGGGAGGATAGACAGGACACAAAGGGGTGAATTAAGTTGGAGATAGAGACCAGAATATAAATTCATGTGACCTGATGACATGGGCAACCATCCGTAGGTTGGATCCAGATTTATGCCGGATCAACTGTGCTGTCTGAAGTAGGGGCGTTGCAGGAATCCGGTTTGGGGGTGGAGGTTGATGAGCTGTTGGCGGCTTGCCCCCGCCCAAGATTTTTGACTCAGCTTCCACTAGATAACCCAACTTGGTCCGCAACAAGTCAGGCCAGTTAGCGGATCCTCTGTGTGTGTTTTTAAATTTGTGCATATTATTATTATTATTAGTAGTAGTAGTAGTAGTAGTAGTAGTAGTAGTAGTAGTATTTCTATACCGCCACATAGCTGAAGCTCTCTGGGTGGTATACAAAAGATTAAAACAATAAAAGTGATATACAAAATATAAAGCCATAAAAACATAAAACAGACAGGATACACAAAGACAACATAACGTCTAAAAACAGCCATTGAGCTGTCAGCCAAACCTGGGATTGATTAGATTGCTGCAGCTCAGCTGTTGTCTGGAGCTGCCTCTTTCCAGCATGTAACTCCTCTGCTGAGGGAACTGCATTGGCTGCCTATTCGCTACCGGGCCAGGTTTAAGGTTCTTGTACTGTGTACAAAGCCCTAAGCAACTTGGGACCAGGATACCTGAGAGAGCGCCTTCTCCCCTACCAACCTGCGCAGTCACTGAGGTCATCCGAGGGCATGCTCTTGGTGGGTCCACCTAGACCCATCCTCTGATTGAAGTCCACCAGGGGAAGAGCCTTTAGTGTGGTGGCCCCCCTGCTGTGGAATTCCCTGCCTCTGGAAGTCAGGCAGGCGTCAACTTTGTATTCCTTTCGCGCTTCCTGAAAACGTCACTGTTCCAGGATGAACAGCCAAAGTTCACAGTTCACCTTTCGTTTTGCTTTTAAAAATCTATTTTAAAGTGTTTTATTCTGTTTCCATTGTAGTTTATTTTGAATGGGGAGCGGTATAGAAATATTGTAAATTAATTAATTAATTAATTAAAAATGGAGATTGGCGCAAATTTCAGCTGTCATGTGTGCAAATCTGTTTGGGCAAATTATTATTATTATTATTGTTATTATTATTATTATTTGCATTTTTATACCACCCAACAGCCAAAGCTCCCTGGGTGGTTCACAAAAGCCAAAACCATTCAAAGTATAAAACAAACTGTATAAAAACATGATATAAAATACACATTAAAATTGATTAAAAACATACCATACATGATTAAAACATCTTTAAAACATTCTAAAATTTCATTGGATAGGCCTGGAAGAACTTCCTGGATTGCATAAAAAACCTGAGTTGAGTTGCCTGGGTGGGGGTCAGTGGATAGCAGGAGTCCATCATGCCCAAAAGGGGCTGAATGTCGCAGCTGTAAATATTTTCAGAAATCGTGATTTGCACAAAATTGCAGCCGTAAATAGGGCAATTTGCACAAAATTGCAGGCATAAGTGGTCTAGTTAGTGGAATGTGTGCCTGCAGTTTTGCACACATTGCACTATTTATGGCTGCAATTTTGCACACATTGTGATTTCTGTAAATATTTACAACCGTGATTTGCACAAGTTTTTTTAAAAAAACTGGGGGAAAAACACAAGCTGGCCCTACCTGTCCAGTGGCGAGTCAGGCCAGCGGCGTGGATGAGTGAGACAGAGTCCAGTTGGGCCATGCTGACAAAACCTCACCTTGCTTTACCCCACAAACGGAGTCCTCCAACGTCCCCACTCCAGGTAGGGCTTGGAAGGAACCCTGCGTGAAACCCTGAGGTGATGCTGCCAATCATTCTTGACAATTCTGAGTGACATGTTTGAATGGTCTGACTCAGGCCTAATCTACGCCAAGCAGGATATTGCACAATGAAAGCGGTGTATAAAAGGCAGGAGCCATGAAAGCAGTATATGGTCTGTGTCAATGGGCCCCAACAGTTGTCAGGGCACTTCAATACCACTATAAAGCAGCAGTGTGGCTCCTGCCTATTATATACCGCTTTCATACTGCTTTCATAGTGCAATATCCTGCTTGGTGTAGATTAGGCCCCTGTATAAGGCAGCTTCCGGTGGTCCTGTGATAAGGGACCACCCCCATTTTCTCCACTGCTAACTGTCAACGCTTGCTAGTTCCTTGCCCTGTGTAACGTAACTCTCTCTTGGTGTACCTTCCCAGACAAAATTGAGTTTTTGGAATCAAGGTGCTAGGAAGAGACACTGAAAATGGCAGAGGGATGTGTTTCCTTGGCAACGGGAGTAGCGATCCTTGATGGTGGATATATTACAAAGAGATGGCAATGTCCCTGTTTTTACTTGTCAGATTTTGGAGGGGATGTGATTTGTCAAAAGGTAGGTTCCCCTATCCCCATCTCCCCCTGATAAACAGGGAGATTTGGAGAGCATGAGGCCTAGGTTAGAAAGGTGAAACCAGGTGGTTGTTTTAGGGCAGGGATTTTGAACCTCTTTCAGCCAGAGGCCTAAATTCAATTTTGGAGATGCTCTCATGGGCTAGATTCCAGTGGGGGTGGGGTGCAGAGATGAAAGGTGCGGGACCAGAAGGGGTGGGACCAAAAATAACAGTATATTTTAGCTTAAAGATCTTACTGCCGGTATCTAAAACTTAGGAGAGACATTCCAAGTCTTTAAATTGGAAATGGGGAGAGTCAGGAACTGTCCAAATAATTGGGGGAAGAAGGGGGTGAGGGCATCTGGGGACCCCTGTGGGCTTGTGATTCAATGCCCCTCTTTCAGCGTGTTTCTGCCTTAAGTCACAGGAATTCAGGTGATCATGCAGTCAGCATTAAGATTCCAGTACATTGTATCCTGAATCGAAGTCTGACCGTATGCATCTTCAGGCGGCTTGGAGCTGATGAATTATATATATTTATAATTACCTTTGGCAAATGGATGAGGCTAGAAGAATGCTCTGCTGATCAGGGAAACAGCAACCACGACAACAAACCCCTGCCTCACTATATGGGGTGGGGGTGGGGGGTCGCAGTGTTGGTATGTGGGCGGGCATTATGGTTTCGGACCTGCCAACCCGGCAGTGGAAAATATGCCTTGATGGAGATATTAAGGGTACATTTAGTAATAAAGTGCAGTTTAAGAGTTATGAGTCAGCCTAGATTTATGAGAGGTAAATAGCAATAAGCAAACACACTGTCTGCTTGGGAGGGAAGGAAGAGGGATCGATGCTTGGAAGCATCTGGAGCAGGCCAGCGTTTTTTCCTAGGGGCTGGGATTTTTAAATTCCCCCGGAAGAACTCTTGACCCATAAGTAGGGTGACCATATGAAAATGAGGACAGGGCTCCTGTGCCTTTAACAGTTGCATAGAAAAGGGAATTTCAGCAGGTGTCATTTGTATATATGGAGAACCTGGTGAAATTCCCTCCTCATCACAACAATTAAAAGTGCACGAGTGATACTAGAGTGACCAGATTTGAAAGAGGGCAGGGCACCTGCAGCTTTAACTGTTGTGATGAGGAGGAAATTTCACACCCATTCCCCATATATACAAATGACACCTGCAGAAATTCCCTTTCCAATACAATTGTTAAAGATACAGGAGCCCTGTCCTCCTTTTCATATGGTCACCCTACTCATAAGCCACCATGGCTGTGCAGAGGCAGCCTTCCACCCCCTAAATAAAATGTTCCTGTTTTGCTTTTTTTAAAAAATGGAGTTGTCCAATTCCAGCTTCCCTCAGGACACATGCACATGACTCTGGTTTGGAATACATAAATCTCCCTTGGACTAAGTGAGATTCTTGATCCATCTAAGCCCATGAAGAGAGACTGAAACAACTGGGCATGTTTAGCCTGGAGAAGAGAAGATTGAGGGGAGACATGATAGCACTCTTCAAATACTTGAAAGGCTGTCACACTGAGGAGGGCCAGGATCTCTTCTCGATCCTCCCAGAGCGCAGGACACGGAATAACAGGCTCAAGTTACAGGAAGTCAAATTCCGCCTGGACATCAGGAAAAACTTCCTGACTGTTAGAGCAGTACGACAATGGAACCAGTTGCCTAGGGAGGTTGTGGGCTCTCCCACACTAGAGGCCTTCAAGAGGCAGCTGGACAACCATCTGTCAGGGATGCTTTAGGGTGGATTCCTGCACTGAGCAGGGAGTTGGACTCGATGGCCTTATAGGCCCCTTCCAACTCTACTATTCTATGATTCTATGATCTAGCCCATAACTGGCTAAAATCAGTGGTTTTCAACTTGTGGGGTTGCAAGATCCATCCAGAAAGGTCGTGGCAAAACTGTTGCTGCCCTGTTGGGCATGGAGAAAATTCTGGAAGTGGGTCCCATGTTTGCAAATGGGGAGTCCAAGTTGGGTCTCGGGTCTGGGCAAGTTGAAGACCACTGGTCTAAATTGTCTGGCAAGTGGTTCCTCATGGATTCAGAGAGGGGTCTTCTTTGTTAACCCTACCAGGAGACGCCAGGGATTGAACCTGGGACCTACAGCATGCAAGGCAGATGTTCTTCTCACTGAGCTACAGCCCTTCCAAAGCTGGTGAGAAGAATGTAAGAAGAGCCCTGCTGGATCAGACCATGGGTCCATCTAGTCCAGCATCCTGTTCACCCAGTGGCCAACCAGCTGCCCATAGAAAATCCTCAAGCAAGACATAAGTGTAACAGCGCCTTCCCACCCATGTTCCCCAACAACCGGTATAGGTCATACAGACCTTCTGGAATTTTAAGGTCTTCAGGGAGTTCCCTGCTTGTTACCTCATCCTTCTCAGGTTATGTCCTGCGATGGCCAGGTCAGACTCAGCCCTGGGACAAATTTGGTGGAAATCTGCTTAGCAAAGGCAGTAGGCAAGCAAAATGGCAAAAGCACAGTATTACCAATCCAGGAAGAAAGGGGAACTTATCAAGATCCCACAAGTCAGCAATATGAGAGATCAGTCCAAGGAGAAGGAAGGTCAAGGAAACAAGAGTTCAAGGCACTTGGAGCTGAAATAAATAAATGTGCTGTTCTAACGCCTAGCAGGTCTCCACTGGAGGCTTAAATAGCCCAGACTCTCAGCCCACACCCAGGTACATCACACAGGCCATAGCTAGACCTAAGGTTTATCCCTGGATTGTCCAGGGGTCAAACCTGTTCATCTAGGGGCCTTGCTAGACCTGCCGGGATAAGCCGGCAGGGAGGCGGGGCGACGGCGTGCAAACTTTAACGCGCGCCGCCCAGCCTCCTAGACGCACAACGCGCAGGGACGACGGAAGCCCTGCAGCGCCGGCCATTTTTTAAAAAGTTTAAAGGGGCCACGTGCGCCCGAAGACTGCGGAGAAGGTAAGGGTTTTTTATTAGTTAACCCCCCCCCATCCGCTCCTGATCCCTTCCTGATCTTTCTCTCCCTCCATGTCCCGTGTGTCGTCTCCCCTCCTTTTCCCTCCGTGCGTGTGTGTGTGTGTCCTGTGTCATCTCCCCTCCTTTTCCCTCCGTGCGTGTGTCCTGTGTCATCTCCCCTCCTTTTCCCTCCGTGCGTGTGTCCTGTGTCATCTCCCCTCCTTTTCCCTCCGTGCGTGTGTCCTGTGTCATCTCCCCTCCTTTTCCCTCCGTGCGTGTGTCCTGTGTCATCTCCCCTCCTTTTCCCTCCGTGCGTGTGTGTGTGTGTCCTGTGTCATCTCCCCTCCTTTTCCCTCCGTGCGTGTGTCCTGTGTCATCTCCCCTCCTTTTCCCTCCGTGCGTGTGTCCTGTGTCATCTCCCCTCCTTTTCCCTCCGTGCGTGTGTCCTGTGTCATCTCCCCTCCTTTTCCCTCCGTGCGTGTGTCCTGTGTCATCTCCCCTCCTTTTCCCTCCGTGCGTGTGTCCTGTGTCATCTCCCCTCCTTTT
The DNA here is from genome assembly GCF_023053635.1 of Elgaria multicarinata webbii. Lineage (NCBI taxonomy): Eukaryota > Metazoa > Chordata > Lepidosauria > Squamata > Anguidae > Elgaria > Elgaria multicarinata. The sequence continues at coordinate 39,505,860 of NC_086171.1, read as the reverse complement.
CCCTCCGTGCGTGTGTGTGTGTGTCCTGTGTCATCTCCCCTCCTTTTCCCTCCGTGCGTGTGTGTGTGTGTCCTGTGTCATCTCCCCTCCTTTTCCCTCCGTGCGTGTGTGTGTGTGTCCTGTGTCATCTCCCCTCCTTTTCCCTCCGTGCGTGTGTCCTGTGTCATCTCCCCTCCTTTTCCCTCCGTGCGTGTGTCCTGTGTCATCTCCCCTCCTTTTCCCTCCGTGCGTGTGTGTGTGTGTGTGTGTGTCCTGTGTCGTCTCCCCTCCTTTTCCCTCCCGGGATCTCCCCGGCCGATGGGCACAGCGCTCAGCGCTGTGGCCAGTCCGCGGCTTTTTGTGGCTACTCGTGAGTAAGCGATTAGCCGCAAAAAGCCACGGAAGTCCCTAGACCTTCCCCAGCTCCGGCCTCAGGCCGGAGCTGGGGAAAAGGCGCGCCATAAGCGAATTCGCTTATGGCGCGTTGGAGAAGGCCTCAGCGCGGCCTGTCTCCGGATTCCCCTGTGCGTCATCTGGACGCACAGCAGGGAAGCCGGGACAGAAGGCGCGCTAAGGCCTCGTCTAGGAAGGCCCTAGGTGACACACAGGGGATCCAGTGCTCAGGCAGGGGTGAACCCTGGATGGTCCCAGGATAAACCTTAGGTCTAGCTGTGTCCACAGTGTTAGTACTGGCTTCAGATCCTATTTCTAAGGCAAGCCTGGCTCTTGAGTAGATCTCTGCCCCAAAGTAGCCTGGTTGCTGAAGTTCTGGAGATGAGCACTTTGCTCCCAAGTGATAGGCCAGTGCCTTCTGGTGCCAGCATGCCCTAGGGCTGGCCAAATGCTTGACCTCCTCCTCAGACTCTACGGAGGATGTGTGGCCCTCAGGAGTCTCATCCAAGGGTTCCTCAGAGTCCACCAGTACTAGAAGACCAGCACTGGAAGTCCAACCATCTGTTGTAGGGTTATGCAAGGCATGTTTAACCCTCAAATAACCACCGCAGGCAGGTTCACACAATGTGACAACTCAGTAGAGGCTGCTGGCCAGCCTCCACTGCCGCAACTCCCAACAAACCCAGGTTGAGGATTGCATATTTATAATGGTGGCCAGTATGTGTCATAGCTCCTTGAGGATTAATGAATCCTCAGTGGGCTGCGGTATCATTCGAACCAGGGCATTGATTAAAAATAAAACAGGCCCTGATCAACGATTTACATTTATTTATTGCTCACAGCACTTCACTTGCATTGCCTCAGTGATCCTCTAAACAATTATGTAAGGTTGGCCAATAATATTATCCCCATATTCCTGATTGGTGATGGGGCTCAGAATTAGGGAGGACAGAGAGAACTAGTCGGTGAAAGCTAGTGGTTCCGATGTCAGTGGGGCTCCGGGTTTCAGTCAGAACTCTGAGGAAGTTATCCAAGGAGCTGAACCTATTTGGGGGCTGGGGTCAGCACCTTGGATAGCTCCTTAGAGTCCTGACTGAAACCTGGAGTGGATTTACCACCCTACTGATATCGGAATCACCAGTCTCCACTGATATGAGCAGTTTTGCTCAGGTCATCCAGCAAGTCTCTCAGTACTGAGAGGAAGATGGATGGGGAAGATTCCTCTGGTGAATGTGCTCCTGTTGGCAGGTGAAAGGAAGTTATTCTCTCTGCTGGCCTTGTGATGGTCGGGTTCTTCGCCATCTCAAAAGCCACCTGTTCTTCCACCGACGTCATTTCCTCCCTAGCATCTTTTTGTATTGCATGAGGAAGTCCAAATGTAGTGACAGAGGGTCCTTGGTAGTTGGAAAGGCCTGGCCTTCGAAGCCAATTACTCTTGTGCTTGGCAAGATGTGTCGGCCGATTTTGCACCTCTGTTTGAGACGAGGTGGAGTTCGCTGCCTGAGGGAATGTATGTTTCTTCAGCTGTGGGGAGCCGGTTCCTGATAATCCATCCGAAAAGGTAGGAGGTTTTTCTCAAGGCCAGAAGTGGAGAAGGAAGTCAAAGAATATGTCCTTGAGAGCCTTGCGCATAGAGCCTCCGGCTGCTGGATAATGTTCTCACATGCTCAAATGCTCCCAATTTACAGAGTTTTTTTTCTTTCTTTCTTCTGGTTCCTGTTCAATACTGCCCATCTTCTGTGCTTTTGAAGGAGATTTCAGAGATCCCTTTTCCAAAAAGAATGTTAGCCTGGGCTGTGATCACTGCAGAACAGCTGCACGATGTATCATTGCTCTTGCTTTCAAGTCCACTTCAAAAGGCCTGTCGCTGGCAGATGGGACTGGAGATTCATCGTGAGGAACTAGGAGAGAAACTAGGGTCTACTGAGACTGTTTGAGGCCTGTTTTTTGTGTTGTGGTTGTTGATGTTGAATTCAGTATAATAAACACACATAGTTTAAAACAGCCTTCTTCCAGCCTGGCACCCTGCAGGTGCGTTTGGGACTACAGGTGGCTGGGGATGATGGGAGTTGTAGGCCCAAACACACTTGCAGGGCACCAGGCTGCTGTTTAAAGTCATCCCGTCTCCACTATCAGTTCTGTGTCTAAAAGGAAACATACAGGCTGTCGACAGGCATGTGATTTGCCAGGGAGAAGGGTGAACGGTGTGTGGGTGTGTCCTTGGCTCTTCCGCTGGCTGCTACTCTCCCCCTGTGACCCATTCCCCCAGTTAGGCTTCCCAGATGGATGTGTGCCACCAAACGCCTGAGAATTGATCTGCTGCATATGGATGGAGAAGCAGAACCCTATTCAGGCATTATGCCTGAATAGGCATTATGCCTGAATAGGTTACACAGACTCATATAAGGGCCCTGGGGGCCGCCTGTATTGGCCCCACTTGGTGGAACCAGGGCTCCCGGGGATGTAGGCCAGGCACTTTTTTAAAAAGCAGGGCAGCTGCTGACTGATGTTATCTGCTATTCCCCCCTTCAGAATTCCCTGTTCCCTCTGAGCTTGGCTTCAATCCTCACAGTAGCTGGGGGGAAATGAATTTCCCTAGCCACCATGCATTGTTTCCTGTTGTAAAGCGAGGTCTTTTGTGGTGGCTTTATTATTATTTATTTATTTATTTATTTATATATATAGCACCATCAATGTACATGGTGCTGTACAGAGTAAAACAGTAAATAGTGAGGCTTACATTCTAATAAAACCATGATAAAACAATAAGGAGGAGAAGAGAATGCAAACAGGCACAGGGTAGGGTAAACAGGCACTGGGTAGGGTAAAACTAACAGTATAAAGTCAGAACAAAATCAAGTTTTAAAAGCTTTAGGAAAAAGAAAAGTTTTTAGCTGAGCTTTAAAAGCTGCGGTTGAACTTGTAGTTCTCAAATGTTCTGGAAGAGCGTTCCAGGCATAAGGGGCAGCAGAAGAAAATGGACTAAGCTGAGCAAGGGAAGTAGAGGCCCTTGGGCAGGCGAGAAACATGGCATCAGAGGAGCGAAGAGCACGAGCGGGGCAATAGTGTGAGATGAGAGAGGAGAGATAGGATTAGTCTTGAATGGGCTGTTGAGAGCCAAAGACCTGTTCCTGGTGGAGATGAAAACTGCTAGAACTTGGTGGGTGGGTATGGAACAACACCGCTACCTGCCATTTTTGGATCCTCCGTGGAAGTGTGGCTCTGGGGACTGTCATGATGTACACTTGGTCTTCAAAGCAGACCGCTGGGCCACTCCTTGCCATGCCCCCAACCTGCAAGGCCTGCAAGGGGCTTCTACTCAGGTTCAAATGCGAATGGAACTCTTTGCGTGACCGAGAAGACTGATAAAGCAAGGTTCCCAGTCACACGCAGGATTCTACTCACCTTCATTGTCCCATAGAAGCATTTGGGACTGCACCATTTCAGACTGCGGTTGGTAGGGGCACATTTCTCACCTTCTGTAGGTTCTTCCATGTAAAATATCAAATCCATGCATACAGTTAACTAGGATGTGGTGGAGAAAAGTTCATCATAACCCACTCTCTGATGTTTTAGTTTACTGCATGCAGGGAGCTTTTGTCTTGGGGTGGCGGAGAGGATTCAAAAATATGACACACACACACACACACACACACACACACACACACACATATATGCCAACTGCAGGTGCAATCCAGAATCCTGCAATCTTAGAGTGTCTTTACATTGAGGGGAAATCATGTTGCTTACCCGGGGCTTTGTGCTTCCTGCTTCTTTTGTGTGGTTGTTATGGGCTGCATTACACAGGCAGAGAAGGGTGACCACATGGTTCACTTCTATTGAGACAGTGCCATCTAGTGGCACAAGATCCCTCTTTTTCCAGATATTACCGCATTGAAACCGGTTCTTTTCATAGTGGGATTTCCAGGAGGGTAGCATGGCAGATGTCCTGGTCATTGACAACATCATGTAATGGTCCCAAAAAGATTTCTGAATGGCCAATCACTACCGTGCAATAAATCGCTCGTTTAGAGGAGCCCGTAGTCTATCATCTCATCCTATAGCCCAGCTCTAAGCCTGTTTTACACATGCAGCAGAATGATGTGGTAGAATCCTGCAGTAGCAGTCCACAGGCCATTTTTCGATGTTCCCCCCACATTAAAAGAGAAATCAAATAATGCCACTAAGTGAAGAACTAGCACCAAAGGGAGAAAAGTCTTGGTAGTGGTTTGTAACATGTTTGTGCTAGCTTTCTACTTTCAGGGAGAGTTGTTTTTCCTCTTCTTCTACTATAAGAAATGATGGGAAAGGGGGGGTCATCTGTAAATGGAAGTGGTACAGTCCTTTTCCCCACTGCAGGACTGTACCATCTCATTCTGCTGCATGTTGATCAGTCCATAGAGACGGAGAAACAGGGATAACGGTACCTGTCTTTCTGTCACTCCAGAGTGATTTCCTGTTAAATGGAACCATTCCAGGCTGCGGGGGTGGCGGGTGGGCGGGGGAGGATAAGCCCGCAAGTCCCTTTTATCTTTTATCTATCCTGTAGCTGGCATGAGTCTGCTGCTTGCACATTCCTTCCAGCCGCGGTCATGCTGTTTTGCTTTATAGGCGCCTTGTCACATCCAGAGACAGCTGAGCTGCACTCAGCAACATCACACCCAGCGTCTCTCTGGAAGGATGCATGAGAAGACGAATTCTTCTAAAGGGGGGGGCAGGGAGCTTCTCTTTATCGATTATAAAACAATACAGCATCTCTGGAAATAAGATCCTGAAAGGAAAGCTTTTCAGCAGAACTTTCGGCTCAAAATGGAGGGTGGGAAGGTGGGTGAGTGTTTCACGTTGGTGGAGGATAAGGCGCTTTAAGAACATAAGGGCGCAATCCTACGCATGTTTAGACAGTCGTTGTAGGACTTTTGTCCTGTCTAAACATGCGTAGGATTGCACCCTAAGAAGAGTCCCATGGGTCCATCTAGTCCACATTCTGTTTACACAGGATGAAATCCAACATTAGTCCTACTTAGAATCATAGAATCGTAGAATAACAGAGTTGGAAGAGGCCTACAAGGCCATCGAGTCCAACCTGCTCAATGCAGGAATCCACCCTAAAGCATCCCTGACAGATGGTTGTCCAGCTGCCTCTTGAAGGCCTCTAGTGTGGGAGAGGCCACAACCTCACCAGGCAACTGATTCCATTGTCGTACTGCTCTAACAGTCAGGAAGTTTTTCCTGATGTCCACCTGGAATCTGGCTTCCTTTAACTTGAGCCCACTATTCTGTGTCCTGCACTTTGAGAGGATCGAGAAGAGATCCTGGCCCTCCTCTGTGTGACATCCTTTTAAGTATTTGAAGAGGGCTACCATGTCTCCCCTCAATCTTCTCTTCTCCAGGCTAAACCTGCCCAGTTCTTTCAGTCTCTCTTCATACGGTTTTGTTTCCAAGCCCCTGATCATCCTGGTTGCCCTCCTCTGAACATGCTCCAGCTTGGATCTACTTAGAGTAGACCCATTGAAATGAATGGGATTTAAGTTGCTCATCGCTTACCCTGAGCTGCTTTTAGGGGGTTTCTTGACAAGGGTGCATTGGCGCCGCAAGCCGCAACCCCGTGCTTGACCTCAATCGGGGTTGTCCCCATGCGAAGGAGCGAGTGCACGGTTTGTAGCCATTAATGGGAGGGAGAAAAAGAGCCACCGTTGCCCCATGTGCTGCCACATGAGCGCCACTGAGCCTTGCTGCATCCCTCACCGGTTCCCCCTCCTGCCTCGTGGGGCTTTCCAAGCCCTTCTCCGCCACACCGGAGGAGGTGCAGAGGCGGCCATTTGGCTCGCTGGCCCACTCCCTCTTTCTTGTCCGGCCGATGGTGACCAATCAGGGGTTGCCATTGACTGGCCACGCCTCCACAGCAAAACTGGAGCAAGGCAACAGACATGGACAGACAGGTTAAGTCCGACTTTTGAAATTCAGGACTTTGGACAAAAACCCTTGGATGGGTTTGCAATAGCGGCTGCATCAAGATATAGTGATGGCCGCCAATTTGGATGGCTTTAAAAGGGGGCTGGGTAAATTCTTGGAGCAGAAGGCTATCAATGGCTACTAGCCACGATGGTTATGTTCTGTCTCCAGTATCAGAGGCGGTAAGCCTGTGTGTACCAGTTGCTGGGGAACATGGGTGGGAGGATGCCGTTGCACTCATGTCCTGCTTTGTTGGTCCCTGGTTGACAGCTGGTTGGCCCCTGTGTGAACAGAGTGCTGGACTAGATGGACCCTTGGTCTGATTCAGCAGGGCTCTTCTTAAGTCCTCTTGCTGACCTCGACCAGGTGCACCAGCCACATTGCATCTGACCGGTACCTTGAGCGGGAGGCCTGCCTGACATTCCCAAAGGAATCCAGCCACCCCTCTGATTCTCCTCAAGGCCCTTCATTCAGGTTCCTCTTCCTGAAAGCATGAGGAACCTGTGTCTCAGGGACTTATGGAAGAGCCTGTCAGCTGATCCAGTTACGAGAACACTTACTTGGGAATCATTTGCTGAGGGTTCTGGGAATTCTCTTTGAGAATTCCTTTGCTTGGCGTCTACCATGTGCTTTTCCCAGCAACAGCTGACGATCTTTTTCCTTGCCCAGGCGTTTGAGTCTTTTAGTTCTGTCATTTAAAATCTGTTACCCTCTTTTAAATTCTTACATTTACTGCTAGGTTTTATTTCGGCTTTACTTCTATGATGTAGTTTGAAGCTTTTACATTTTATATTGTATTTTTTGCCATATTTTGTGGTTCAAATTGTTGTGAAGCACCCACAGAGTTCCAGCTATTGGGCAGTATAGAAATGTAATAAATAAATAAATAAATAAATAAATACACTCCGCAACTACGTTTCCCAGGGAAATGGCTTAAATACATTTAGGTACACAAGGCAAATACGTGCTCAGTGATCTAATGGTCTCATTTTTAAAGCTCCTCCACTATCATCCATCTATATCTATCTATCTATCTATCTATCTATCTATCTATCTATCTATCTATCTATGTCATCATTCCTATATGAAAGAAATATACAGGGGATCCCTGCCTGCTCCTGGGATCCCCTGTGTGTCATTTACATGAACAGGGATGACCCCGGGACGATCCCGAGATAAACCTTAGATCTAGCTAAGGCCTAGGAGACAGGTTCTAGCCTGGTTCCCTTTTCAATATGCTAACTCCCTGTGACCCTGTTCAGAGAAGACACTAAGCCATGGTTAGGGTGCTAACTCTTTTGCAGCAAAGGGTTAGTGAACGTGTTTAAACCATGGTTATGTAGCCACCATGGTTAGGAATGGCTCACACGACACACTAAGCCATAATGTTTGGCTCAAAACGCTTAACCACCATGGTTTAGTGTGTCATCTGAACAGGGTCTGCGTGTGGGGAGGTTTGAATCAGCCTCCACCTATAGTAATTGGGCCAAGAAAAGATGCCCACTTCAACACTGGGCATCTTTGCTTAAGGAAAAGCACCGGAAATTGACAATAGCTTAATTTTGTGTTGCAGAGAACTACTTCGTTAAAGAGGGCGCGAAGGATCCGTTATTGTGTGGCAACAGCTCAGATGCTGGGTGAGTATTACTGAATTGCATTTAAAGGTAGGGTTGAGTAAAACCTGCCATCTTCACCATGACAGTTGTATTGCTCTCTTTGCTTCTTAAGTTCTATGTTGGTATTATTAGCTTCTGTTGGGAATGATGTTTTTGAAACAGCAAAACAAGACCTCTGTTGTTCAGAAGAGAGTGCGTGAAATTGACATGTATGGGAATATTTATTTTAATTATTAGGGAGTTTTGGCTACTGGATGGTATAGAAAATATAAAACAAAATAAAATAGAAATATTTTATTTTATTCGGCCTGTTCAGACAACAAGCTAAGCTATGGTTAGGCAGCTAACTCTTTTGAAGCACTTGGTTAGTGATTTTTGTTTAAACCATGGTTATGTAGCCACCATGGTTAGGAATGGTTCACACGACACACTAAGTCATGGTTTGCTCCACACGCTAAGCCATAATGTCTAGCTCAAAATTCTTAACTACCATGGTTTAGCGTGTCATCTGAACAGGGTCATTTTATCACATCCCCTCCCAGCCCACACAAGTGTAGGGTTTGATCCAAGCAAAGAACACAACCCTATGTACGTTTACGAACAAAAAGTCCTGCAACTTCCATGGATGGCTGTGAAATGCTGGGAATTGTAGGACTTTTCCCCCTGCCTAAACATGCATAGGGCTGCACTCTAGTTGAATTCCATTCCCGCTGAAACCAATGGGACTAAGGTTTAGACATAATGACTTAACTTGTCACATGGGTTTCCATGGGTCTGTACAGCACAATCCTATGCATGCTTACTCACTTATTCTCTAGTAAGTATGATTTGGATTGAAGCCTAAGTTCAATTAACGTTCCTGCCTCCAACCCATGGTCATTAATTCAGCTCTGTCCTGGCTAGCTGCTGGAGGAAGGGAATCTCCCCTTCTGGAGGTCAATCACAATAGAAGCGGTGACGATGGTGAAACTTTCAAGCGTGCTAATATAATTTTCCAAACAGTGGGGGAGAATCCTTGATGTGTCTCCCTAGTTCAAAGCCACGTTCTTTCAGAGTCTTCGTTATTACCAGTTCTTTCTCAATCCATTATTTTTTTTCTTTCTCTCCATGGAAACTTGATAATGCGCTTCGTGTTGTGGATTAGTGCTTTTTAACAAGAGAGAGAGAGAGAGAGAGAAGGAAAAAGAAAATTGAAATGGGGGAGGGAGGCTTCAGAAAGGAAAGGGAGAAATTGATCGATGATTAATCCTAATGTTCTCCCTTCGGAGATGGAGGATCAGAGCTATTTGTTGTTGTTTTTTAAGGTCCTCTGAAAAAAACTCAAATGGCACCTAATTAGGGAGATCTAAAGACTGCCGTTGCACTGGAGGCTGATAGGACTCCTCTTCCGATATTTGAAGACCCGTGTGCATGTTTGATGAATTCACATGGAGAAGGGGGCTGGTATTGTGGACCACTTTCACGCTGTGCAGGTTTCATCCCATCCAACATCTGCAACATGGCGTATGCACTTGGCTCCTCTCCCTCCAAATACAGCTTTCTTGGTCCCTATGCATCTACAAGCATACGTACGTGGGGACGTTGTAAGTGTGCAACGGAATGCACATAGGGTGGTAGGGGAAGTGTTCTGCTGCATCTCCTTCCCAGCACCCCCTCCCCCTGCCCAGCCCTTTTGCCACCTGCTCAGCCTACCTTCTACAGGGAGGAAAACTCCAAAGGCACCTGAGAGCACAGGAGGGATACAGGTGGATGAGCAGACAGAGAGGAAAACAGGGAGAATATGAACCTACCCCATATATTGCGACCAACATTACAGGGGGTTCTCAAGTGCCTCCTCTATGAGAGGTTTGGGGGAATGGCAGCAAGAAAGAGGGCCTTTCCAGTGGTGGCCCCCAACTGTGCAGTGCTCTCCCCAGTGAGGCCTACCTTGTGCCGACATTGTCATCTTTTTGGTGCCAGGTGAAGATTTTCCTCTACTTTTGAAGCCATAGAATGAGCTCAGGATGCAGATGTATCTGGGTATGAGCTGTACAGATGTTTTTGTTGTTTTATTATGTTCTTTTTGAATGCATTTTTTTTTTTAGCTTTCCCCCCTTCCTCTATCTTTTATTAATTTTGCATGTTTAGATAATTTTGTTGCCGGTCACTTTGAGTCTTTTTTAAAAGAAAGGTGAGTAATTCAATAAATAAATAAATAAATAAATACTTTGCCCATATTATTGGTGGATTTAAAGGTAACTTTATCCATAAAGCTCTGCCGCCATTATTATAAGGCCTGTTAGAGGGCAATCCTATGCATGTTTAGACACACAAAAAAGTCCTACAACACCCATCATTCCCCAGCCAGCATTGCTGGCTGAGGAATGCTGGGAGTTGTAGAACTTTCTCTCTCTCTCTAAACGTGCATAGGATTGCCCTCTCAGAGTTAAGCACATAAAAGGAACGACTAGGGCAGAGAAGAGTACTTGTTGTACCCTGTCTGTGCACAGCATTCCACAAAGAGCAGGAAATGGGCCCCAAATGGCCTACGGAATCTGATCCAATGGCTTCTGCAAGCAATTCCATCCCACAATTCCATTCGGCAAGCAAATCCATTCCGCAAAGAGCAGGAAGTGGCCCCCAAATGGCCCAGGGATTCTCGTCCATCGCTTCTGCAAGCAATTCCATTCCACAATGGGCAGTCAGTTCAAAATGGCCCCAGGGAATCTGCTCCATTGGTTCTGCAAGCAATTGCTCGAGTCTGAAGTATAGAAATCCTCTTTTGAGTGCCTTCTGATGGGGGTCATTATTGTTCGCTTTTGTGCACAGTACAGATACCAACTAGGGTCCACTAGGCATTCCACAGGAGTTCCATAATTGGAGCTCTCAAATATTTGTGTGTGTCTAACAAAAAGCAGCTCTAGAGGATCTTATTTGGATCAAGGCCATAGCACATCCATTGCCCCCACATTGTTTACCCAATGCAAATCACACACACCAGCTGCTATTAGCTTCCAAGGGGTAAATATGCAGACACCCGTATGTATGCCTGTGTGTTTATGTTTTCCCCTTTGTATCATCTGTGCTATGAGGTTTGTTTGTCTTCGTATGTTGCCCCTTTTTCTTCTGGCAAGCCTCCTGTTCTTTTACCAGCTGCAAGACAGTTAGAAATTCAACAGGCGAAACTTTCCCCCACACATCAGTGCACTGAAGACAATTGCTTCAACTATTGAATTTCTGCCTGTTTCACCAAAATGAAAGGCACAATTAAAGGTACACTAGAGGCATTCAAGATCCAGCCAGCCAGCCATCTGTCAGGGATGCTTTAAGGTGGATTCCAGCATTGAGCAGGGGGTTGGACTTGATGGCCTTATAGGCCCCTTCCAACTCTACTATTCTATGATCCTGCAATTCTTCAAATAGTACTCAAGAGGAGTAGGGCACAGGGAATGACAACCTCACAACCAGTTTCTAGTGTCACTGAAGCATATTTGCCCTCTCCCCATATTGAAATGGTCCAGGAAGCTGGTTTGGCAAATACCAAGGAAAGAAATCAAACTACGAGGGCAATTTGAAAATGTAACAAGAAAGCACCTTTTGACAACTGCATCCTACTGATGGTTGCTATAGAAACCTTAATTAGCTTTATCCTCTCTTGGACCCTAATTTTCATTTATAGATTGCGACCAAAGAAATTTTTATGTTCTATAGGACGATGCATTTTTCTCCGTCGGTTTGCAAGTGTATTGTTTCACCTTAGTCTATAAATACAAGTAATTTAGAAAAGGAACGGGGCCTTCAAAAGTTCTCCCGTGAATCTCAATGCTATTTTTAAAACCTCTTTGGGGAACTATATCTGTAGTTGTTGCTGCGTCGTTTCATTAGAAAATCCCTACAAGCAAGTTTAAAAAAACAGATGAAAAACTCCCAGGCACCTGCTAGATACTATGCAAAAGTAGTGAAGAAGAAGAAGAAGAAGAAGAAGAAGAAGAAGAAGAAGAAGAAGAAGAAGAAGAGATTATTTGCATGCAAAACACTCCATCTTTGGTTGCTAAAGTCCTTGCAGTATATGGTGTGTGATACAAGAGAGAGAGAGAGAGAGAGAGAAGTTTGTTTTAAGAGTTGCCAACTTTTGCTTCTTAAAAATTCTGGTGCCCCAGGCAGGGTCAAGGGTGGGTGGAACCTGGCAGATTCTGGTGGATCGTGGTGGAGCCAATAGCAGGAAAAAGCCATGTTTGTTTTCCCTGAATCAGGCTGAGGCTAGTCAAGAGAAGACATGGTAGGAGCAGGTGTAGACCAGGTGGCACAGCTGCCATTGCTGGAGTGCCACCTGCTAGGACCTGGGCAAAGGACCAGGCCTGAGCAGGAGCCAGCTGTGAGCCAAACAGTGCAATCCTGTGCAGGCCAGTTCTACCCTTGGCCTCTGATTGGCCACTGTGGAAACCAAATGCCGATCCAGTGGCTCTCTTCTTTTCTTCTGTAATCAGGAGGGACGAAAGTGGGAAGAGAAAAACCAGGGCAGGCAGGTGGGCAAGTTTGATTCTGAGCAAGTGCTTAGCCAGGTGGGCCGTCAGTGATAAGAGAAGTTGCTTAGACTCAAGGTCATGCGGTGGGCCTAGGCTTATATAAGGCTTGCTAGAAGCAGATTAGTCCTTGGGCCAGGCCAGTATGAACATCCTCAGTCCTTACTAGCCCAGTACTGACGGCTACTCTGGCCCCATCAGGGCTTAGAGATGTGAAGACCTGGGATCTATAATAATAGTATTTATTGCAGCAAATTAAAATGGTGGCTGAGAGGCCTTGTTGCTGTGGCAGCAGCTAATTACGCCCATAGCTGGGAGGGCCCAATATAGAAGCGGGCCTACTAGATAAAGAGTGGCCACTTGTGAATCATCCCCAAAGAGGACATGCATCACTAAAAAAGAGAGCAAAGGCTTTGCATAAAGCATTATAGGCTAATGGAGATGTATAGGTACAAATTTAGAAATCATAACTATCATTTGAACAGGAAGACATTACATTCCCCATAGCGCTGCACAGTCTGTTGTCCAGGTGCTAAGCACTGATGGGCCGCTTTAAGGCCCGTGCTGCTCCCACTCCTTAGGGTTCTTTGTCTTTAAGCTGGACGTGGCCTGGGCAGCCCTTTGAAAAGAGGATGTCTTCAAATAGAGGTCTGCCTTCCGTAAAGTAAGGCCAATGGTTACCCTACCACCTAGTTTCCACTACGTGCCTCCAAAAAGCTCAGAAGCAGGACAACGGTCATCCACAGTGTCAGGTATTCAGAGGTAGACTCCTGCATATTATGGAGGTTCCACAAAGTGCTTCCGGGGCTATTGATAGGTATTGATAGAACCTACCAGCAGAAGTCGGTGGCTCTGATGGTCAGTGGAGAAGGGAACCCATTGCAGGTTTCAGTCAGAACTCTAAAAAGAGCTATCCAAGGTGCTGAAACTATGTTGGTAGGAGGAATCAGCACCTTAGATAGCTCCTTTAGAGTTCTGACTGAAACCTGGAATGGATTACCCGCCCCACTGACCTCAGAGCCACCAGCCTCCATTGGACCTTACCATCCATAAATTGGTCTAATCCTCTTAAAAAGCCATCGAGGCGAATCATAAGCTATTAATATTGGGGATAGCCAATCTCTTTAGTTGATTTGACAAAGGGGCCTTTTACATGCCTTGTACGGGTGGCAGCCCAAGCTGTTGGTTATCTCCTTATGGACGGAGGAAGAGTTTTGATGCTGTTAACTGTCCTTAATCAACAGCCCTGTCGGTTTTATTGTGATTAATTGTGTGGTGTCCTGTGGATCTTCCTCTGGAAAGATGTTTCATGCTAATGGAATATGTTGGCATTGCCAGCCCCTGTAAATAAGCAGATAACTTGATAATTTGACAGGCGTATTCCCTCCTGCCTCGATTTGTATGCTCTTCTAACAAGATTTTCTAGTACAGCCAGCAAGAAGACTTTAGCCAAATACTTTAGGATCCCTTCAAAAGCAGTAGTTTTCTGGCTGTAGTCCTGGGGTCCTGCAGAAACTTATAATAGTGGACATGGCTCCCTGAAGGTCATCCACTATTGACCTTCTCCTGAAGGTCAATAGGGTTATTCTAATTTTTTTTGACATTCCCGGACCTTGAACCCAACCAACAATATAGACAATCTTGTAATGGGAAAAGGGGAAAAGGCAGGAAGGTGCCTCTATTTCTGCCATGGTGAGCATCAGATTCCTCTCCAAAAAATTTCAGGGGGCCCACCCAGAACATCATGGAAACAGCTGGCCCAATTCTTCTTCTGCAAACTAGAATTTCTCTACAACCCTCACTGTTTGAAGCTTTAGAGAACTTGGGCAGGAAACAGATGACATATTGAGAGGCAGATGGAAAGGTAGTAGAATAAGATGCAACCAATGGAAGAAGTCAATTCAGAGCTCTGAAGAAAAACCAAATCAACAGCCCAATATTCCACACACATGTTAGATCAATGTTCTTTTCACCCAAGGATGAGATCCAAACAGCCCTTAAGCACGACTCCACCATTCCAGCGACAGAGGGTTCAAAAGCGCTTTATTGATTAGTAATCAAGGCCTGGTCTCTTCAAAGGGAGCAATCAGACAAAAAACATAGGGAATATGGTACAGTATTAAAGCTTTCAAGGGGCAGGGCCCAGTAGCAGCATTAACCAATCAGAATGTAACACCAGAGCCCCCCTTATCTTTTGCAAAACATTTCCTCTGTAACAGTACATTCCGCCTGGGAACATAAAGCTATTGTTCTGGATAGATAAGATAGTCACACAGGAAACACCCTTGAAGACATTCTTGGTACATGACATCTCGCTTGGTGTGCAATGGAGATTTTACAGTTTCCTGTTAAAAATGGAGGTGGTTCTGCTAACACACACACCCAAGCAGCAAAGGGAAGCAACCTGGTTCAGGTGTCAGAATTTAGGGGATGGACAAAGGCAGCAAGTCTTCTTCAAGTGCCAGCCCTAGCGTTGGAGGTGTCTGGGCAACATTTCATGCTCTGCTTCAGGCTGCAAAATGTCCATCCCTGCTTTCTTTCGAGCATTCTCTGATTCGAGCTGAATGGGGTCTTCCTATCAGTAGCCTCTATGCCTTGTTGTTTTCCCTTTCTTTCTGCAGTGCCTGTCCGCAAGGGTATAGGTGTCTAAGAGCCGGCGGAAACCCCGACCATGGTTTCACAAGCTTCGATAGTTTCGGCTGGGCCTTTCTCTCCTTGTTCCGCCTCATGACGCAGGATTACTGGGAGCGCCTCTACCAACAGGTAGACAGTTCCTACATTGGCATGAGAAATTCAAAGTCGGGATCTGCTTATAGTCCACTTTTTAACTCAAGGAGGGGAGGGAAGGACATAATGGTGACCTCAGCTGACTGTGGATTTCTAAGTCAGGAACTGGATTCTGTTTTGGTGGCCATGGGGAACCTCAGGCTGAGTGTCCAAGCCTGGCCCTCTGTGGTGTCCAGATCGCTACACCCCTTTCCCTCAACCAACAATAGGTGGTTTGCAGCTATTGTGCTGTTTCTCATCCCCCCTCCTACTAAAAGGTTAAAATGTACCTTCTAACGCCTTGGTCACTGGCGGTAAGAGCATAAAGCTACAACTGTGGCCTTAGCTAGACCTAGCTGTCTAGTGGGATGGAGGGGTGAAGATTTTTTATCACAAGATCTCCCCCTCTGTTCACACGCGGCGCGCAACGACCTCAGATGGAGCGTCATCGTGCCCACCATTTTTTGTTGCTGTTAAAAGGACAGCAGCACACAAACACTCGTGCGCAAAAGGTGAGTGATTTTTTAAAAAATAATTACTTTCCTCGCCCCCCACCCCACCCCACCCCCAATGGGCACAGAGGAGCTCTGCGCCCCATGGACAGGTCCTGGCTCCTTGCGAGGAACCGCGAGGAGCTGGGACAAACCACGGCACCTGGCCACATGTTCCGCCGTCTCGGGCTCAGCCCGAGACTGCAAAAAAACCAGGCCTAAGGGTAGGGCGAGATCCCAGGGCAAGGGAGGGATCATCCCTCCCTGATCCCGGGATCCCCTATGCATCATGTGGATGCACAGGGACGATCCCGGGGATCACCCCGGGATTTCGCCCCGTCTAGCTATGGCCTGTGTCATTCTGTTAGCGCAAATGACATTATGCCAGCAGAAACTAGGTTGTGAACTATGCGGAAGAGAAAGCTCCTTTGCACAAGGCCTGTTGGACAAGCA
This sequence comes from Elgaria multicarinata webbii, assembly GCF_023053635.1. Taxonomy (NCBI): domain Eukaryota; kingdom Metazoa; phylum Chordata; class Lepidosauria; order Squamata; family Anguidae; genus Elgaria; species Elgaria multicarinata. Next base: position 39,489,708 of record NC_086171.1, on the reverse strand, counting down.
GTTTCACATTGGAGAATATGTTGCACCTAGGTATCTTCTCCAGCCTGGCTATAGCTGTCATTGGTCACACCGAGAGGATGCAGGCAGAGGCCCCAGCAGTGCCGTGTCTCACAAAGGTTTAATGCAGTGGGCCAAATCCAGTTGGCCTGTCATGCCAATCTGACCCTCCAGGGTTCACCTGATGGCCACGAGCCCTTTGCCCTGAGCCCTGATGGGTTGATGGTTTCCCAATTTTCCATTTTCTCCACGTTCTGAAGGGTTGAAATGCCTCTGCTAAGGTTTAGTTGCTGTCAGGATAGGCTTTAAGCTAAAATGGGCTGGTATTTCAAAATATGTAGCTATACTGTCTTTGGTCTCACCTAGGGTGACCATATGAAAAGGAGGACAGGGCTCCTGTATCATTAACAGTTGTATTGAAAAGGGAATTTCAGCAGGTGTCAATTGTCTATATGGAGAACCTGGTGAAATTCCCTCTTCATCACAACAGTTAAAGCTGCAGGTGCCCTGCCCTCTTTTAAATCTGGTCACTCGAGTATAGCTCCTGCAGCTTTAACTGTTGTGATGAAAATGGAATTTCACCAGGTTCTCCATATATACAAATGACACCTGCTGAAATTCCCTTTTCTATACAACTCTTAAAGATACAGGAGCCCTGTCCTCCTTTTCATAGGGCCACCCTAGTCTCACCCCTTTTGGCCATTGGCAAATTTGGGAGGGCTGGGGGCCATTTTGCCTTGAGCTGGGGCTGGCCCTTGCGCTGAGAGAGGTTCAACACATCTGTTTATATATGAAAACTAGAAACTCATTAATAAGTCTGAACATCTTGTCTGTCCAGACCCTTAGATCTGCTGGCAAGATCTACATGCTGTTTTTCATGCTGGTCATCTTCCTGGGCTCCTTTTATCTGGTCAACTTGATCTTGGCGGTGGTGGCCATGGCGTATGAAGAGCAGAACCAAGCCACCTTGGCTGAAATGGAAGCAAAGGAGAGGAAGTTCCAGGAAGCCATGGAAGCCCTGAAGAAAGAGCAAGAGGTCTGTAAACTTCCCAGGAGCAAATGTGTTAGCCTTTAGAGAGCCACAAGACTCTTGACACTTTTTGCTGTGCTGCTTTCAAATCTGTGTTTTGTTCATGTCAAGGCGGAGCCTTCTACCGGTTCCGGCAGGCGGCCCAGCTGCACCCGTATCTGGACAGGAAAAACTTGGTGTCAGTAGTTATAATCTGACCTCCAAGTTAGATTACTGCAATGAACTCTATGTGCAGCTTCCCTTGAAGACTGTTTGTAAATGGCAGCTTATGCAAAATGCGCCAGCCAGATTGATAGTGGGGACAGAAAGTCAGAGCATATAACATCAATTCTGGTCCAGTTACACTGGCTGCCTATATGTCTCTGAGCCCAAGGGTGCTGCTTATAACCTATAAAGCCTTGCACAATTCAGGGCAGTAACAGCTGACGGAGGGCCTCTCATGATATGAACCTACCCAGATGCCATGCTTGTTATCTGAGGTGCTCTCCAAGTGCCTCCTCTGAAGGAGGTTCAGAACATGGCAACAAGGGAGAGAGCCTTCTCAGTGGTGGCCCCTGTTCGTGCAATGCTCTTCCCAGTGAGTTCCGCCTGGCACCAACATTGTCATCTTTTCAGTGGCGGGTAAAGACTTTCCTCTACTCCCAGGATTTTGATGGCATATGATGAGGCTGTTAATATCTTTGTTTTACCAGATCCCAATATTTTATCATTACTGGTTGTTGTTGTTGTTGCTGCTGCTGTTGTTAGTTTGTAAACAGTTTTTAAATGTCCATATGTTAAAGATTTTAGATTAAATATTTAAATTTTTGTAAAGCGCCCGGAGAGCTGTGGCTGTTGTTAACCACTGAGGGAAATTATTATATTCAGCAATATCTAAGCGTCACAAAGAAAGAAAGAAAGAAAGAAAGAAAGAAAGAAAGAAAGAAAGAAAGTGAGGTATAGAAATGAAAGAAATGAATGAATAAGCCCTTTCTACACCATAACAGTGTAAAGGGATGCAGGGGAGACGATCCTGGACTTACCTCCTTCCGGGATCGTCCCCCTGCATCTAAACGGCCGCGCGACATCCTGTGCGTCGCACCCGTCGCAGCCGCCATTTTTTTTTCTAAAAGAAGAGGAGCTGGAGCGCACTTCTGCTCCAGCGGAAAAAAAAGTAAGGGGAAAAAAAAAAGCCCGACCCCTCTCCTCCCCACCCCAAATTCCTCCTGGCCTGGCTCCTTCCTTCTACTGACCCCCGCTATTTGTGGGGAGGAGGGGAGGAGTCAGGATGGGTGCCCACACATCCCGTGGTCTTGGGACAATTCCGAGACCGCAGGAAGAATTGGGTTTTCCCCAGGGATTATTTATTTGGATGCACAGGGACTTGGTCATGACCAGCCCGGATTTTCGGGCTGGTGTAGAAACGTCCATAGAGATGTACCACTTCACATTGCAGGGGGGCCAGGAGCCAGGCACTCAAGAGTCTGGAAATGCAGCAGAACCGGAAAGGCAAGGTCTCGGCCCAAACAGGAAGTAGGTTGCAGGCTTTCCTGTTCAGGGAAGCCCAATAGCCAGTCTTGGTGGGTGGAGCCAGTCCAGAGCCTGAGAATATTTCATTGCCAACCTGCTTAACCCTTCAGTTCTGGTAGCTCACTGCACAGCACAGGTATGCACACAACTGAACATTGCTGGTTCTAGCCAGGACAGCGCCTGACACTTGACTACCAGGGGCTGTTTCACACATGATGATTCCCTCACCAGGATTCTCCCCTCCTTCTAGAAGTAAGCATGTGTTTACATTGGCATATACCAACGTGTGTGTGTGGCTATTTCTGTTCAGGATGGGATGCTGTGTAAATCACACCATCCGAAAGCACACATCTGTCGCACATGGCGCAACGCACATGTGCCATGCATGCCTTTCCCTTCACAGCTGAGATAGCTGTGTAGAAAAACCATACTTGTGGAGTAGCTCCCAATCGCCCACCATAATGCCATATGTTAATTGGTGGAGGTTTTGTAGATCACCTGTTAAAAATAGGCAGTTGGTTTATTATTATTATCATCATCACTTTCAAAGATATCCCCATGCTTGCTAGAGGGAAATTAATAGCTTTTCGTTCAATATTTGCAGCCCTCACCATTAGTTCTAGTTAATTTGCGTTCACTTCAGATTGGCTTTATTGATCTTCCAACTTCAAGCAGCCGTTAGTCTGCCATTATTCAACAAGTGGAAAAATGGGGGGTGGGGGGTGGAGTCGGCTGTTTAAGCACTGCTGAGGTTACTCTTGTGCAAATCAAACTCACTAATGCAGAGATGTCATACAATAGCTCTGACTGGCAGGGATGAAGCTGCCTTCCACCAGTGTGGGATGAGTGACCCTTAGTAACCAACGGCTGTCATGAGAGGGTCTGAATTAAATCAGCTTTCTCTTGTAGGGTGGGGCTGGGGAGAAATCCCCAAATTTCAGTGGGGTGAGAGCAAACCCGCTTTCTCAAGGTACAAATGCTCTAAAATAGCCTATGTATCTATAATGGATTGTATGGTACAGCTCTGCTGGGGCTGTACCGCTTCAGATTGTACATGGGGAACTGTGTGCTTGAACATCACTCCACCGCAGAGCCAGTGGAGGCTGGTGGCTCTGATGTCAGTGGGGCAATGAATCCACTCCAGGTTTCAGTCAGAATCAAGCAGGACTCCAAAGGAGCTACAGCTGTCTTCTGCTGTTACACCCCTGAAGCTTTTTATTCTGCCCCTGAAGGTAGAGATTCCATTTAGTTGTCATCATGGTTGTCTTCTTCTTCTTCTTCTTCTTCTTCTTCTTCTTCTTCTTCTTCTTCTTCTTCTTCTTCTTCTACTGCTACTACTACTGCTACTATCTTTAACCCCAAAGCACTGCCACTTTTGTAGCCAAAATGCACAAAAGAGAGGAACCCCTGTTGTTTGATATATTTAAGCGAGAGAGAGAGAGAGAGAGAGAGAGAGAGAGAGAGAGAGAGAATAAGCCTCAACCAAGTGTGCTAGTCTTTGTTTGTGCCTTTCCAAGCTATTGGCTTCTTTTGACATGGTCAATGGTCGTTGTTTTGTTGCTCTGGTTGTTGTTTCTGAACTCCGTCATATTATAATCCCTCCTCCGCCCCCGCCGCCGTCCCCAATTTGACTTCAGATCCATTTCTAACACCTCTTGGTGTTATCAGACTTTCCCTGCAGCGATTCCTTCCGATAGCTGGCACAGAGAGCCTGCTGCCCAGGCATGCGGCACAGAAAAGTCCATGTTATCTGTGTATTATATCCATTTCTCCCCCCCCCCCCCTTAAAGCCCACAGTTTGTGTTTATCACTCTGGAGCCTTGGTCACAGCAGGATCTGTCACTTTGTGTGAGATAAGATTTTGCTTGCAAATATATATATAATAAAAATCTGCATCAGCAGAAGGAACACAGGCAGTTACTTCTGCTTTCTTGGGAGATTATGTAGAAGGTGTGGGTCCTCATGGTAGGGAACTTTGCCTTTGCCCAGATGTTTGGATGTTATCAGCATCGGCACGTGACTCTAGAGCAGGGGCCAATGCCTCATATTTGAGAACTGTGGGAGGGGATAGAGCAGAGATTAAAATTCTAGCTCAGACACAGATTTGCTGAGTGCACCTGAAAGAATCACTGGGCCCTTTTCTATACTTAAGGATTATCCCAGGCAAATGGAGGGGTCGTCCCTGCCTGCTCCCGGGATCCCCTGTGTGTCATTGGGCTGCACAGGGATGATCCCGGGATGATCCCGGGGAGAAAGGCAGGTGTAGAAACGGCCCAGGTCACCCAGTTCAGACCATTAATGGGCATTCCTCTAAAGGATGAGTTCAGTGTTTTATGAACCAAACTGCAGGTTCCTCAGTGGACCCTCTTCTTCTTCTTCTTCTTCCTCTTCTTCTTCTTCTTCTTCTTCTTCTTCTTCTTCTTCTTATTATTATTATTATTATTATTATTATTAGTATCCCACCTTTTGCCCAATATTCGGCTTTCCCCTGTTGAGCAAATTCCGCCGACTTGCAGACTGGCTTTCTAACCTTCAGGAATTTTGCACAAATTTCATCATAGAAAAGTACGCAAAAATAAAATAGAAACACAGCCAAGAATGTGTATATCTCCCATAGGCTAAAGCATGAAAATCCGCATTTGGGAGGAATTTGTGCAATTTTGCATGTGTGAATTTGCGCAAAGTCAGAACCTAAAAAAAAAAAAAAAATTCTTTCAAAGGACGGACAGCGGAACAAAAGCTGACGATCTGCAAAACACAGATGGAGTGGATTTTACACAATCCGTACATCCCTCCGCAACCCTATGCATATCATTTCATGTAGGTGGGGGATGTGCCATGTGGAGGCTGGTTCTAAATGTAAGAATGTAATACGAAGAGCCATGCTGGATCAGATCAAAGGCTTACCTAGTCTATCATTTCATTCACAGAGTGGCCAACAAACTGCCAATGTGAAACTCACAAATAGAACATGAGCACAAAAGCACTGTCCTACCCATGTTCCTCCAGCAACTGGCATACAGAGCCATATTGCCTCTGATCCTAGTTGGAACATGTAGGGCCCATTCAGAAGACACCTTCAACCATGCCTTTAACCAAGGTGAATAAGGCGTTTTTCCTTTATTAACCATGGTTAAAGCCGTGGTTTAAAGTGTCTTCTGAACACAGCCCGACTTTCTGGCTTAACCACCATGGTTTAAGGTATCTTCTGAATGGGGCCTCAGTCATCAGGCTATCTGGAGAACTGACTGGGGCATGCTGGGAATTGTAGGACTTTTCTCTGTCTAAACATGCACTGGATCGCACCCTTAGTTGTCTTCCTAAAGCCGATCTCTTCACACAAGCTTTCCCTGAAGTGTGACCCAGCCAGCTATGTTTTACAGCACACAGCACAGTGTGCAGTTTTATTGCAGATTAATGTGTATGGTGTCATTTTTACTGTTATATTTATTGTATATTATGGTCATCGCTTTTATACCCCTGTGGAAAGCAGTATCTCAATTTGAATAATAAAGTAATAAATAAATCACTTTGCAAGGAAACTAGGTGTGCGGGAAGAGCACACACTTTGTGCATCCGGGAGGGTTCTGGGAGCGCAATCTTGCTTGCAAATACGGCACGTGCTTCCCGTGAGCATTGTTTCTTTACAAAAAAACATTGTGTTACTTTGCTGGCATTGCTACCACTGTGGCAGCAAATTCAGTGTCAATTTTAGTGGTGGTGGTGATTTCAGCAGGTGGTATGTGTCCACTGGGGGGTTCCTGGGGGCAATGCGGTCCTCCGATGCCTGGAGGTTGGCCGCCACTGACTCAGAGGAGTGCAACTGGCAATGGGAGAAGTGCCACTGTGAAACTGGCAGCAAAAAAATAAATTCAAAAGAGTTGGATAGGTGGGGTCTGGGCACTTTCCCCCTCCTCCCAAATTTCAAGTTAAAAGTTCCTTCAGGGGAATTATGGGTTCTTTCTGAAGTAAGGGGTCCTGCTTTACAGGGGTGCTCTGAGTAAGGAAGTGTGAAACCCACCCACTCCCGCAAACGTCAACTAGCATATTAAAACTTTTTTGAAATTTTGCCTGCAGAGGAACTCCAACTTTGTTTTGAAATTTGGTGAAATGAGAATAAACACGAGTACCTGGTGAATTTAAAGTCTCTACAGCTACAGAATACCATTTTGAAGATAGCATGTTTCTGCTTGGTTCCCTTTATTTTATTTTCATTTTCTCCAGGCCTTAGCTCGAGGGATCGATTCGATGTCGCTGAGCTCATTTGAAATGTCACCTCTGGCTTCGAAAAATTCCAAAGAGCGAAGAAGCCGAAGGAGAAAGAAGAAATCCATTGGGGCGGAAGACGACGGCGACGACTCAAAGGCACCGAAATCTGAATCGGAGGACGGCCAACGGAGAACGGTTAGTCTTCGCCTAAAATGGCAACACAGGGTGGGGAAACCAGAATTCTGTTTAGATATGGAGTGGTATATGAACATTGTAAATAAATAAATAAAGATAGGAAATAGCCCTAGGTGGAGAAACCATTTCCCCCTTACCTGGATTAGCGAGGTTTAGAGAGCAATTCTGTGCTCTCGATGGAACTCTCTGAGATCAGAGTGCGCCATTTTCTCCTACATCCTGTCAGCTGTTGCCAGCAGGGTGGAAGTTCAAAGGGAGGCAGGACTTCCTGTATTTTCCTTCCATCCATGAATGGAAGAAAAAACATTCCTTCCCATAGCTGGCAAGGGGGGTGGGACGTTTAGATGTGCTATTGAGCACATCTAAATGTTTCCCATAGATGTGGAGATGGCCAGGAGCTGGGAGGACTTCACTTCCTTGCCCATTCCCTTCTCACCCACCAGAATGCCCCCAGCATAGCAGCTTCCCATCAACACCTCCCACAGAAAGCTCCACAGTGGCTGGGCAGAGTCAAAATGAGTGCTTCAACGTCAGGAAAACCCTTTGGAGGTCAGAGCTGTGTCTACCCCTTCATCTAGGGACCATAGGATTGCTCTCTGAGATACCTCCAGATCAGGAGAGCCCAGATAATGTTTTGGGAATCACCCGGAACAATTGATCTGTAGCTCTCTTAATTATTCAAGTATACCTTTTTTTCCCTCCTTGTACCTTGAAGTCTGGATTGTATTCATGTTTGAGTAGATGGTTGCATCTTGTGCAGGTAGTTGTACTATACTGTGGCTTTGCAAATGAGATTTGAGCAAATGCTTGACAAACAACATTCCTGAATTCAAATCTGTTTGGGCAGATTTGACAGGCAGAGTGACAGGCAGAGTGCACAGTATGAGACTAAATAAACCAGTGGTCTAACTCAGTACAGGGCCTGTTCATATCTGTAAGCCCCCAACAGATGAATCTGTGCAACCCAGACCGCTGTGTGATGCACGCACTGAAAACTGAACTGCCAAGAATAGTAGTCATTACGCTCCATATGGTGCTACAGCAAAGAGCTGAAGTAACAACCTTTTGCATCAGCCTCCTTGTGTTCAGGGCACTACTCTTAAGAGGGCCTACCTAAGAACATAAGAAGAGCCTTGCTGGATCAGATCAAGGGTCCATCTAGTCCAGCACTCTGTTCACACAGTGGCCAATCACCCCCCCATGGGAAACTCACAAGTAGGACATGAGTGCAGCAGCACCCTCCCACCCATGTTCCCCAGCAATTGGTGTACATAGGCATACTGTTTCTGGTACTGGAGGTAGCATATAGCCATCAGGACTAGTAGCCATGGACAGCCTTCTCTTCCAGGAATTTATCCAACCCCCTTTCTAAAGCCTTCCATATTGGTGGACATCACTACATCTTGTGGTAGTGAGTTCCATAGTTTAACTATGTGCTGTGTGAAGAAGTCCTTCCTTTTATCTGTCCTGGATCTCCCAACAACCACCTTCAAGGGATGACCCCGGGTTCTAGTATTGTGAAAGAGGGAGATGTTTTTCTGCCTATCTACTTTCTCCATAGCTTGAAAAAAAATTGTACCCCTCTATCATGTCTCTCCTTATTCAAGAGACATGATATTGTCTCTTGAATATTATTATTGTCTCTCCTAAACAATCCCAGATGTTCCAGGTTGGTCACTGGAACATCACACCAGTCCTAAAATCTCCTCACTGGCTGCCAATTAGTTTCCGAGCGAAGTATAAAGTGTTGGTTATTATCTTTAAAGCCCTACACAGTTTGGGTCCAGGCTACCTGCAGGATCGTCTTCTCCCGTACGATCCACCCCACACACTCAGGTCCTCTGGGAAGAATCTACTTGAGTCAGCAAAGACTAGGCTGACAACCATTACCCAGAGGACCGTCTCTTCTGCTGCTCCCAGACTGTGGAATGGCCTGCCGGAGGAGACTCGTCAGCTTGACAGTCTTTTAGCATTCAAGAAAGCTATCAAGACTGATCTCTTCTGGCAGGCCTATCCAGTAGAATTTTAGGATATTTTGAGTATGTTTTTAGGATGTTTTTAAACAGTGTGTACCATGTTTTAATCAGTATTTTATGCTTGCTGTTGTTCCCTGCCTTGATCCAATCGGAGAGGCGGGTAAGAAATATTATTATTATTATTATTATTATTATTATTATTATTATTATTATTGCAATGTGTTCTAATAGGGAGTTGCTGCAGCCCTTGACCATTTTAGTTGCCCTTTTCTGCCCTTTTCTCAGCTTTTCAATATCCTTTTTGCCTCTTTCCTCAGAAGTATAAGCACAGGGCCTGGGCCTCCTAAAGTTGGCCAGTTAACAGAGGCACTCTGGGTAGAATCTCCTGGCCCTTAATTATTAGTGAAACTAGCAAAATTTACCAATCAGTCGACATGCTGAAAGTATGCAGAAAGAGACAGAAATCTTAGCTAGACCTAAGGTTTATCCTGGGATCGTCCTGGGGTCATCCCTGTTCATGTAAATGACACAGAGGATATCCCAGGAGCAGGCAGGGACGACCCCTGGATAAACCTTAGAATCATAGAATCATAGACTAGCAGAGTTGGAAGGGGCCTATAAGGCCATCGAGTCCAACCCCCTGCTCAATGCAGGAATCCACCCTAAAGCATCCCTGACAGATGGTTGTCCAACTGCCTCTTGAAAGCCTCTAATGTGGGAGAGCCCACAACCTCCCTAGGTAACTGATTCCATTGTCGTACTGCTCTAACAGTCAGGAAGTTTTTCCTGATGTCCAGCTGGAATCTGGCTTCCTTTAACTTGAGCCCATTATTCCGTGTCCTGCACTCTGGGAAGATCGAGAAGAGATCCTGGCCCTCCTCTGTGTGACAACCTTTTAAGTATTTGAAGAGTGCTATCATGTCTCCCCTCAACCTTCTCTTCTCCAGGCTAAACATGCCCAGTTCTTTCAGTCTCTCTTCATAGGGCTTTGTTTCCAACCCCTGATCATCCTGGTTGCCCTCCTCTGAACACGCTCCAGCTTGTCTGCATCCTTCTCGATGCAGACAGGAAGATCTAGCTTAGGTCTAGCTAAGGCCAGAGTTAGTCATACTTATATTAGACCCATGGAATTAGTCATGGATAAATTGAAGCCCGTTGATTTCAATGAGTCTATTCTAACTATGACTCAATGTTGACCCAAACTGTAATAAATAAATCACACACACACACAACTGTACACCCAGAACTACTGTTCTATATGTGAGACATGAATGGATTTTGTGTGTGCGCGCGTGTGTTTCTTTCAGTGTGGCTTTCTTTTTTTCATTTTTAGAGAGAGACTTTATTCTTGTTTAATTGAGTGTGTTGCCTTGCTAATTACGAGATTGTTCGTGCCAAAACGGCTGAGTGAGTTGCTTTGCTCTGAATGGATTTTGGCACGCTAACTAAAAAGATGTCAGGCTGGACGTGAAACGAAGCAACGCGGTTCTCAGCGTGTTCCTTCGAAGGATGAGTCGTCTTTTCGTTTTGCATCCGTGCATTTGTCATCCACGCAATGAACATGGCAAGCAGGAGGGCTGGGCATCCGAGGCATCGCCTTTACAACAGGGTGCTTAGCACCTTCTGAAAGGAGTGAGGCAAAGCCATCTTCGTGCAGATAAATTCCAATGTCCTGTCCCATCCCCACCAATTATACCGACAAGAGGAGTCAGTTTCAATTATTATTTTACCCAAACCAGGTAGCTAGTTTGTCCATTAATAACTAGGGGGAAAAGGCTTCTCGTCCCGTGCCATTATTCCATTCTGCTTCTTTCCTCTCTCACACCAGTTCGAGCCATCATTTTGACCATGAAAACTTCTCCATATAGTACTGTCCAGGCGAGCCCACTCCTGCAAATGTTGAGAAAATGTAATGCTAGCATCATAGAATCATAGAATAGCAGAGTTGGAAGGGGCCTACAAGGCCATCAAGTCCAACCCCCTGCTTAGGGTGACCATATGAAAAGGAGGACAGGGCTCCTGTATCTTTAACAGTTGTATAGAAAGGGGAATTTCAGCAGGTATCATTTGTGTATATGGAGAACCTGGTGAAATTTCCTCTTCATCACAGCAGTTAAAAGTGCAGGAGCTATACTAGAGTGACCAGATTTAAAAGAGGGCAGGGCACCTGCAACTTTAACTGTTGAGATGAAGAGGAAATTTCACAAGGTTCCCCATATATACAAATAACACCTGCTGAATTTCTCTTTTCAATGCAATTGTTAAAGATACAGGAGCCCTGTCCTCTTTTTCATATGGTCACCCTACCCCTGCTCAATGCAGGAATCTACCTTAAAGCATCCCAAACAGATGGTTGTCCAGCTGCCTCTTGAAGGCCTCTAGTGTGGGAGAGCCCACAACCTCCCTAGGTAACTAGTTCCATTGTCACACTGCTCTAACAGTCAGGAAGTTTTTCCTGATGTCCAGCCAGAATCTGGCTTCCTGTAACTTGAGCCTGTTATTCTGTGTCCTGCACTCTGGGATGATCGAGAAGAGATCCTGGCCCTCCTCTGTGTGACAACCTTTCAAGTATTTGAAGAGTGCTATCATGTCCCCCTCAATCTTCTCTTCTCCAGGCTAAGCATGCCCAGTTCTTTCAGTCTCTCTTCGTAGGGATCCATTTTGCAGCTCTGATCATTCTGAGCCCTGAAATTTGGTATCCCCACAAAATCCATGCCAACATTTTGTCCTCGTTCTGTGCCGCAAATCCTGGGTCTTGTGCCGCCATGCACAAGTGTGTACTGATGGATCCAGTCGGGGTGTCTGGCTACCTCCCCAAGACACGGCGTTGTCATATTCCCTGAAAAACTATGCCAACATATTGTACTAATTTTGTTGTTTTGTGTCAATAAAAAAAATAATGCAATGGATATAACCAGTGTGGGATCCTATTGGACATCCCAAAGCCAACATCGTCTGAACACACCGCAAGACTTACTGAACACCCCAAAGCCAAAGCCGTGCCAGCTTTGCCCAACCTGCTGCCCTCCAGAGCTGGCTGGGGGATTCTGGGGCCAACCATGGTGGTTTCAAACCTCTGCTCCCCGGAGCCCAAAAGACAGGATGTCCTCTGTCACTGTTCTTCCCCTACAAGGTACAACTGCGGAAGAGAGCAGTGTGCTTTCGAGGGCCGGCGGCTCAGTAGACCTTGCTAGCTTCAGGTGCAAATGGAGAGTGCACCTTGGAATATGGTCCAGCATCTTCTGTAATGCCCAAGGGTTTCATACCAGGCAGATGGAAATGGAAAGGTTGCCCTGAAGACAGGGTGTCCCACCTGTGCCAGGTACAGGCACATCTGAAAAGCCCATTCAGGCCTGTCCTCTTAGCCCAGTGCAGGAAGAGTTTTGATACTTTGGCATAGCTCTGTTCTTGGCTCAGTGTGACTCTGTGGTGACGACGAGAAGACAGAGGACAGGTGGGTGACCCATGGGGCCTTACATGCAATGCATGTGGACGTATCAGGGGTGCAGACATGGAGAGGCAGATGCTATGCCCACAAAAATGCCACAGACATTGCAAATTGCAGGATCTTGGGGGTTTTGTGGGGGGGCAGGGAAGGAGCTTGTACTTCAGAATATTGGCCATGGGCTTGGAAAAAGAGGGTACAGAACCCCTTTCAGCCTGAGGGCCAAATTCCACCGGCAAAAGGGGGGCATGGCCAAGGTAAAAGGGCTGGTGCCAAAAAGGCAGAAACACCCACATTTTGTAGCACAAAGCTCTTATTGCCAACATAAAAGCCTTACGAGAGAGATTCCAACCTTTTCCAATGGGGAAAAAACTGCACAAAAGCTGAGAAACCACAAAATGATTGGTGGTTGGGGGGAAGGGGGTGGAGCCAGAGGAAAGGGGTGTGTCCTTCTGGGGACCCCTGGAGGGCCAAACGGGGACTTCTGGATGACTGGATTGGGTCCCTGGCTTAGAAGTACATTGAAAAGTAGTAGAAAACAAGTCCCAGTCTGAGGAACTTCTTAATAAAATGCATTTCGTGTGGGTATTAACAATGGGAAGCTGCAGGGTTAAAAACCAGCCGCATGAAGCCTTCCAGATGGACTCCCAGTTGCCAACGCAGGGGCAAGGAAAGTGTGCAGAAGGATTGGGGCCTGTCGCAGTGGGACGTCCTAGCAATCCACACTGAGGCCATGACCCATCACTCTCTCGTAAAGCTAGGTGATAACCAGAGATTTAATGATCCCCAAATACATAGGTAGAATTAGACACCTTCATAGCTCTGAGTCAATGCCTTCTAAAGCCCACTTCTTTCTCTCTTCCCTGCCCCTTCCATTCTTTTCCCGCCCTCTTTGGGTCCTTCCAGACTCTGGGTTTCACTTCTGGCTCCATGGAGAACTCCATGAAGCGCAAGGCCAGCCACGGCAGTGTCTTCAGCTTCCGGTTGCGTGGCCGGGACATTGGCTCGGAGGCAGATTTTGCTGATGACGACATCAGCACCGTCGGGGAGAGTGAGAGCCAACGGGGATCCCTGCTTGCGCCGAGGAATGGGAGGCGGCTGAGCATGCAGAGCCAAGGGAGCCACAGCTCTCCGAACTACACGCTCAACGGCAAGAGGAACAGCTCGGTGGATTGCAACGGGGTGGTTTCCCTGATCGGTGGCGGCAGAGGGAGCCCTGATCCGACGACCACGACGGATGTGCTGCTGCCACCGGTGATGACGGAGAAGACCGGGACAGGCGACACGGTGGGTCCGCTTTGGTTTTTGCACAGATTCTCTCGATCTCCCACCAAGCCAGCCAGAGACGGGTCATTTGTGTCTGCCAGGTAGACCTACGGACGGATGGAGATGGAAAGGCAGGCAGCAAAAATAGGAAGTTTAGAAAGCCCTTGAGACAGTGGGGTGGGAACCTTTTTTTGAATCAAGTGTGTTGGGGGGTTACATCCCTGCAGTATTTCACAAAACTGTCGGGCTGTCTCATTGCTGACGTGATGGAGATGGAAGGGTTAGCTTGATTGCAGTGGACGAAAGGTGATTTTTTTTTCTCAAAAAGGTGGGTGGTCACAGCACTGGGGCTGCCAGGTTTAGACCTCCCCTCCCCAGCCCCGAATCAATACCCCTCTTTGCTGCAATTAGGCTTTCAATAAGCTCCTGTTGGCACCAGTGGAGGCTGTCTAACAGTCTTAACGCAGCATGGACGAGGGAGCAGGGGGAGTGATCAGAAATAAGGCAGGCTGAGCAGGGATCTGCCGCGGGTCATGCTAGGCCCACGGGTGGGAGGTTCCCCATCCCTGCTTTGGTGGGACGCCATCCATGGCTACTAGGTTGAGTTGGGTTTCGTGGCTGCAAGTTGTGTGTGATGGAAATGCAGTGCTAGGGAATGTGTAGGCTGCAGTTTCTGGAGACTTGGGAGTGGGGCTTCTGGTGGGATTGATGTTCTGAGCTCCAGGACTTGTTTCTCTGGTCTCAATTCCCGGGGGAGGATGTTTACGCCTTTGCCACTCCTGCTTAGATGTTCAGGGCACGTTTCCTGGTACAACTCAATATCCGACTTCCTGCATTTACTGTGACTTCTTGGAGGGTGGGGGGTGTTATGGGGGGGCAAAACCTTGCAGGATACAAAGATGAGATGAAAGGGAACATAGGTGCAACACACTCACTGGTACTAGCAATCCGATTAGTTCGGTATGCATGAGTCTCCATGAATCTGTCCTATTTAGTCCCATGGAGATAATTCAATTAACGTGGAGACCAAATTCCTAAAACGCTTAAACCTGTCATGTTTAGACGTTTACCTGGAATGTTCTATGAGAGGCAAAATTACTGCTCTGTTGTTAAGTGGGTACATAATTGCTTGTAAATTCTCTCGCAGGAGTATTGAACCACTTCAGCTCATTCAGAAAAGCTCTTGAGGGCCTAATTCTAGTGGTGGTAGGAATAGACAAACTCACCTGGGCTCATTTCATTGGATGCTCGCCCCACCGCCACCACTGTTCGCCATTCGCACCTTTACTCTTGTGTAAATTGGGTCTTTGTGGCCACCATTTATGCAATGGGGGAAATTATGTAATGTTGTGGACACTGGAGGCTCCAGATGAAGGGGGACGGGTGCGAGGGCCAGGCGCTTGTCAGGCTGTGCAGTTGCTCGACCTCTGGGCCTGTAAACATGCCATGGGTGCCCAACTGAATCTAGACGCAGGGCAGTCCCTTGGACTCCCAGTCCCAGTTGGGTGCCCACAACATCCCTAAGTCATGCGTATGGCCACAGGAAAAAGGGGTTGGATAAGAATAGAAAACAATTCCAGTATATTTTAGCTTAAGCGAAGATGATCAGGAGTCTGGAAACAAAGCCCTTTGAGGAGAAACTGAAAGAACTGGGCATGTTTAGCCTTGGGAGGAAAAGACGGAGGGGAGACATGACAGCACTCTTCAAGTACTTGAAAGGTTGTCACATAGAGGAGGGCCAGGATCTTTTCTCCATCATCCCACAGTACAAGACGTGGAATAATGGGCTCAAGTTACAGGAAGCCAGATTCTGGCTGGACATCAGGAAAAACTTCCTGACTGTTAGAGCAGTACAACAATGGAACCAGTTCCCTAGGGAGGCCGTGGGCTCTCCCACACTAGAGGCATTTGAGATGCAGCTGGACAGCTACACTTTAATGTGGATTCCTGCACTGAGTAGGGGGTTGGACTTGATGGCCTTACAGGGCCCTTCCAGCCCAAGAGTTCTATGGTTCCTTGAAAGAGCTCACTGCTGGTAACTCAGCCTTAGGAGAGGCATTTTGACCTTTCTTCATGGAGGAAAGCTACACAAAAGCAGGAAAACCACATGATTGGTGGGGAGGGAAAGGTAAAATGGTCCTGAGGGAAGGTCCAGAGGGCTGGATTTGACCTCTGCCCCTAAGATTCTGCCTTCTTGAGCTAGAGGCTGGTTGTTGAAGGTCTTGGTTCAAGCCCACCTTCCCTTGTACCTTCCCACTCTGCCTGCGAAGCGTGCTGCCTTGCGTTAATTTGTTTATTCATGACTGCGTTCTCTCAACTATGTTTGAAGAACACCAGCAGCGTAGCGACGGAGGTGACAGCGCTTCATTTTGCTCATTTACTGCTGTTGTTCCTCAAAGCCGAGAGTGCTGCTCTCATCTCCCACTTCAGTCGGCGGGGGAGGAGAACACTCAGCCTGAACAGAGGTCTCTTTGTCTAAACCCCGTGGGAACTGGTGGGGATCTTCGCGGGGCTCTTGGGGTCGGCCCTATCCATTTCAGTCCCTGAAGCCACCACTGGGGCTTCTCCCGTGGCGCTGCCTCCTGGCTTTTTCTTTTCTTTTCTTTTTAACAAATGGTTGAAAATTCACTGGAGTGGGCAGTGAGCGGAAACCACTCCTGGCACCGCCGTGGTCGTCTAGGAAATCTCGCCGAAGCGCTATAGCAACAGATGCTCACTTTGGTGATGCGGAGGGAAGGGTGCTCTTGCTTCTGTGAAGCAGGTTTGGAATCTCGACTGTTGAGGCCATGTGAAGCGAGCTCAAAGCTAACTGGCTGCAAGCCTGCAGACTTGTGGATTCGCCTCTTTTATTTGTTGTCGTTTATTCGTTCACTCGCTTCCGACTCTTCGTGACTTCATGGACCAGCCCACGCCAGAGCTTTCTGTCGGCTGTCGCCA
Organism: Elgaria multicarinata webbii; assembly: GCF_023053635.1. NCBI lineage: Eukaryota > Metazoa > Chordata > Lepidosauria > Squamata > Anguidae > Elgaria > Elgaria multicarinata. Next base: position 39,473,144 of record NC_086171.1, on the reverse strand, counting down.
CCCCCAGCTCCCCCAAGGTCAAGTCTGTCACCTCCAGAATATCATTATTATTTATTTATTTATTTATTTATTTATTTATTTATTTATTTATTTATATAGCACCATTAATGTGCATGGTGCTGTACAGAGTAAAACAATAAATAGCAAGACCCTGCCGCATAGGCTTACATTCTAATAAAATCATAATAAAGCAATAAGGAGGGGAAGAGAATGCACCAAACAGGCAGTATAAAAGTCAGAACAATTCAAGTTTTAAAAGCTTTAGGAAAAAGAAAAGTTTTTAGCTGAGCTTTAAAAGCTGCGGAAGGCGGAGCAGGCCAATACGCTACTGCTTCTACGCTCCTAATCGGAGCGGATCACACCCCTACTCAGCATTTACCCTAATTTGGCTTTAGGTACACATTATTATTATTATTATTATTATTATTATTATTATTATTATTATTATTTTATTTATTTATTTATTTATATAGCACCATCAATGTACATGGTGCTGTACAGAGTAAAACAGTAAATAGCAAGACCCTGCCGCATAGGCTTACATTCTAATAAAATCATAATAAAACAATAAGGAGGGGAAGAGAATGCACCAAACAGGCACAGGGTAGGGTAAAACTAGCAGTATAAAGTCAGAACAAAATCAAGTTTTAAAAGCTTTAGGAAAAAGAAAAGTTTTTAGCTGAGCTTTAAAAGCTGCGATTGAACTTGTAGTTCTCAAATGTTCTGGAAGAGCGTTCCAGGCGTAAGGGGCAGCAGAAGAAAATGGACGAAGCCGAGCAAGGGAAGTAGAGACCCTTGGGCAGGTGAGAAACATGGCATCAGAGGAGTGAAGAGCACGAGCGGGGCAATAGTGTGAGATGAGAGAGGAAAGATAGGAAGGAGCTAGACAGTGAAAAGCTTTGTAGGTCAACAGGAGAAGTTTATATTGGATTCTGAAGTGAATTGGAAGCCAATGAAGAGAGTTCAGAAGTGGAGTAACATGGTCAGAGTGGCGAGCCAAGAAGATGATCTTAGCAGCAGAGTGGTGAACAGAAACCAACGGACTGATGTGAGAAGAAGGAAGGCCAATGAGAAGAAGGTTGCAGTAGTCCAACCGAGAAATAACCAATGCATGAACAAGAGTCTTGGCAGAAGAGACAGACAAAAATGATCGAATCCTGGCAATATTATACAGGAAAAAACGACAGGATTTAGCTACTGCCTTAATATGAGGAATAAAGGAGAGCGAGGAGTCAAATATAAAGCCAAGGCTACGAGCTTCCTTGACCGGAGTAAGCGTAACATCATTGACAGTAAGAGAGAATGAGAGATGAGGAGAAGGTTTAGGAGGAAAAACAAGCAATTCAGTCTTGGCCATATTAAGTTTCAAACGACGATGAAGCAACCAAGCTGAGAGATCTGAAATGGATATTTCATCCATCCATCTTGCCCTTGGTCGGCCCCTCTTCCTTTTGCCTTCCACTTTTATTTATTATTGTGTTTATATCCCTCCTTTTTTCCTCCAAGGAACCCAAGGCAGCATACATAATCTTCCTCCTCCTCTCTGTTTTATCCTCACAACAACAACCCTGTGAGGTGGGTTGGGCTGAGAGTCTGTGACTGGCCCAAAGTCACCCAGTGGGTTTCCATGGCTGAGCGGGGACCAGAACCCAAATCTCCCAACTCCCAGTCTAACTCTTTAGCCACTACACCACACTGCCTCTTTTGGTGAGATGCAAATACTTCTACTCCGCTGTGGCACACATTCAGATGTGAATGATGTTTGGCGGCTGCAATTCTTGTTACGTTAAACGCTGTCTCGGGGCTGGTGTCAAAGGTAGGCATGGTCAGGCAGCTGCTGAGGGCCCACGTCCCAGAAGGCCCCTGGAGTTGTCTCTGCTGTTCACCATGGCCACCTGCTTATTCACCTGCCTCATGCTGTGGCCTACACAACGGTGGTGGTGAAGATGAAGCAGGAGGTGATCAAGGGGCTGAAACAACTCCCTATGAGACAATATCTGGGACTGGTTAGCTTAGAAAAGGGGTGAGTGAGGGGAGACATAATAGAGGTGTCCAAAATTATACATGGTGTGGGAATGTGGAGGAGGGGCATTTTTCTTCCACTCTCTTAATAATAGAACCCATTGGGGTCATCCCATGAAGCAGATTGCTGGGAGGTTCAGGACAGATGAAAGGAAGGACTTCTTCTTAACACAACACATAGTTAAACTACCACAAGATGTAGGGGTGGCCACCAATTTGGATGGCTTTAAATGAGGGTCAGACCAGTTCTCATAATAGTAGAAGCTGGGGTCATCACATGAAGCTGATTGCTGGGAGGTTCAGGACAGATGAAAGGAAGGACTTCTTCTTAACACAACACATAGTTAAACTACCACAAGATGTAGGGTTGGCCACCGATTTGGATGGCTTTAAATGAGGGTCAGACCAGTTCTCATAATAGTAGAAGCTGGGGTCATCACATGAAGCTGATTGCTGGGAGGTTCAGGACAGATGAAAGGAAGGACTTCTTCTTAACACAACACATAGTTAAACTACCACAAGATGTAGGGATGGCCACCAATTTGGATGGCTTTAAATGAGGGTCAGACCAGTTCTCATAATAGTAGAAGCTGGGGTCATCGCATGAAGCTGATTGCTGGGAGATTCAGACAGATAAAAGGAAGGACTTCTTCACACGGCACATAGTTAAACTATGGAATTCATTACCACAAGATGCAGTGATGGCCGCAAAGTGTGATGGCTTTAAAAGGGGGTAGGATAAATTCCTGGAGGAGAAGGCTATCAATGGCTACTAGTCCTGGCAGCTATATGCTATGTCCAGTACCAGAAGCATTATGCCTATGTACACCAGTTGCTGGTGAACATGGTTGTCTGGGAACACACTGATCCCTTTGGGCGCCATGTTGTCTAACCAATGGAGAGCCAATGGCTCCCAATGGTGAGCTGAGCCAGTCTCTGCACACTATTGAATCTCACTCTGGTGGGGAGGTTCAGGACAGATTAAAGGAAGGACTTCTTCACACACCCCATAGTTAAACTATGGAACTCACTACCACGAGATGTAGTGATGGCCACTAAGTTGGATGGCTTTAAAAGGGGGTTGGATAAATTCCTGGAGGAGAAGGCTGTCAATGGCTACTAGTCCTGATGGCTATGTGCTGCCTCCAGTATCAGAGGCAGTAAGCCTTTATATACCAGTTGCTGGGGAACATGGATGGTAGGGTGCTGAAGCACTCATGTCCTGCTTGTGGGTTTCCTGTGGGCAACTGGTTGGTGAACTGAATGCTGGATGGACCCTGGGTCTGATCCAGTAGGGCTCTACTTATGCTGTTATGAGGATGCAATACATTTGTTTCCATTTCATGACTCCATTCATCTTTGCCACCGAAGACTTAATTTGTTTCATTATTTATTGATTACTATCCCATATGTTTTATTATTATTATTATTATTATTATTATTATTATTATTATTATTATTTATATAGCACCATCAATGTACATGGTGCTGTACAGATTACACAGTAAATAGCAAGACCCTGCCGCATAGGCTTACAATCTAATAAAGTTGTAGTAAACAATAAGGAGGGAAAGAGAATGCAAACAGGCACAGGGAAGTGTAAACAGGCACCAGGTAGGGTGAAGCTGACAGTATAGAGTCAGAACAAACTCAATATTTAAAAGCTGTAGGGAAAAGAAAAGTTTTTAGCTGAGTTTTAAAAGCTGTGATTGAGTTGGTAGTTCTCAAGTGTTCTGGAAGAGCATTCCAGGCGTAAGGGGCAGCAGAAGAAAAAGGACGAAGCCGAGTAAGGGAAGTAGAGGCCCTTGGGCAGGCGAGAAGCATGGCATCAGAGGAACGGAGAGCACGAGCGGGGCAATAGTATATTCATCCCAGTATTTTGTTTCCCACTCTTTTATGTTGGGATGTTTCAGAGCCTGAAGCCTCTACACGGGAGACAGGACCCAAGTTGTGCAGGCAGTGCTCCTGCCCATCACTCAGAACTAACCAACATGTTACTTGGATTCATTTCACTGTTTTCATTTTTCTCTCCCACTCCCACAAACGCCATCCTTTTACTGGTTTTATCTCACAGTCACATAGCTTTCAGTCACAGGAGCAAAGCCGATATCGACAGCTGTTCCTGGTGGCTGCAATTTTGTTTACCTGGAATGCCCTGGTCATGGTATCCAGCCTGAGTGGGGTCTCAGTCCAGCCTTCCAAAGTTCCCTAAATGATGTTATTGCCCTGGTGGCTATCTGCACACGGGGAAAGCCCTGAGGTGGCTGTGGATCTGTGCCCCGTTGGTTAGAAAACGCAAGCGCAGGTTTGCAGCCACCACGGGGCTTTCCCGCATTGCTGCGTTTTGAAAAAGGCGGGGATTTTTCCCGACTTTTTGAAAGGGAACGATGTTCTGCCATGTAACGTCGCTCCGCAGCCAATCTGGGGCCAACCCGGGGGCGGAGCCTGGTGGAAGGTGACCAGCGATTGGTTGCCTTCCACCAGGAAAAGGGAAGGGGCAGCTCCAGAACCCGGATAGCCACCCAGAAACCTGTGCTCTCAACTCAGCATCAGGATCACCCAACACTTCCTCAGGAAAGGGAAAGGTCCTCTGGGGAGAACTTAATGCAGTCAGCCAAAACTAGCCTGACAACTGTTACCCAGAGGACCTTTTCCTCTGCTGCTCCCAGACTGTGGAGTGGCCTGCTGGAGGAGATTCATCGGCTTAACACCCTTTCTGAGTTTAAGATAGCTATAAAGACTAGTCTCTTCCGGCAGGCCTACAGAGCCGAATTTCAAACCTAAGAATTTTAAGATGCCGTGATAGTTATTTTAGTATTATATCAGTTTTATATGTTCTTTAAATTAGTTTTATGCCATTGATTTATATTGTATTGTTGGATTAATGTTGTTTCCCGCCTCGATCTAAAGGGAGAGATGGGTAATAAATAAATAAATAAATAAATGTATTATTATTGTTGTTGTTGTTGTTGTTGTTGTTGTTGTTGTTGTGCGGGTTTGAGGAGGGAGGTGGCACCAACCCGGCACTGTGAAGACAGGCCCCTGTTTTGCCTTTGGCCCTGACCATCACTAGAAGGCAGCCCTCAAGAGCTTCTCTGACACTGAATAATAGAACCCAATGGGGTCACCCCATGAAGCTTATTGGTGGGAGATTTAGGACAGATAAAAGAAAGGACATCTTCACACAGCGCCTAGTTAAATTATGGAATTCACTACCACAGGATGTAGTGATGGCCACCAATTTGGATGGCTTTAAAAGGGGGTTGGATCAATTCCTGGAGGAGAAGGATATCCATGGCTACTAGCCCTGATGGTTACATCCAAGGCAGTAAGCCTGTGCTCACCAGTGGCTGGGGAACATGGGTGGGAGGGTGCTGTTTCACTATGTCCTGCTTTGTGGGTCCCTGGTTGACAGCTGGTTGGAAACTGTGTCAACAGAGTGCTAGACTGAATGGACCCTTGGTCTGATCCAGCATGGCTGTTCTTATGTTCTTATGTTCTTACTCTTAAGCTGAAAGAAGTTAGGAAAGGAAAGGAACCTCTCGTGCAAGCACTGAGTCATTACTGACTCTTGGAGGGACGCCAGCTTTTGCTGATGTTTTCTTGGCAGGCCTTATAGTGGGGTGGTTTGCCGTTGCCTTCCCCGGCCATGATTACCTTTCCCCCAGCTAACTGGGTACTCATTTTACCAACCTCGGGAGGATGGAAGGCTGAGTCGACCCGAGCCGGCTGCCTGAAACCAGCTTCCGCTCTGCTTTACCGCTCTGCTCCACACGAGGAGCAGCGGAAGAAGTTAAACACCCCTATTTCTGGGACATTTTCAGGGCTGAGGGTGGAATGGGGGCCACCATAAAAATGGCAATAGTTGTGTGTGTTTTTGTTTGTTTGTTTTTGCTTTTTAAAAATTCAAACTGTGCAGCATCCAGAGAAATCCATGAAAATAAAAGGACGTCCCCCCGACATGAATGAACAATGAATGATTATGAATGGGGAACTGAAAATGGTACTGAGGGATGTCGCGGGCAGCCGACTGAGTGTGGGAGTCCGATGGACTCCCTCGTGTCCGCTGGCCCGGACACGTTCACAGACTTATGCTCCAAGAGCCTGCAAGGCCTGATGAGCGCTCAGCAGCCATCCGCCCTCATCCAGAACATTCATTGTGTGCCACAAAGGAGTCTCTGGAAATTACGCATTTCCCCTGTTGGGGAAATAGCAGCCGTAAAGTGCCCATTGACACGATAGAGGAAATGCGTAATTTCCAGAGCGAGGGTGTACGGCTGCCATGCGCTCGTTGGGCCTCGTGAAGTCTCAAAAGAAGCTTGCTCGGTCCAACGATCAGGGGCAGGCGGTGGCAACGGGGCAAGCATCCAACGAATCAGACGTGGGTGAGTTTGCCCGTCCCTAATGGTACCCATTCATTATTCATTGCATTAGTTTCAGAAGAAATGAATAATGCACCAGATGGACCCCATTTGATTCAATTTTGTATTCATTCCCCTAACAAATTGATTTGTTTATTATTTATTTATTCAAAGAAGGAGGTATTTTAAGCTATTTTGGGGGCTTAAGATGAACTGAGAGACAAGGTACACATTGCAGGTGATCACGTCCAAACAGATGTTCAGAAATTTCTTACGAATCTGAAATGTGGAGCCAAATCAAAGACAGCGTTGGAGAGGCAGATCTTCAAGGTCCCCCGAAGAGCCAGGGTTGAAGGGGCGAAGCATAGCATAGACTTGGGGCCACTCCTGTGAAGGATCCGTCTCTAGTGTAAACCCGTCTTACCAATATTAATGGTGGGTACTTGTAACCACCACTTCTAAGTAGATTTTTGCATAAAGGCAGGATTGCATTAGTGAAGGCAGATAACCTGGTCCCAAGCTGTTAAGGCGTTAAAGAGTAAGACCAGCACTAGGAGTTGGGCCTGGAATCATACTGCTAACCAGTGCAGCTGGTACAAGATTGGATTTACATCTGCAGATTTTCTGGGCCCTGCCAGCTTCCAGGCTGCTGCGTTTCAGCTCTAGCTGACGCTTGCAGTCCGTCTTCAGAGGAAGCCCTACGTAAACTGCATTGCAGTAGTCTATTTTGGAGGTCTAATTCCCCTCTGGGTTTTCATTCATGAAAGCCACAGCTCCGATCTAATGGCATCTGTAACATCTTCCTTGAATTCTCCTTCTGGATTCAGAGCTTTTGATGGTTTTAATAAATGGCATTATTTCCCCAACCCTGTGAAATTTGTTAAGTATCTGATTTTTAATTCAGATGCAAGAAAATGAGCCTGGGGAGCCTTTTGGCATTACCCTGGAGCAGTCCATGGGAGGCTGGCCCTTTTGTCTTTTTCTTTCCTATTTGTTGATAGCGGTAGCTTGGTAGATCTTCACAGTTTCTCTCTGGATCGACACGTGTTTAGTTGGCACTGTGCCCAAGCCATTCAGCCTTTTTTATCGGGGGGGGGGGATAAGTTCTGAGCCATTGTGGAGTGAAAGGGTCACTGATCCTTAGTTATTTCACCTCCTCCGCTAGGAGCCAGTTTTGTAAAACTCCAAACCTGCCCGCCACAGCTCTGTTTCTACCATCGGCACACCTGTTAGTATCTGTGTGTCATTCGAAAACATTAGTGGACATCGAAGCTGGAAAACAGGGATCTCAGGCGCGCCAGAACAGACAGGGGCAAATGTTTGGCATGAGCTACAGCAGCCTTTCTCAACCTGGGGCGCTCCAGATGTGTTGGACTACAACTCCCAGAATGCCCCAGCCATCTGTATATAGACTTGGATTGGGTAGAAGGGTAGAAAGCCTTGCGTTGGGGCAGGAGATTGAAACGTTGGCCTTCCCTGCTCTCCGGAAGGACAAGCTGTGTGTAAAGCACTCTGTGTGTGACCTGTGTGTGGGAGTACATCTTAAACTGGGGCTATCAACAGCCAGACTCCAGTGCCTCACCTCCTAGGCCACCAGCTCTCTGTGACAGCAACAGGCTTGCCAGATTGAGCTTTGTGCTTCAAGGGTAGGGTGACCATATGGAAAGGAGGTCAGGTCTCCTGTATCAGATTGAGCTTTGTGCTTCAGGGTTAGGGTGGCCATATGGAAAGGAGGACAGGTCTCCTGCATCAGATTGAGCTTTGTGCTTCAAGGGTAGGGTGACCATATGGAAAGGAGGACAGGGCTCCTGTATCAGATTGAGCTTTGTGCTTCAGAGTTAGGGTGGCCATATGGAAAGGAGGACAGGTCTCCTGTATCAGATTGAGCTTTGTGCTTCAAGGGTAGGGTGGCCATATGGAAAGGAGGACAGGGCTCCTGTATCAGATTGAGCTTTGTGCTTCAGGGTTAGGGTTGCCATATGGAAAGGAGGACAGGGCTCCTGTATCTTTGTATAGAAAAAGGAATTTCAGCAGGTGCCATTTGTCTACGTGCAGCACCTGGTGAAATTCCCTCTTCATCACAACAGTTGAAGTGCAGGAGCCTTGTCCTCTTGACCAGATGCAAAGGAGGGCTGGCCCTTGGCTTGAGGATTGTGATTTAAAAGCATCCACATTTCTCAAGAGCATTTCCCCACTTGTTTCCCAAGAAACCCACCGAAAATATAAGTGCAGGCTTGTTAGTCCAGCTGTGCTAGGTGTGTATATCAATTTTCACCTCTCATGGCATTAGGTGTCCTATTGGGCTGATGCAGACTCTCCACCCTGTAGGCAAACTTAATTAATCCTGTAAGCTCTCTGGGCAGTTTACATCAATAAGGCCAGCCCCGTTTCTCAAAGGGTTCCTCCTTATCCCTCGCTGAGAAGTCAGCTTGGTAGAGAGACTTCCCAAGTGAGGCCAAATCGGGATGCAATGTTGGCACATTCCAGGCGACTAGTTCATGGTGCATGCAGTCTCGTTAAATGTCTGTGTTTGCATTGGATGAGATCTGCTGTTTACATTGTGGCCTGCTTAAACCCTTTTTCATGATTCAAAATGTCCTCGGTGTACATGGTAAATTAATGCTGCCTTAGGGATGGGCCAGCTCGTAATGAGTTTGTGTGAGTTTTCTCTGAGAATTCGCAGAGAAATTGTGAGCATTTTGTGACAGAGGCCATAGCTAGACCTAAGGTTCATCCCTGGGTCGTCCAGGGGTCAAACCTGTTCATCTAGGTGACACACAGGGGATCCAGTGCTCAGGCAGGGGCGAACCCACGATGATCCCAGGAGAAACCTTAGGTCTAGCTGTGGCCAGAGTGGAGAAACTTGACCCCTTGTCCTCTGTCTGTCCCCTGCATAGTAATAGAGGGAATCCAGTGTGTGGGGTGTGTGGGGGTGGGGGGTTGCTAGAGTCAGGAGAGGTGTTGCTCGCCTCATCCTTAAGCTTCAATGCTACTGTGCCAATTCAGGAATGCCCTTTCCTGCAAGGGTGTATGGGAGTTGTGGTTTCCCATGACTCCCAACTCAGTGAATTGAGCTGGGAATCGCGCCCTGTGCCCCAGTAACAAATGATGCTTCTCAAGCATGCTCAGGAATATCCAGGCCTTTCGAATGAAACCTTGAGATCCTCTCCTGACTCTCGCTAACTCTCCCGACCACCAGTTCCCACTCACCCATTTTGGCAAAAGTATGTTTACGTAGGAAAGGCTGGCCGGTAACAGCATCGAACTCATTACGAGCTGAGCCTGAACTTCACAGGCTCCCAACGAGGCCGGTGTTTCTAAAATCCCCCAAAGCCGATAATTGGCAACCCTTTCTAAGCTGCTCCTGTGCCAAAGTAGCTTTTAGAGTCCAGCCCATCTCCCCGCTGTGGTAGTTTCAGCCTGCAAGCACTCAGAAGACAGATGCAATTGATAGAGCTATAGATCTTCATTTGCGTGCAAATTGTAGAGCAGTATATTTGTCTCCATGGGATTAGACCAATTCAAGTGGGAAACATTTCCAATCAGAGAGAAATAGAAGACGTGGTGCAGCAACACCACGCCTGGGTGTATTTTGCAATCTTTCTCCCCCCCCCCCCTTTGCTTCTTGATGCTTCTCCTGCCTAGATTTTTAGGATCGACCTGTGGAAGCTCGTGGATTAATGTTAATTTTATGAACCACTGAGAGATTCTATTATATTCAGTGGTATATAAATGGTTTAAATAAATTAATTAATTAAGGACTGTGTCTTTGGACATATGTTACTAACTGGACAGGCAGCTGAACTGTCCCTTGAGATTCACAGGCCTGGTTTAATTCCTAGGTCATGCTCTTCCTTGGATATATATCCCATCCTTTTCCCACTCTATTCCATTCTAGGTTCTGGGCTGCTCCCAAGACACCTTGGATAATGCCTTTAGAGTCTGACAGGTTCTGATTGAAACCCAAAGCAGATTCACCACCCCACTAGCTTCAGAGCCACCAGCCTCTACTGCTTTGGGACATAACTGTGGTTTCTTATATTCCATCTACCCTGCTTTATTATCTGAAAACACACACACACACATACACACACACGGAATCAGGAATTTGGTTCCAAGCCCATAATTTAGTCACATTCCCACCCCCTCTCCGTTTTATATAGAGTGACATTTGAGACAAATTTGAAGGGAAGTTCAAGAATGTGGACAAAATTAGAGAAATGTCTTAGGGCCAGATGTTTCTAATTAAAAGGCATGGGAAGAGGAAGAACAGAATTAATTTCATTTGTTTAATATAACACCAAGTTATAATTGGGCTTTTATGAGAGCTGTATATTGTGACAGTCTGCATTTTGGATCGTAAAGGGATACCGTCTTCCCTGTATCTTTTCATAATCTCACAACACAACCCTACACATGTCTAATTGGAACAATGCCCCGCTAGGTTCAGTGGGACAAAAGGACTTCTTTAGATTAAAGGGAAATCGTGTTCACTCACCGGCACTTTGCTTCCTGCTGCTTCTCTTGCACAACTGTAATGAGCTGAATTACAGGAGAGGAGAGGGGAGACCTTGTGGTCTGTAATTGAAAACCTCCCCTCCTCTCAGTGCTCGTAGTATTGAATGAGACAGCGCCCTCCAGTGGGTGTTTTGTAGTGCAACCGGCTGCACACGGTAGGAAATCCCAAGATATTTCCGAAGAATCGGGATATCCAAGGGTTTTGTTTTTTAATGGAATAACCTTGGGAAGGAGCAGGAGATGTGCAGGAAACTCATGGTGTCATTAAAACGACTTGCAAACTTCCGTGAGTGGCCACTCATGAGCGTACTATAAATCGCTTATTTAGAGAAGCCCGTACTCCCAGGTAAGTGTTGTATAGGATTGTACTTGACTGAACAAGCCCTCTCTCTTACTTGTACCCCTGATTCCCATAGGATACAAGGATTTTGGATGCAGCTCCACCACAGTGGATCTCTTTCCCTCTGAAGATATGGCCTCCAGATCTAGGCCGCATTTCTGGTTCTCCTTCTTTTGAGATGGCTCAGGATGGAAACCAACAAGCAAATAAAAAATCTTTCCAGGTGTCCTGGACTACAATTACCATCACCCCTTGTCAGCATGGGGTGGGGATGATGGGACTTGTAGACCAATCCATCTGGAAAGCAGGTTGGCGAGGGCTGGTTTATGTGCATTCATGTATTTCATTCACTGGCTGTGTTTATCAAAACAGACGTCTCCCTCCGAAGAAGTGAACAAGAAACAGCTTTTGTCACCTCACCGCCTTTCGGTGGATCAATCCGAGGAGCATTTTCAAAGGCAGCGAGCTGTGAGCGCCGTCAGTATCATTACCAGTGCCATGGAAGGTAAGTCCACCTGCACTAAACTGGGCTCCTGTTTCTTTAACAGTTGAATTGAAAGGGGAATTTCAGCATGTGTCATTTGTATGCATGAAGCACCTGGTGAAATTCCCTCTTCATCACAACTGTTAAAGCTGCACAGAAACAAAAGAGGGCAGCTTTAACGGTTGTGATGAAAAGGGAATTTCACCAGGTGCTGCATGCACACAAATGGCACCTGCTGAAATTTCCCTCTCAATACAAATGTTAAAGATATAGGAATCCTGTCCTCCTTTCCATATGGTCATCCTAACTAAGTAAATCATAGAACCGTAGCCATTGGCAGACTTTAAGCCACCTAGCCCAATTCTTAGCTGAAAGTCAGGACATCTTACATGGAAGCATCTCCAAGAGAAGTTTGTTTAACTACCCTTTGGAAAAGAAACCCCGCAGGCTCCCCTTGGTAAGTTTTATCTCTTGTGTCATGCAAAGAACAGACTTACAGTTTTAAATTTTACACTCTCTCCCCTGACTGGCTCTAAGCACACCTATACCCACCCACACCCATTCTGTTAGTATCTTCCTGGGCATCTTGAAATTCCACACAAACCTAATTTCCAAGTTCCAGTGCTTGACAGTGCAATCTTAAACATGTCTGCTTGGAAGCTAGCCCCACTGAGATCAGTGGGAGTTACTCCCGGGTAAGTGTGGATAAGATTGCAGCTTGAATATTTATTGCATGAAGGTTACCCCACGCATTTTGGCCAGAGGTCTTCCTTGGGAGCCAAGGGTCTTCTAAAAATGAGCACTTCCTCCCATATATATCTATCTGGACCCTAAAGGCATCCTCCAAAGCCAGGTGACCCATCCAGGTGATCCTTCTGAATGAGCTGATCCAGGTGGCTGGTAGAGAGAGGGCCTTATCAGTGGGGGTGCCCCAGTTGATGAATGCCTAGAGAGGTATGGGCACCAGACACAGACTTTTCTGTTCTCCTGGGCTGTTTACTCTTTTAGGTGTTGCTATTTTCTTTTAAGTGCTTAATTTCTTGTTTTATTGAGATCTTTATTTATTTATTTATTTTATTCCATTTCTATACCGCCCCATAGCTGAAGCTCTCTGGGCGGTTTACTTATCTGTACATAGGTTGACTTCCATTGCTTTTATTCTGGTTTTATTCCATGACTGTTTTTAACTGTTTTACACCTGATACCTATTTTATTCTTTCTTTTTTATATTTTATGTGGGGTGTTTTGTGTTTTTTTTGTTTTTGCTTTTTATTGTGAATATTAACAAAACAGAACAAAACTGACCATGTATTCACTTCCAAGAAGCCGCTACATAGTTTAGGAGGTCAGGCACACCATTCCATATCAAAGATTGTTTCAGTACAAAGTTTATCCTTATTGTAACCTGCTCCCAAAAGGGAGCAACTACTGGGCATCACCAAAACATATAAATTAAAGCAGCATTAGGTGCATTACATCTCTAACAGTTATACAAGTTAGGCAGACCCTTATTGAAAAGGCGTTGAGGAGCCCAATAAACGTGAAACAAGATTTTTGGCTCATAAGACGTAGCCTAAGATCCATAGAAGCTTCAGATACAGATGCTACAGAAACAATATTTCATGGTTTTAAGCTCTGTTTTGTGAAACTACCCAGAAAACTTTGGTTATTGGGTGGTATAGAAGTATAGTAGATAAATAAACAAGAAATAAATAAATGGCATGAAAAATATTACTTGAATTCGGGTGTAGTCCTATGTGTGTTTAGACCGAAAAAAGACCTACAATTCCCAGTATTCCCCAACCAGCATTTTTTTTTCAGTCTCAACATGCATTAGATTATGCCCTTTGTCATTTTAACTCATCTATCAGAATTACCTTCTTTAGCTCTTCAGGGTTTTTTTTATTTTGCTTTTTTGCTTCTCTTCTCCAACGTTGGGCCCAGCTTTTGCTCATGGAAATTCCTCCCCTAGGATTTGCCTTTGTCTAAAGCCGCTTTCTGCAACCTGGTGCCCTCCAGATGTGTGGGACTACAACTCCAGTTACCTCCAACCTTTGGCCATACCGGCTGGGACATAGGCTTAAGGTTTATCCCAGGATCGTCCCGGGGTCATCCCTATTCATGTAAATGACACGCAGGATATCCCAGAAGCAGGCAGGGATGATCCCAGGATAAACCTTAGGTCTAGCTAAGGCCTGAGAGAAGTCCAAAACATCTGGGGGACACCAGGTGGAAGAAAGCTGGTTTAAAACAGAGATACGCATTGCGCTTTCAACCGTCAGCACCATCTAAATACTGCCAAGCAGTCAGAATAATTATGAATGGAAGCAGCTTTGCAGCAACTTTGAAATGATGCCTGCTAAATAAAAGGGCTGAAATTTCTGCTCTCATTTGGGATTTCTCATCTGAGGCTGGCTCTCCTCACGCAGGAGAAGCAGGGAGGGGGTTAGAGAGGAGAATAGACTGTTCCACTTCAAACTACAAATGTGGGTGGAGGGGTATAATATGTTTGAATGCAATCCCCCTCCCCACAAAAAACCCTTTACCTGCCCATGTTATCATCTGAAGTAATGCAGTCCATTACCACTCTAGCCTGCATCAGTGAAAAGAAGATATTCTGGTCTTGAATAGTTTTGGCTTTCAGGATTTTATCAAAATTATACAATGTAAACAATCCTCACCTTGCTCTGCACAAAGTTGAAAATATGAGAGAGAGAGAGAGAGAGAGAGAGAGAGAGAGAGAGAGAGAGAGAGAGAGAGAGAGAACGTACATTCTTAATTCTGTATAAGCCACAAAAGAGCAGAAGATGGCATTGGCCCAGAAGTTTCTCGCTGGGTTACCTTTAACAAAGACTGTCATGACCCCCATGGCTTTTAGAAACTAAAGCTAGTAAGGAGCAGACATATAGTGACACAGTTATTTGCCATGTCACCCGGGGGTGCCAAGGTGGGCCAAGCCGCAAGAAGCAAGGTCATTGGAATAAGGTTGAAATCCAGTGTCACTTAAGACAACCCGTTGCAGAAGTGAATGTCTTCTGTGCTGGACTGTTTGCCCATCTACCCTGGGTGGAAGCAGCTTTCCACGGTTGCAGGCAGGGGTCTTTCCCCTCTCTTGCTACGTGATCCCTTTACCTGGAGACACCCGGGATTGAAGATGGGACCTTCTGCCTGCAAAGGGTGTGGTACACCACTGAGCTATGGCCATTCCCTCTAGTGTTTTATGTGTCTGGGTGGATTAGAGACATACTTGAACAATTAGGGATGGGGGAGGAATTGGTTTGGCTTGCAGGTTAATAAGAAATTACCTAATTTCTCACTTCCAACCTAATGCGTGAATTGAAACTCAGATCATCCCAGAGTGCAGGACATGGAATAATGGGCTCAAGTTACAGGAAGCCAGAATCTGTCTGGACATCAGGAAAAAACTTATTGATGGTTAGAGCAGTACAGCAATGGAACCAATGACCTAGGGAGGTCATGGGCTCTCCCAAACTAGAGGCATTTAAGAGGCAGCTGGACAACCCCCTGTCAGGGATGCTTTAGGGTGGATTCCTGCATTGATCAGGGGGTTGGACTTGATGGCCTTATAGGACCCTTCCTGCTGAAGTATTCTATGGTTCTATGTTCCTTCAAAATTCACATTTCTCCAAATTTTGCAACGGAGTTTTCCAATTAAAAATATATATACAAAAATGTGTATTTTAGGGGAAATTCCGCCAAAATGCATATATGTCATATTGACATTAAAAATCCATTGAATTAGGACAATTCGCTCACAAGAATTGTGTATATTAAAATCACACACAAAAATGTTCTCACCCATCTGCACCAGCCAAATTCAATAGGTACAGCTATTTCCCAGCATGGAGAGGACGACGTTGTACCTGCTTGTTAAAGATGAGGAACCTTTCAGAAAAGAAGAGGTGTCAACCTTAATTCAGCCCCAGAAACACATTTGAATACTCAGAGATTCAAACCCAGACTTTTGAGAGCTTTAGCACTCAAAACCCTCCTGTCCCGGTGGACAAATTAGTCAGTTTAACTTACTCCCATATCTATTATTTTAAAAAATAAAATAATATTGCAATGTCTTTCCATCCAATTTGTGAATTTTGATAACTTCTTATCAAAAACAACCCAAACTGGACAAAATAATCACCCACTGCCATACATGACTCAATGGTAGCCATTGATCAATATGTATCAACATGTCTGAAAAGGGGGTTGGATAAATTCCTGGAGGGGAAGGCTATCAATGGTGGGCACGACGGGGCTTTCCTTTACCCCGTCACGTCTGATGTGTGGATTAGAGCGACAGCCCGCGCTAGTTACAGCTCAGGCTCGCCCCTCCTCTCGACCGGACTTTCAGGTAGGTCTAGCAAAGGCCTATGTTTCTACTATCTCAGTGAGAACTAGATTAGTATAGTGATCAGTGACCCCGATGTGTGCTATCCTCCAGTATTCGAGGCCATAAGCCTGTGTGCACCAGTTGCTGGGGAACATGGGCGGGAGGGTGCTGTTGCCCTGTGTCCTGCTTTGTTGGTCCCTGGCCGGTGGCTGGTTGGCCACTGTGTGAATAGAGTGCTGGACTAGATGGATCCTTGGTCTGGTCCAGCATGGCACTTCTGGCCTATCCAGTAGAATTTTAGGTCACTTTTAGTATGCTTTTAGGATGTTTTTAACAGTGTATACTATGTTTTTAATCAGTATTTTATGTATTTTATGCTTGCTGTTGTTCCCCGCCTCGATCCAATCGGAGAGGCGGGTAAGAAATATAATAATAATAATAATAATAATAATAATAATAATAATAATAATAATAATGTTCTTGAAATGCAAGTCTCTGGATTGAGGGGGGAAAGGTCCATTCCACAGTGCCGTGAATACATCCGCTCCCTTTCTGCTCTGGCATCCCCTGATCTGACCTTGTTCCTTCTTACTTAGAGCTTGAGGAATCGCAACAGAAGTGCCCCCCTTGCTGGAATCATTTTGCGGTTCGTTTTCTCATCTGGGACTGTTGCCCGCTGTGGCTCTTGTTCAAGGAAAAAGTCAAGTTTATCATCATGGATCCATTCAGCGACCTGACAATCACCCTCTGCATTGTGATGAACACCCTCTTCATGGCCATGGATCATTACAAGATGACAAAAGAATTTGAGGAGGTGCTCAACGTTGGAAATCTGGTCAGTGGACAATCCTCAACTTGTCATGTGTTCCAGCAAGAATGGAAAAGAACTACCTTGATAAACCAGACCAAAGGCAACCTCTTTCCAGGGATGGACAGGCTCACCTCCATTGGTGGCACGTGCCACCTGTCAATCCCCCACCAGCCGGCCGGCCCTATTCGCCACGCTACCATTTACACCTGTAATGTTGCGTAAATGGCCCCTTTACGGCCACCATTTGCACAACATTCCATTTAAGAAAAAACAACAGAGCTGCCATTTTGCAAAATAAAAACTGGCACCAGCAGACCAATGGGGACTGCCACGCTCGACCAGTTCTCATCAACCCTGGCCATTTGCCATGCTCACTGTATATGATGGGGTTTGTAGTCCAGCAACGTCTGAGGACCCAAGGTTGAGAATGGCTGGTCTGCTCCTTTGGAAAAGCCAGTTAAGGCTTGGTCTACTCTTGCAGCGGAATGAGGTGGTGAAGTCCTAAGGTGGTAGAGCAGACTGTGCCACTTTAGACTGCAGGTGGTGGATGCAGAGGGAGGCTCCACAGAGGGAGAGACCCTAGTTCATTGGTGGAGCACATGCTTTGCATGCAGAAGGCCCCAGATTCGATCTCCTGCCTCCGTGAGCTGCCACCTAAATTGGATAGTCCATTGTACTGCTGAATTTGCAGACTAGGCAAAAGCTAGCATCCATTACTGTATCCTGTGGTAGTCAGAGCTTTAAGTTAATTAGGCATTTGTGAAAAAGTGATTGGCAGTCCTTAGCCAACTTGCCAATTAATTTGTTTTCTTCACTATCCAATTCCAAACACTGAAAACTTTTGTAAGCGTTGGACTTGGGGATTTCCAAAGCTGCTCTCAGCAGATAATAGGATGTGATGTATCCAGCACCGGCCACACCCTTTATGACCAGAGCTCATTCCAAGCATCAACAGTGGCATAAGGGGATTTTAACACAGTGACTGGTGTAACTAAGGGATCTCAAAGAGGTTATTAGGGTGCAATCCTGTGCATATTTAGACAGAAGAAACTCCTACAACACCCAGCGTGCCCTAGCCAGCCATGCTAGATAGAGCATGCTGGATGTTGGAGGTTTTTTCCCCATCTAAATATGCACAGGATTGCACCCTAATAACCTCTTTGAGATCCCAGGCTGAACACCCAAGGTCATGCAGCCAAATGCAAAAGCACGGTTTCAACGGAAAAGTGGAGGTGTCTGACACACTGGTCCGCAGCACATTAGGATGCAAGACCCTGAGAAATGCCCTTGGGAAGTGTAGTTTTCCCAAGGACTACTGACATTGCAGTGAACCTTGGGAAAACTACATATCCCAAGCGCTACTAGGACTTCTATCCTGGCATGCTTCTGTGCAGTGCACCAGGTGCCAGGAAGAGGAGGAAGAAAGAGACGTCCCTACTTCCTTCTCTCTGCAGCCAACTGACATCTCCAGAGCATCACCACCAACCATTCCAGCCAGGTAAGTGGGGCTTATAAAGAAGAGACGAGGGAGTTGGATGGATGTAGGATAGGAGGCAACTTTGCACTCACAGAGTACTGGGGAGGCTAAATTTGGATTGGCTCCAAAATAAGATGAGTTATTTAATGGCAGGAATGAGAGGATAACTCCGCTCATTTCCAAGTCAAATCCCAGGTTTGTCGCAGAGTGTACGATCACCAGGAAACTACAGCAGCTCCTGGCTCTGATGAATACGTGTTCCCCTGACCCGTGACAACAGAATCCTCCTTAGAGATTAATATTCTCTTCCTTTTCACAGATCTTCACTGGGATTTTTACGACTGAAATGGTCTTCAAACTCATAGCTCTGGATCCGTACTACTATTTTCAGCAAGGCTGGAATATTTTTGACAGTATAATTGTCACGCTAAGCTTGATGGAACTAAGTCTTTCTAGCATGGGAAATGTGTCCGTGTTACGCTCCTTCAGATTGGTAAAGTAACTTTTTTTTGTCTGTCTATCTGTCTCTCTCTCACTCACACACAACACACACACACTTGTACGCACATGATACAACGCCAAGTTCAGAGGAAACTGTTTTTGATTACATAACTTGGAGAGAGTAGGGAGGAACAGTTCACCTCCATCAGGTTTCTCTGGGCACACAGAGAGCCACTGTCCCTGCTCGTTCCCCTGCCCCCAGAGCTGCTAGTAAAGCCCTTGGACCCATTCATGAGTCCTCAGCCCTTACCAGATCTCTCCACGAGGCCCAACAGCCACCCATCTCTTTGGAGAGTCTCCATTTGCATCAAAATGCCATCACATGTTTTTCGGTACACCGATTCTTGTGCAAATGTCAGCCATAAAGCAGCAATTTGCTGAGGAGACTGAGGCCATTGCTAGACCAGGCGTTAGTGTGGTGTGAGGCCCGGTCTCCCTCCTGTGCATCCAGATGATGCACAGGGGATTCCGGGGTCAGGCCGGGCTAACACCTCCCTTAAGCCGGGATAAGCAGAAAGTCTAGCAGGGTCCATGGCTTTTCCCGGAAGCCACGGACTGGGCACAGTGCTCATAGGAGCGCTGTGCCCATCGGGCCAGGGGGGGGGATCACGGGGGGGGGGAGAGATAGGGGCCGGGGGAAAGGCCGGACCCAGCAGGAGAGGGGGGGGAAGAAGAATGGGCACGGGCATAAGGGAAGGGGGATGGGGGGGAAAGAAGGACAGGGCATCAGGCATCGGGTAAGGGGGGAGGACGAGCGAGCGGGCAGGGGGGGCATCAGGCATTGTGTGAGGGGGAAATCAGGGGCAGGGGGAGCGGGGGACCCTATATTTATTTATTTTTAAACTTACCTTGTTTGGTGGCATGCTCCTGCGCACATGGCCCTTTAAGGTTTAAATAAAATGGCGGACGCGACGGGACTTCCCCTTGCCCCGTCGCATCTTACGTGTGGAAAAGGGCGACGGTGCGCGCTAGTTGCAGCGCGCCGTCGCCCCAACTCCCGGCCGGATTATCCGGCAGGTCTAGCAAAGCCCTGACAGCCGCTGGACACTTGCAGTAAAGACTGGGGCTCAGGCGGTTCACTGAGCAGGGTCCAAGAGGCCGGGCACAGTGAAGTCTGCCGGACTCCTGGACCCATTCGGGCTCTCACACCATCCCTAGGAAAGAGAATATGAGACTGTTCACACATGTCTGCTCTCCAGTGGAAGACTGTAGTGCCACATGACGCTGTGCATGAGAGAAAGGTCCTCAGCAATCCAGCCTCAACGAAGGATCAGCTTTCCTGGCCTCAGACATCGCCTCAGACCAGTGGAAGGTGGTGGTTCCGATGTCAGTGAACTGGAGAATCCGTTCCAGGTTTCAGTCAGAACCAGTCAGAACTCTAAAGGAGCTCTCCAAAGTGAAGGGCTATAGAGCAGGGTTCCTTTAGAGTTCTGACTGAAACCCAGACCGTTGGAGCAATTGACATTGGAGCCACCAGCCTCCGCTGCCTCAGACACTTTCACAAGTGACTCGAATGTCGTTTCAGTTTTCCTTCTTTGTAAACTTCACGAGAAAGCTGACTACGATCATTTGCTTATTTTTGTAAATGACCCATTTCTTTTTTCCCCTATATTAAGAACACTTGAAGTAACAAATTTGAGACTGAAAAGGCCACCAGCCAGGGCTAAGCTGATGAAACGACTCCCTTCGGTGCCCGTTTTTGTGTTTCTTGTCCCGTGCCGTCTTCTTTTAGGCTATTTTGAGCACTTGTCATGAGCACATTTATAATGTTTGGACGCTGCTTCCCTCAGCATTATCTTCCACCTCCTACTTTGCACTCACAGTCCTTGTCCTCAATTGCTGCCACGTCTGATTGGCTGCGCTGACCCATGTGGTTTTGCTGATGTCACAAGACCGAGGTGATGGTTATGATGTCACCGAAGCTCATCAACAAAACTGCCACAGCCAAAGAAAATTCGCAGCACGCGTGCAAATGAGGGCCACAGGTTCTGAGGGAGTAGAAGAAGAATGAAAATGGTGCTGAGAAGCAGAAGGAGCATTATTATTATTATTATTATTATTATTATTATTATTATTATTATTATTATTATTATTTTCTATCCCAACTTTTGCCCAATACTGGGCCTCATGGTGGCCATAGAGCAAAATGGCTCTGAAAAGAATATGCGTGTTAGGAAATGTGTGTCTTGGTGCATCTGCATTTTATTTGGCTGTATCCAATACACCATTTTTTAAAAAAGGAAATAGCAACGTTACAGATCATTTGGGGGCAGGCCTAGTTTTGATGTTCTTTAAGTGCCCATAGTTAGTAGGTTTGATTACTGGCCTCCAGAGAGAGGAGAGGACAAAAAATAATAATGATTTAGATAATTAAATTACCACCCAAGATTAGTGAGTTTGCTCTGTTTATTGGATCCCTCTCACACGTGTTACAAAGGATATTCTGGGGCTAAGTGGGGAAGAGATGGATGAATTCTCTCACATATTCTTTTCCATTCCCTAAATCCCTCCCTCAGGGACAAAGGGGCTCTCTATACGTGCCCAAAGCCCCGTAGTGGCTGCGAATCTGTGCTGTTCCAGTTATATGACGCAGCTGCAGATTTGCAGCCACCATGACGCTTTCCCCTGAAACTCCAAAGGAAAAAAATCCTGACTTTTTTCTCCAGAGAGAGTCAAGTACAGTGTATCCGCCGTCTAGCCTTGCTCTGGGGTCATGGTGGAGGTGTGGCCGGGGAGATGGTGACCGCTGATTGGTCACCATCTACCTGGGCAAAGGACAGGGGCAGGCCTGGTGCCAGAAGCCCCATGCTTTTGCTACAGCGTCGGGATTAGCCGCCGCCCCGCAGCAGCGAAAGCGCAGGATTTGAGCTCATCGCGTGGCAACCTGCCACCATATTGACAGTCCCAAAATCTACCCAGTGGCACACTGGGTTCTGATCACTATACTAATCTAGTTCTCACTGAGATAGTAGAAACATAGGCCTTTGCTAGACCTACCTTAAAGTCCGGTTGGGAGGAGGGGCGAGCCCGAGCTGCAACTAGCGCGGGCTGTTGCTCTAATCCACACATCAGACATGACGGGGTAAAGGAAAGCCCCGTCGTGCCCACCATTTTTTTATTTTTAAAGGGCCGGGTGCGCAGGAGCGCCAAAAGGAAGTGGTTTTGGGTTTTTTTTTAAAAAAAAAAGGTTTCCCCACTCCCCTCTACCCCCGATCTCCCCCCCGGCCGCAATCTTCCCCCCCCCCGGCCCCATGCGTGGCTTCTCCTGGCTACGCGTGAGTAAGCCGCGTAGCTGGGAAAAGCCACGGAACAGGCTAGACCTTCCATGGTCCCAGGCTCAGCCCAGGACTGCGGAAATACCGGGCTACAAGTGGAGCCCATTACCCCAGGGCAAAGGAGGGTTGGCCCCTGCCTAAACCCAGGATCCCTTGTGCGTCATCTGGACGCACAGGGGCGATCCCAGGTATCAGCCCAGGCTAGCAAAGCCCATAGTGTGAATAATCCATAGCAGACAACATCCACATGTTGTCACCCATCCTGCTGCAGGCCAAAGCCTTTCCAGCGGAGCAAATGTTACATGACTATTCATAGGTAGCTGCTTTATACTGAGGCAGAACATTGCTCTATGCAACCCAGTATTGTGGACAGTGCCTGGCAGTGGTTCTCCTGGGTTTTAGCCTAACCGGAGACGTTGCGGATTGAACCCGGGACCTTCAGTTCACAGAGCTTGTGCTCTACCCACTCAGCTATAACTTTCAGACTGGAGGCCAAAACCATTAAATGCTCCTGCACATGGAAAGCTAGCATGTCAGGGAGATGTATAGGCTAGAACCCTCCTTCCTGGCAAGCTGTTGTGTATTTACTTCTATAAATTTATTTTATTTGTGTATTTATTTTTGGATAGAGGAGCATCCTCCCCTCAAGTCTGAAGTGGTACAGTCCAGGCACATTTACTATCTCAGCCAGAACTAGGCTCTAATTAATAAGCAGAGCGCCTTGAGATTTAAAAAAAGAAAAGAAGGAAAGATATACAATAGTGGGTTTTTTTTTACTGCAGTCTCCTATTGTCTTCATCACCCTCCATTTATTTTTATTTCAGTTTCCCACAAGATTGTGCCTGAAAAGGCTCACAGCATATTCAAAAGAAAATAATAATAATAATAATAATAATAATAATAATAATAATAATAATAATAATAGCCATATTTCCAAAAACTAAACCAATAAATAATACAATATTGATCAACACACACAAAAATGAATAAACTGTCCTAACCCATCAATTTAAAACTAAGCAGGAGAAAGAATAAAGACTAACAGATTTTAAAAACCACACACACGCTTACATACAAGGCCAGTTTTCCATTCCACAAAGAAGCAATAATATAAACATTCTTAAAATAGTATATATTTTCATAGCACACTTAGGGCCTTTAGCATCTGCAAGAGGAAGGAAGAGCAGCCTCAGTTTGCATCCGGCAGACACTGTCGAGGAACCCAAAAGGGCAGGTTCCCTTGGTTCGCTGAGTGGCGGTCAAAGACTCTCAAGACACAATTTCTCTCATCTTGGAAAAGTTTTATTACGAGCAGCCTGCAGTGCTGCAAGGTGGCAAACCCTAGAGCAGCCTTCCTCAACCTGGGGCGCTCCAGATGTGTTGGACTTCATCTCCCAGAATGCCCCAGCCAGCTGGCTGGGGCATTCTGGGAGTTGTAGTCCAACACATCTGGTGCGCCCCAGGTTGAGGAAGGCTGCCCTAGAGGATCTGAAGGACTGCCCACTAGTTGCAGGCAAAGCTAAGATACTTATAGGGTAACATCCTCAGAAGCAACAACAGAACGTCCTCATATAATAAACCAATCATAATACAATTTCGCAATACAGTAACCAATGATAGACAAGGCATTTATGCATGTGCAGAGTGCAGATAATTCTAAGGCTAGAAAAACAATACGTAGATGACAACTATTACCCAGAGGACCTTTTCTTCTGCCGCTCCCAGTTTGTGGAATGGCTTGCCGGGAGAGATTCGTCAACTTAACAGTCTTCCAGAATTTAAGAAAGCCATAAAGACTGATCTCTTCCGGCAGGCCTACCCAGTTGAATGTTAAGATGCCATATAGTCCGCCCCACATACTCAGGTCCTCTGGGGTGAACTTACTTCAGCTGACATCAGTTTCCCAGAGAACCTTTTCTTCTGTCGCCCCCAAATTGTGGAATGCCCTGCCAGAGGAGATTCATAAAATTAACTCTTTGTGTGATTTTAAGGCAGCTTTAAAGACTAGCCTTTTCCGCCAGGCCTATCATGAATTTTTAAGATGTATTGATTCCTGTTCTAATGTTGTTCCCTGCCTCGATCCAAAGGGAGAGGTGGGTAAGAAATAAATTATTTATTATTATTATTATTATTATTATTATTATTATTATTATTATTATTATTATTATTATTATTGCAATCCTGGAACATCCGTTCCTTTGTGGTTACTACTCTTCCTGTCCCCGCCGGGAGGCTCACACTCTGACTAATATGTCAACACTTCTTGTTGGTTGAGCAAGTGTTACTCAATATATTTTCAGTTACAGAGAGCTTCGGCTATTGGGCGGTATAAAAATGTAATAAATAAATAAATAAATAAGTTTGGCTCAAATTGCTATAGAACTTGATTTCTAATAGAAGGGGCTTACATCAAAACAGGGTGGGCACAGATAAAATAGCCCATTCACACATTTGTTCGACAACACCCCTCTCAGTGACATTTTGAATGCAGCCTAAGATTGTCCACCTCTTCGTTCTTCCGAAGGATCTTACTCGTGTTTTACGGCTTTGTTTTACAGCTGAGGGTCTTCAAGCTCGCAAAGTCTTGGCCAACGTTAAACACTCTGATTAAAATCATCGGGAACTCTGTGGGTGCTCTGGGAAACCTCACCCTCGTCCTTGCCATCATCGTTTTCATTTTTGCTGTGGTGGGGATGCAGCTGTTCGGGGATAGCTACTACAGACATGTCAACAGGATCAGCACCACGGGTCAGCTGCCACGCTGGCACATGAATGACTTCTTCCACTCCTTCCTCATCATCTTTCGCATCCTTTGTGGGGAATGGATTGAAACCATGTGGGACTGTATGCTGGTGGAGGGTCAACCTCTGTGTCTTCTGGTCTTCTTGCTGGTCATGGTGATTGGGAATCTCGTGGTAAGTACTACAGGACTTTTTTTATTTAAAAAAAATGGCTCCCCCACGACTCCCTAGTTCAGCTACTAGCTTTCCTGGGCTCCACAGTGTGAATCGATAACTTTGTGGGTTGGACCTTATACCTAGCCTAGACTGAGTTCATTGTTTGCTCTTCATTGATGTTGCAGTTGACAGGCGTCCCGGAGATCTTTAGGGATGTCACGAGAAATCAATCAAGGGAGATTGCAAACACAAACTCCCCTGATCACAAGAAAGATCAGGACAAACGCAACCTTGACCGTGGCCTACACTTAGAACATGAACCAGGCTATGTTCACGGAGATCCTCATGCACCTCCATTTCTGCTTACAATATATTTATTACAATATATAAATGTAATAAATAAATAACTCAAGCAGGAAAGCAGTGGCCATGGTGATGGAGGCAGAAGAGGTTCTATGCACTGAGCTCCTGGCATGCAAAGCATGAGTTTCTATCAACAGGGGCTGGGCTAGGCCTACAACCTTGTTCTGGAGGCTGAGGATAGTGGTGTGTCAATTACTTTGTCTCTCAGTGAATGGCACGGAAAGGAGTTGGGCTCCTTGGGTCTCCTTCCAGGGACCGTGGTTGAAGCCTCATGCTTTTGATTGTGTCGCTGACTGTTGAGCGCCTGGGACAGTTTATTCGCTTGTGCGTGCACTTGAGACGTAGTTCCTGCTCTGACGTTCTTGGCTTCTTCTGCCACTTTGCCAATCTGTGACCTGCTTATTCTTGGTGCTGTCTCATCTGACTGCAGTGTTTGTGTGTGTAGTCATGTATACTGGGATAATCATGTAGATATGTCTTCCTCAACTTGATGTCCTCCAGATGTGTGGGACTATAACTTCCATCCAGCTGGAGATAATGGGGGTTGTAGTCCGATGCATCTGGAGGACAGCAGGACAGGGAAGGCTGGTGAAGATCTTTCCCACCCAATGGGAGCCACCTACATCGTTGCAGAATTTGCAAACACACCGCAACCTCATGGGAGAGCATCAAAGAGAAGCGGCTCCCATGTGGTTGGGTGTATCTGTCTGAAGGAAGGTTCACAATCCACTGTATTCCTCTAGCCTTTAAAATTGTGGATCTGTTGAGACCTATGAGCTGGTCAAGCTTCAGCGACGCTCTCCTATGATCGAGCAAGGCTTGAATGCATTACAGTATAGGATGACCTATCTGAGCCCCAATTTATGATATGCTCGATCATCTAGGTGTTAACATTTGTGGCTGGGCAAAGATGTCAGCATTTCCTAAGCCTCTGGCGTGAACTCGTGCTTCCTGAAATGCATCCTGGCACATCGCAGTCCTACAGTGAGGCTGCCAGTTTCCAGTCAGATGATGTTAGTCATCCCTGTACATCTGAATATTTTGACCGCAGCCACCAAATGAGGGTCTGTGTCGCTCTCTTCAGCACCGTTCTAATGCACCGCTGTAATCACAGTGTATTCCGAGTGTCATTGACGAATGCCGTCAAGGGTCTGGTGGAATTGCGGGATGGATGGGATGAGTCTCCCACGCATTGCGGGGGGAACAGCTTCGGGACTATCCAACTTGTATAATGATGTTTACAGTAAGATTTTGCAAAACGGCTTGCCGGGTTTCAGATGGAAATGAAGGTCACGGGGGTTAATACAGCAAACCGCGGGTTGGCAAGTTATTAAGCAACGATGGAGTGCCTCGTTAACGGCATTTTATCAGGCTTCCCGGTGGCTGCCAGCAAAACGTAATTGTACCCCGTGTTGCATCATGTGAGCTGACACCGAGGAGCCGTGTGATGGCCACCTGTCTCTCAGACGAGAGTTTTGAGGGGCGGTTTTGAAAATGGTTAACATGCTTGCTTGGCTTTGTGAACCTAGCTGCCAAGAGAGAGAGAGAGAGAGAGAAGGCGTGAAGATCAGTGACCTCTAAAGCACTATGCAGAGGTTTTGACCCTGAGACATATGACTGCATTGTATTTCTGAACAAGGTGGCAGATGAATGGGGTCATCTGATTCATTTATCATGGCAGGGAACCTGGAATTTGCTATGGCACCACTCAACAAATATCGAAGGGGTTTCATGCCTTACAGGAAAGTCAGGTCCCAGAGGCGTCCCAATTAAAAGGCCAAAGATGCTCCATCTGGAAAAGGCATTCTAGAGAAGCCTTCCCTGTCCTGGTCCTCCAGATGTTTTGGACTACAAGTCCCATCTCCCCAGACAGTAGAGCAATTGGTGAGGGGAGTTGACATCTAAAACACCCAGTGGGCACCGGGTTGGCGACATCTATACTAAAACAACCAATAGCAACCAGGTTGGCGACATCTATACTAAAGCAACCAATAGCAACCGGGTTCATAGAATCATAGAATCATAGAATAGCAGAGTTGGAAGGGGCCTACAAGGCCATCGAGTCCAACCCCCTGCTCAATGCAGGAATCCACCCTAAAGCATCCCTGACAGATGCTTGTCCAGCTGCCTCTTGAAGGCCTCTAGTGTGGGAGAGCGCACAACCTCCCTAGGTCACTGATTCCATTGTCGTACTGCTCTAACAGTCAGGAAGTTTTTCCTGATGTCCAGCTGGAATCTGGCTTCCTGGATTATCCCAGACAAAAGGAGGGGTCGTCCCTGCCAGATCCCAGGATCCCCTGTGTGTCATTTGGATGCACAGGGATGATCCCGGGACAATCCTGGGATATAGGCCTGGTCTAGGTGTCTCTGTATCCCTGTTTCACTACCAGCCGGCTTGCCGGCTCCAGAAAGACAGCAACCCTCTCTGCCACGAAATATGGAGCAAGCATTTCCAAGCCTCTCAAGAAAGCGGCTTGCTCTTGGTTTGCCATGGCTGCATGTCACTCACCTCCATAAACCCAGGAGTTAAGAGATGCAGAGGGCTGACTTCTTGGATTTGGTGCAGATGGGTGCAAGAACTGGAAGGAAGAGCCTGAAAAGGGGAGATAGTCTGGACCGGCCAGACATTTTTTAGCTCGGAGAGAGGCTGCAGAAGGCAGGGTAACCATTTGTGGGAAGTGTGATCTGTAGTCACTGGCCTCAGTTAAAATCTGTGGGATGGGCTACTCTGCCATTTTAGAACTGGTTCCATTGATCCCAATGGGAAAAGAGGGGAACATAGCCGTGATGAACACCTTCAAATGCTCAGGACAACCCGAAATATCTTCTGTTTCTGCGTAGAAGGGAGTCCAGGACCCTTCACATGCGCACACGAACACACACCACTTAGGACAGGAACCTTGTGGTGGTGTGCAAATGTCCTGGTTGCACTCATGGCATGTACATCATAAGAACGTAAGTGGCGCCATGCTGGAGCCATCCCAGAGGACTATGTATGGACACTAGAAATAGAATGCTGGACCAGATAGGCCTTTTCTTACATTATATGTTTTCAATACATTTTGATGAGGTTGTACGTATCATTCCATTGATATTCGTTTTGTTCAGTGCTTTACCAGTGTGCAGGAGCAGATGTGCGTGCGTCACAGTCATGCATCACACAATGATTATACATTACAGTCTGTGATGAAATTAAAATGCTGTTGTGCTGTGTTGGTGAGAGGGAGAATAGCAGGATACTGCTTTAAAGTGCTTTATAGCAGTTTTGACAACTGTTATAAAGCGCTTTGACAACTGTATATGGCGTGTGTCCTGGGCCCAAACAGTTGTCAAAACTGTTATAAAGCGCTTTAAAGCAACAGTGTAGATCCTGCCCATGTATCCCCAGCTGTTGAGAGCATTTCTGCATAACTGAAAAGCTTCCGATTGAATTTCACTAAAATACGGCTCTTGTATTTCTTCACATGTAGGTCAGGCCTGCTGTAAGGCCATATATTTATCATCCGAGCTGATGTTAACATTTAAATATAATAAATCTCGTAACTCGGAAGCAAACTTTATGCATGCAACAACTACAATTCTGAAATAATAGTTCTGTCTTAATTTGGAGGGCGGGATGGGGAGAAGAGGCAGAGACTGCAATTTTTATATATTCCTGTATTTCCGCCACCCAACGCCTCAAAGTGGATGTTATTCTTTTTATCACCAATATCCCCCCCCGTCTTCTAAATATTTAACAGACACAAAGTAGTTAAAATGTATTTATTCAAGAGATCAAGAGCAGATTTTTTTTTCCCAATTAACAAGCGCCGTTAACTATGAGAGGGATTAACTGCTGATGGCAGGCGTTTCTTCTACCCTCAGATAAATAAAGTGTCTGAACTCTGTGGTGTTAAAACCTAAGAAATTATTCCAGCTATGAGCATAGAGCATCGATTGCACAGAAGTGTAGGAAAAACATAGAACAGAGTAGTTGGTGCAGAATTTAGACTCCTGTGTTTCTCTGCTTTCTTTTCTTTTCCTTTTGAAGGATGTTTCTAGTCCATATGATAGGAAATATATGCTTGAAAGCCTGCAGGCAGTGCCTGCTGAAAATTTCAGAAGCCATAAAGACGGCTCGAATAAGATTTTTAGTGGGTGCTGGTGAAGTTTCAGCATCTGTGTCCCTCCCATGGCTAGCCAAATCAAACTAAGATAGCAAAAAGAGCTGAATTATTTGACAAGACTATGATCTTGAAAGGGAGCTAAGGAATGGAAATAACAATAATAATATTGGGGTAGGGGGTTGCTCAACTTGTGTAATGTATATGGGTCCCCAAATTAAGCTTTGCTTAGGACGGAATTTGAAATGCTTCGGATTAGAAAGGGGTGTGTGTGTGTTGTTGCTGTTGTTGTTATTAATTACATTTATATACCAATGCATAGCCAATGCTCTCTGGGTGGTTTACAAAGACTAAAAGACTGAACATTAAAAATCAATATACAAAATTTAAAACCATAGAAACAGCTAACATTTAAAACAATTTTAAACTCTCAGCCAGGCCAAAGCTAGTTCTGGAGTCAGTTAAAACTCAACATATGCTGTTAAATGCCTGGGAGAAAAGAAAAGTCTTGACCTGGCGCTGAAAAGATAACAATGTTGGTGCCAGGCAGGCCTCATTGGCGAGATTGTTCCATAATTGGAGGGCCACCACACAAAAGGCTCTCTGCCTTGTTGCTGGAAAAAGTGCAGAAAAGGGGAACTAAAATGATGAAGGGGCTGGAGCATCTCCCCTGTGAGGGAAGGTTACATCAACTGTGATTGTTTAGCTTGAAAAAATGATAGACGTGTACAAAATTATGCATGGTATGGAGAAAGTGGATAGGGAGACATTTTTCTCCCTCTCTCAAAATACTAGAACCCGGGGTCATCCCATGAAGCTGGTTGGTGGGAGAACCAGGACAAATAAGAGGAAATACTTCTTCACACAGTGCATAGTTAAATTATGGAACTCACTACCACAGGATGTTATTTATTGATTTATTTGTTTGTTTGTTTGTTACATGTATATACCGCCCCATAGCCGAAGCTCTCTGGGTGGTTTACAAAAGTTTAAAACAGTAAACATTAAAAAAAGTATACTAAATTTAAAACCATCAAAAACATAAGAACAACAGTATAAAAACAACAACAACATCCATTTAAAAACAACAGTTCTGGGGTCCATTAAAAGACAAACTTAGCGTTGTTAAATGCTGTTAAATGCCTGGGAGAAGAGAAAAGTCCTGACCTGGCGTCTGAAAGATAACAGTGTTGGATGTAGTGATGGCCACCAATCTGGATGGCTTCAAAAGGGGGTTGGATAAATTCCTGGAGGCAAAGACTGTCAATGGCTACTAGCCCTGAGGGTTGTGTGCTCTTTCCAGTATTCGAGGCAGTAAGCCTGTGTGCACCAGTTGCTGGGAAACATGGGTGGGGGGGTGCTGTTGCACCCATGTCCTGCTTGTTCATCCTTGGCCAATGGCTGGTTGGCCACTGTGTGAACAGAGTGCTGGACTAGATGGACCCTTGGTCTGATCCAGCATGGCACTTCTTAGATGTTGAATGTAGTGTACAGGTAGGTTCATGTTGGGAGAGGCTTTCAATGTGGGACAGTGAGTGGAAATAAAATATGGATATATAGCATGGATATTATGGGAGGACCTATAGCTTAGTGTTTGAGCACCTACTTTGCATGCAGAAGGTCTCAGCATCTCCAGTTAAACAAACTACTGGTAACCAGAAAAGATCTTGGAGAGTCACTTCCAGGCAGTGGTGCAGGAGCCCCAATGGTCTGATTCAGTATTAGGCAGCCTCATGTAAGAGGAAGGGGCAGGGATCCATTTTCATGGGGTGGCAGGGCATGGCATGAGGAGAAGAGATGGAAACACTGTTTGGGCCTAGGAAATTAACAGATTTGTGCAGTGGAACAGCAATTTGATTCCTGGAAGGTATAGGAACAGCCAGTTGCAGGGGCCGGGTTCCCAGAGGTCCCAGAGCAGCAGATTGCAATGGATCAGTTCCCGTAAGATCGAGGAGCACCAATTTGTAGGGACTGGGTTCCCAGAAGCTCCAGGAGGAGCAGCTGACAGCAGCTGGGTTTCCAGAAAGTAACCGATTTCCTGGAAGTTCCAGCAACAGAGGCATGCAGGGGCTAGGTTTCCAGAGGAGTACTGCCACGACACAGGCTCTTGACAACAGGCCTGTCCGCGGACACTCCCTGCTCAAGCTAAGCGCCACCACTTGATGAGCCTGAGGTGAGGGAGAAACACCCCCTTTCTACAAACTATGTGGAGAAAGGGGTTAAACGGGAATAATTTCAGGAATAAAATAATGCGCTGTGAATTATATGTGCTGTTGGTGAATGAATGTCAGGATGGGTGTTATATGTATATAGCTGCAGATGATACATGCCAAGGAGACACGTGGGATTTTTGTGGTAGTAAAACAAACTGAATAAAAGTTTATTTCACTGTTCACAAACTTTGTTTCATAATAAAACTTTTCAGACCCTGGTTAAAAGCTCTCATCCAATCCTTTCTCTCTTCTCATACACACTTTCCTTTCTCTCACACCTTCACTCTTGAACTTTCTTTATTATCAGGATTGTTTAATTTTTACCAACTGACTTTCTGCACCCTACACTCAAAAGACAACCCTCTTTACCCTGATCCTCTAATTCTCCCTCGAACCAAAGTACTTTAAAACCCAATCTATCACCTCAGCCATTCCCTTATATATCCTCCTCCCCCCTCCTAAGATATTCAATCTCCACCCACTCAGGTCAACATTCTAAACACAACAGACTTACAAATTGTAGACGTACATTAGGGAACTGACTTGTGGGGTGTAACGCCACAAGCACCTTATAAGGGTTTGTCCCTAGGAAGTTCAGGAACAGCAGCTTGGAGGTGTGGGTTCACAGAAGCTCCAGGAGCAGCAGCTTACAGGAGCTGGGTTCCTGGAAAGTCCAGGAGGTGCTGGGTTCCTGGGGAGGACCAGGAGCGGTACCTTACAGGGGCTGGTTCCTGTAAGCTTGGGAACCCAGCTTGGAGGTGCTGGATCCCAGAAGGACTAGGAAGAGCAGTTTGCATGGATTGGATTCCTGGAAGTTCCAGGGCCTGGCC
Source organism: Elgaria multicarinata webbii (assembly GCF_023053635.1). Taxonomy (NCBI): domain Eukaryota; kingdom Metazoa; phylum Chordata; class Lepidosauria; order Squamata; family Anguidae; genus Elgaria; species Elgaria multicarinata. The sequence continues at coordinate 39,440,601 of NC_086171.1, read as the reverse complement.
CACCCTTAACTGGTTCTGACCATGACCTGCAGGCTCTGTTAAGGTGCCCGGACCTTTCCAAAAGCCCTATCAGCCTCTGCCACTTCCCATTGTATCTCCCTGTGCTGCTTGTGATGGCTGCCAGCATTTCAATCCCAGGAAAGATGCTCCTTCCTCCTGACGCTGAACATCCACAGCGCAGCATATAGCTGAGAAGCGCACTGCAGTCGAATATTTGGGAAACCTCCATTCTCCTTCTCCAGCGTGTGTTAGATTGCTTCCTGGGTCGCTGTGACCCACATTAAAGTTTAGCCAGTGAAAGCACACTGCCTGCTTCCCTTTCCCCCCCCCCCATCGCACGGCTGTAATTGCTCACCCCTTGTTACAGTTTTAAAAGAAAAATTAACCACTTGCTCCCAAGGCAAAAGCTGCACCTTGAATTTTGAACTGTGCAATACTGAGCTACACTCAGGCCTTAGCTAGACCAGGCTATATCTCGGGGGCGAATCCTGGGATCGTCCCTGTGCTTCCACATGACGCACAGGAGATCCCGGGGAGAGAGAGAGAGAGAGAGAGAGAGAGAGAGAGAGAGAGAGAGAGAGAGAGAGAGAGAGAGAAGGGGGGAAGCACTACCACCACTAGCAACTGCAGGTAATACATTTTAAGCATGAAATGCAGGCGGGAATATATGTGTCTTCAAAGGTTTCTCAAAAAGCCAGCAGTGATGAAGCCATACATATCTTCCTGGGGAAGGAGTTCCAAAAATGTGGGGCCACCACTGAGAAAGCCCCATGTCTAGTACCCATCAGCCTAATGATTCTTGCTGATAGGCCAGAGACTAGGGCCTCTGAAGTTGATCTTGAGGCTTGGGCAGGCTAGTACAGGAATAGAGACAGTGGTTAGTATCCAGTGCTAGTGTTGTGTAGAACAGACCCATTGAAACGGATGAAACTTAAGTTAGTCATGACTAACAGAAGTCCCATTCATTTCAATGGGTCTACTCTACATAGGACTAATATTGGATACTACGCCTGCAGTGTTTCCCCTTTTCCTCTAGGGTGACCCTGTTGGCGGCAGCTGGGCCACCTGCCGTCAGAGGATGCAGATCGTAGAAGGAAGGGCTTTGCTCATGGTCGTTTCTTCCATCTGATTTTCAGGAAACCCTCCCCTACGCCCTCACCACAGTTCACCCCATTCAGAAGGGTCCCCCGACCCTCCATGTAGTGATTGATTGATTGAAGTATTGTCACCTGCTCCTCCACCAAAAGGGCTCCCAGAACAGCGTACATATAATCAGTAAAACAAGACAGTCCCTGACCACAGGCTAAACAAGGGTGGCCAATGTGCAGCCCATGGGGCTAAATGCAGCCCCCTCCACTGAGGGCCCTGCTGCTTCTTGTGTCTGGAGTGGCCACTTCGAAGTCTTTTTGACCCTCTTAACACCCTGTAGCCACTCCTCCTGATGCCTTTAATACACACACACACACACACATTTTTGGGTGCCACAGGGAGGGAAAATGGAGTCCACATCGGGGATAAAAATGGCCCCTGGACCTCCAAAGTTGCCCTCCCATGACCTAAAAAGACATAGGACTGGGGAGGGAAGAAAAGTCAAGTCTTTCAGTGGAGGTGGTGCTATGCTCCTGCTTGTCACCTTCGTTTCCTTCAGTGGCTGCTGGAGGAGGAGGAGGAGGAGGAGCCTTCATCATAATGGTTTTCAGCAGGGGGAGGGGCTGCCATGCGGAGCAGGAGCAGGGAAGCCCACTTTTGCCAGCCCAGTTGCACACACTGACCCTTCACAGATGACATGCTAAGCCACAGTGGCTAAGCATTTTGAGCTAAACATTATGGCTTCGCGTGTCATGTGAACTATTCCTAAACATGATGGCTACATAACCATTTGCTGTAAAGGGATTAGCAGCCTAACCATGGCTCATCTGAACAGTCCCACTGAAATCTGGATTGAGCCCCGAGTGTTTTACCAAACTCTGGTCTCACACACTTCCAACCCTACCTTCAATTACAGCCTTAAGGACTAGAGACCTGCATGGCATATATATATATATATATATATATATATATATATATATATATATATATGTGTGTGTGTGTGTGTGTGTGTGTGTGTGTGTGTGTGTGTGTGTGTGTGTGTGTGTGCACGTGAAAAGTCCACGTTCTCACGATGCTGAACTCTGTACCCAGTCGTTCCAGTTTTTCCACTTTGTCCCAGCGTGATTGCAGAAGGCGCACACACAGCCGTAGCTAGAGCAAAGGCAGGTTAGGAAGACTGCTGGTAAGCGGCCAGAGAGCCCAAGGCGACGTTGGAGATAAGGAGAGAAGAGTCGGAGTATATTACATCACCTTGGACACCTCATTAAGCAGAGTGAATTCATCTCCAGACACATCCTGCTTAGCCAAGGAGAGGAAGCTACAGCAGATGAATAACCACATTCCAGGACACAAGCAAGAGACAATGGCCATCCCATTTATAATCCTGTTTGCTTCCGCTCTGCTTCTGAGGAGTCTCGGCTGGTGCTATGTCAGAAGGTGGCCTTTTTTCCCCAGTCGCTTCCAGCTTTTTGTTTCTTTTATAAATAAGGTTTATAGCAGCCTTCCCCCAATGCAGGCCATTGGCCATGCTGGCTGAGGATAGCGCTCACAGCTCATGCATTTCACCTGTATGCCACACTGTCTCGGAGAGGGGTGGAAGAGGGACTGAAGGAAGGAGAGCGTCCTTCCCGTTGAAGATGCAACATTGCTCTTGGGGGGAAGGGTTTAGGAAGTGGTGAGTCCTCCTCCCAAGGGCGACTGCTTTTGATTTTGAACATTATTATACCGAGGGAGTTCCTTAGCTTCCTGTCCTTCCCAGAAGCCCAAACCATTTTGCAGCCTTCCCCAGTGTCGTGTTTTTCAAGACCTCCCGCCTTCTTGGGAGACAGTAACGAAGTCTGCTAAGTAATCTACAAAGCTTTATTCAAGCTATAAACACCTCTTCCCACCTGAAGAGAGTCTAATCTCTAGGAAGTAAAACTATGCAAACTAAGCAAGACACTTGTCCTTTCAAGAAGAATGGAAAGCCCTTTCCCAAAACGCGTTAACTTCAGAGAGACTAGTTGTGATGCAGCTCCTTACCAGATGCCAGCTGGGCTGACTTTCTCTCACCTTCCCTTAGCTCTGCTCATTTTAGTCTGCGGCGTACTCTAGGATCAGCTGACTTCTCCGTGCCCTCCCCTTCGGAAGAATATTGACTTCCCACTGACTGTGTGTTGTTTACCCTTGAGGAGATAAGCTCTGGAGAAGGTTCATTCCCAGCTGGTGAAGAGTCCATGAGAGCTGCCTCCTTCACTGGCATGTTTCTGGTGCCGTCTCCTCTACTTCAGAGTCTGATTCTGATTGATCACCTGAAACATCTTCCTCCAAACCAAGGGGAGCAGGGCTAGACATGACACCCAACCTGCTGCCTTCCAGATGCTACTATTATCCCCATCCAGCAGGACCAGTGGTGAGGGATGATGGAAGGTCATCCAATCAGATCAGGAGGGCCAAAGTTTCCTTACATCTGCTGGGTAGTTCCAACACATCTGGAAAGCACCAGGTTGGAGGAGGCTGCCATTTTGTAATGTAATTAACATGGGGGCCAAACTCAGCCTTTCGAATGGGTTTCTTCTCTTCTCTGGGCATGGTGCTCCTCTGCCTCAAAGTAAGGTGGTTTCTACAAAGCAGCCCAGTCATTGGAGAACCGGTATGGGATCAAGTTGTGTGAACCACCCATAGAGCTTCAGCTATTGGGCAGTATAAAAATGCAATAACAAAAAAATGTTTGAGAGTGTTGGACTATGGGATCATGTTCAGAGTGTTGGACTAGGTTGGGGAGAGTTGAATCCAAATCCCCACTCATTCCTCAAGCTCACTGGGTGACTTCTTGGGGGTCATCCATGGGCAGGTAGCCTGAGATGAGCCAGGAGCCAAAGAATATGGCCTTAGCTAGACCTAAGGTTTATTCCGGGGTCTTCCTTGCCTGCTCCCAGGATATCCTGTGTGTCATTTACATGAACTGGGATGACCCCGGGACGATCCTGGGATAAATCTTAGGTCTAGCTAAGACCTAGCAGTCAAAAATAATGCAGGAATGAAGGGCAAAGTAGGGGGATGAGTCAAGGAGGAAACCAGATGTCAGGACCAAAGAATAACCAAAGAACCCAACCAGAGCTCAGGAAGACTTCATTGCTCAAACAAGACCCATTTGGAACAGGAAGCCCTCTTTTACTCCTTCCTGTCCAAGAGGACCCAGGGGCCAGCCTGGATTGGTGGAGACAGGCCAGGACTTGAAAGTGCTTCTCTGAGAAGCCACGGCTTGCACTTCACTGGTTCACCATGTGGAGCAGCCCCACACAGATCCCAGCAGCTCTTGAAAGCAACATTGGGATGTACACTTAGCCCAGAGGTTTGGAACGTCTTTCAGGCCGACTGCTGAATTTAATTTCAGAGAAGCTCTCAGGGGCCACATTCCAGTGGGCAAAACCAAAGGCAAAACAGAACCCTAGCTTGTTTTAGCTTGGATTTGAGTTCTCCAGGTACAAAACTCCGAGCTTCCTCATGATGTCAAATTTTGGGTTTTTAACATTCCTACATATCAGAGGGACAGAACCTCTTTCAGCTCAAGGGCTGAATTCCATTTTGGACAAGCTCTTGTAGGGGGTGCGGAAGGATGCATTCCAGTTGTGGGCAGGGCTGAAGGTAAAGGGGGGGGGCGACCCAACCGCCAGATACCAGAATACTGTAACTTAAAGCTCTTACTGCCAGTTACTAAGCCTTTGGGGAGGCATTTCAAAAAGCCTCCCTGAGGCTTAGGGGCTAAAATGGCGGGGACTTTTAAAATGGGGGGGGAACTGTACAACAGCTGGGATACCGCCAAAATATTTGCAGTCAGCGGAAAGGGGTTAAGGGCCAAGAAAAGGGGATGTAGCCGTCTGGGGAATCCTGAAGGGCCAGATTGCAACCGTATGCAGTCAGAACATGGCCCACGGGCCTGGGGTTCAACACCCCTGCTTTAGCTGAACCCAACTTTATAGAATGATCTTATTGTGAGGATAACACGGGGGAAGGAGGGGCCATATATAGTGTCTTGAACTCCATAGAAGAAAACTAGCATAGGTCAATAAAGCAAGTGTTGTTGTTTTTCATCGCTTTTTTTTTTTTTTTGCTTTTGTCAAGGCCTGATGGTGCTTTACAAGGCCTGTGAGAAAGTGTTCTCTCACCCTGGAGAAAGTCTGAATTGGTACTTAATGTGTGTCTCAACAGCCACACTCATCACACCTAGCATTGCGTTCATCTCACTCTCCTGAAATTGATCTTCACACGTTTCCCTTGTGTGTACACTTCCTCCTCCTGGAATTGAAAGCTCTGCTTTTATTTTTATTTATTTATTTATTTATTTACTTATTTTGGGAAGCAGAACATACAAAAATACGGTATGTGGCCATACAACACAGATCCTGACCGTTTCAAAATTAAATGCTGCTAGATTCAAACAAAAACTACAACTGTTAGTAACGCTAATCAGAAATAGTAGAGACACTAACAGTGTGATCCTATACATTTCTACACAGGGGTAACTGCCATGGAGTCCAGTGAGATCTGTTCCCACATATTTGTGTATTGGATTGCAGCCTCAAAGTATCAAAAGAGAGAAAAGGCAGGGGTGGGGAAGACCATAGATCACAACTCCTTATACAATATGATAGAATTTACACAACTGCACCTGCATATAGAACCAGAGCCTAACAGAAATGATGGATGGATGGATGGATGGATGGATGGATGGATGGATGGATGGATGGATGGAGTGATTGATTACATGACCCAGTGGGAAGTGTATGCGAATCCAGGTCTCCTCAGTCCTACATTCTAATCACTGTGGAATACTTGGTGGGTGAGGAGAGACAATGACCCCCTCCAGAAGCATCTCTGATACTGCTCTATTGTTTTATAAAATACCCAGGATTATATACTTAGAGGAGGGCATTGAGGGTGATCAGGGGTCTGGAAGCAAAGCCCTATGAGGAGAGACTGAAAGAACTGGGCATGTTTAGTCTGGAGTAAAGAAGATTGAGGGGAGACATGATAGAATTCTTCAAATACTTGAAAAGTTGTTTTCTTTTCCTAGTCAGTCCACCAGCTAGGCTCCCTGATGCACTATTGTTCTGTGTGCAGGGATAATTTTTTAAGGGGAGGATTTAAATGTGTGACATCTTACAGCCAAAAGCAGCATAATCTAGGAAAAACTTTATTCTGCTGCACGTACATAAACCTTCGCTAGAATAACATCCAGACCAGATATGAAAGACCATGTTTTTAAATTGTATTACTTATGTTAACTTGCACGTGTAACTCAAAGGGTCACCTGGCTGCGTGTTGAATGTTACCTGGTCCGATTGTGAAATCCAGCTTTCATCCTATCGTATGAGTAGGAAGCACTCTATATTTTATGGTTTGGGATTGAATTCCCAAAGTTGCATGGCCAGAGTGCCCATTTAAATTCAAGCTGTCGTCTTTTGTAGGGTTGGGTGAGAATTTCATTTCAGTAGGGTTTTGATCAGAGATGATCAAAATTTGCAGCATTCTCCATATTCCAGATAAAAAGAACTGGAGATTTTAAAAAAATCCCAAAGTAAGAGAAACCAGAACTGCCAAATACATCCATCCGGGCTCAGGACTTGGAGTGCTTTGCTCTGGGTTTGAATCCCTGTGTATTCAATTCCTGGATATTGAATCCCTGTGTATTGCTGAATTAAGGTTGCTACCTCTTTGTTTCTGACAGACTCTTTATCTTTAACAGCTACATCGCAGGCAGTTAAAACACCACCCTCTCCATGCTGTGAGTAACTGTATCAACAGAGCAGCCTTCTGCTAACCTCCAGATGTTTTGGACTTCAACCCCCATGAGCCCCAGCCAGCATGGCAAATAGTAACGAATGCTGGGACTTGCATTCCAAAGCGTCTGGAGAGCACAAGGTTGGGAAAAGCTGCTATAGAATCCGGTTGGTGCCCATGAGTGATCATTTTGTTTCAACTCGTTTCCGATGGGAATTTACCCAAATCTGCAAAGTTCATTTTCAGGAGAGAAAGACCTTAAGATTTAAACCATTCAAAAGTGAGAGAAATCGAAGCTGACAGATTCGCCCATCCTTGGAATTTTGCCTCTGCAACCAGTTTCATATCTTAATCTCATGTCTGTGATTTCCAAAATAGGTAGGAAAACCCTTGCTCTGGCACAAAAGATGTTCTTCAAAGTAGATGGTGTACAGAACGATCTCCTTATTGGGACTGAAGGTGGATCTGGGCCACGTTTCTCCACAGTATTAAAATGTTTACAAAGTGAAGGAATTTGTTATTGATTCTCAAATAGTGTTATGAGACAGGGGACGCTATGTTCCAGAGGTAACATAGCGTAAACCAAACCGCCATGACTCAATAGGGCTTAATGTTACACATCACTTAAAGCGGAGTTCAGGTATGATTAACAATGAAAAATATACCAGTTTCCGCTTATGAGAGTGGCTACCCCCTGAACTTTCTGAGCCCTGCACGGTCTTCAAATGACAAACGGGCTCAAGTTACAGGAAACCAGATTCCAGGTGGACATCAGGAAAAACTTCCTGACTGTTAGAGCAGTACGACAATGGAATCTGTTACCTAGGGAGGTTGTGGGCTCTCCCACACTAGAGGCCTTCAAGAGGCAGCTGGACAACCATCTGTCAGGGATGCTTTAGGGTGGATTCCTGCATTGAGCAGGGGGTTGGACTCGATGGCCTTATAGGCCCCTTCCAACTCTACTATTCTATGATTCTATGATAGCGGTAAATGCATTACATGTTGCATTTACATGTTGCAATCACATGTTGCATTTAAGCAACACAATTGAGACATTTGTCCAGCAAGGTTGTAGTCCACAATTAGGGATGGATAGAAAAATTGCACTTCTCGAACCTGCTCACAAAGCGTAACGCAGACATAAGTCAATATTTTCCTTGTTCAGAATGTTGCAGTGCAGGTCACAAATGTTTTGTTTTGTTTTAAAATATATATAACAGGGGAAAAGTGCATACATGATGCATATATTAGGGGAAATAGTGGAGAAAAATGCATTCTAATAGAGGAAATAGCTGGGGAGTGCATATCTTTGGAAAAGCCCACAGAAAATGTGTATTTGGGTGGGGGGGATCCGCAAACAAAAATGCATAGATTAGGAGAAATGTGCATGAAAATACATTCAAAGGTGGGGGAAAGATGACAATGGCTGAGACTGTTTTGCTTAGAAAAAAGGCAAGTAACAGGAGACAGGTGTACAAAATTATGTGTGATGTAGAGAAAGTGGGCACAGAGACATTTTTCTCCCTATTTCAAAACACCAGAATTGGGCCGTTCCATAAAGCTATATGGTGGGAGATTCACAACAGATAAAAGGAAGGACTTCACACTGTGCATCGTTGCAAATTATGGAATTCACTACCACAAAGTGTAGCATTGGCCACCAACGTGGATGACTTTAAAAGTGGAGAAGACAAATTCGTGGTGGATAACAGCTTCTAGTCATGATGGGTATATGCTACCTCCAGTAATTTGAGACATAAGAACATAAGAAGAGCCCTGCTGGATCAGACCAAGGGTCCATCTAGCCCAACACTCTGTTCACACAGTGGACAACCAGCCATCGGCCAGGGACGAACAAGCAGGACATGGTGCAACAGCACCCTCCCACCCATGTTCCCCAGCAACTGGTGCACACAGGCTTATTGCCTCGAATACTGGAGATGGCAGACAACTATCAGAGCTAGTAGCCATTGATAGCCTTCGCCTCCAGGAACTTATCTAACCCCCTTTTAAAGCCATCCAGATTGGTGGTCATCACTACATCTTGTGGTAGTGAGTTCCATAATTTAACTATGCACTGTGTGAAGAAGGACTTCCTTTTATTTGTCCTGATTTCATCCTATGAAATCAGTTTCATAGGATGACCCTGGGTTCTAGTATTTTAAAAGAGGGAGAAAAATGTCTCCCTATCCACATTCTCCATACCATGCATAATTTTGCACACCTCTATCATGTCTCCCCTCAGCCTCCTTTTCTCCAAGCTAAACAATCCCAGTTGATGGAACCTTCCCTCGTAGGGGAGATGCTCCAGCCCCTTAATCATTTTAGTTGCTCTTTTCTGCACTTTCCCCAGCTCTTTAATATCCTTTTTTAGGTGTGGTGACCAGAACTGTACACAGTATTCTAAGTGTGGTTGCACCATAGATTTGAATAAGGGTAGTACGATACTGGCCGTTTTATTCTCAATTCCTTTTCTTATAATGCCTAACATGGAGTTTGCCTTCTTTACAGCGGCCACCAAAAAATTTGATTGCATTTTTGGCATTTTCTATTGTGGGGGGGGGGGACCAAAAACTCTGACAAAAGAGTCTGAGGGAGGTGAGAATTTTGGAGAATTTTCTCCTTGGGAAGAGAAACAGGGTTTCCACATACCTTTTTAAGTGTAGCTGGTTGTTAAAAGGTCTTCTATCTATATTTTAATTTAAAAAAAAAACTCACAAACTCCAGCACTTGCAAGAGGCCAGGAGTTCTTCCTGAATGCCTACTGGGGAGGTCAAGGTCAAGTCGTCTCCAATAGGTATTCACTGTCTATATCAGTATTTCTCATTTTCTCATCATTCCGATCTTAAGTTTGTCCCTGAAGCTGAATGGGACATGTGTGTCTGTATGCCTGTGCATGCGCTCTCTCTCTCTCTCTCTCTTTCTTTCTCTCTCTCTCTCTCTCTCTTTCTCTCTCTCTCTCTCTCACACACACACACCCACCCACACCCACACACCCACCCCACTGTAGAACACCAAAAGCATCTGGGACCTAGATAGAAAAAGAGGCTATGATGTTTTCCCTGTGGGAGATGAAAGTGGGGTGTAGTTAATGCAGCTGCTGGCCCAGTTACGGCCCAGAGGGAACATGAGTTGTTGACTAAGGAGTTTTGCAATCAGCTGGGAATGCAGGATAGTAAATAGGAGAGACAGTCCTCCTTTTAAGCTGACAGCATGATGTGCCTGTTCATCCATTTAGCTCTGTGTCCTTTTTCTGCCCTGACAATCTCTAGTTTGGGGTGGTGGGATAGGGTTGCCAATTATCCTTTATTTTAGGTTACATTTCGACAGTGTAATTAAGGTCTCATGGACTGGGAATAGCTTGTCGCATCCGAAGAGTAGACTGGAATTGGGGTGGGTCATCCAGTATTCTTCTAGGGCATAGGCATGCACAGCACATTTCATTAGGGTGTGCACTCAGGGAATTTTACTTTTTTAAAGGTGAACATATATTGAATACTCAATCATAAAGGGCGTTTTTAAATTCATTTATTTATTAAACACTGTAGACACTGATGCCCTGTTAGGCGTTCAACTTGCCTGGCCATTGCCTGGCCCATCCCTTGTGCACACCTGTGTTCTAGGGCTGGGCCATGGGTGGGTGCCTTCCAGGTGTTTTGGACTACAACTACCAGAATCCCTTCCCATAGGTCATGCTGATTGGGGATGATGGGAGTTTCAATTCAAAACATCTGGGGCGAGAACCAATTTGCCTACCTCTATATAAAACTAGGCAATTGTGCCCTCTTCAAAGAAAGTGGGCCCGTCGGATTTCAGAAACCTTATCCAGGCCTGCAGAATCTGTGCCCCATACAGGCAGAATGCAAATCGATAGCCAAGTAGGAAGCCAAGTGCTTCTGGCCCTTTGGTGAGTAGGACGCACTGCAGCCCACACATCCCTTCCCTTGATCTCTCGTTTGACTGAGATTTGGAGAAGGTAGGAAACAGAAGCAGCAGGACTCTCTTCCAACACCAAGAGCCTCCTGGTATTTCTCCTTTTCCATGCCACATTTGGGTCAGCATAAAAAGGCAGCATCCTCTGGCAGCTGCTGAGGGCCTATCACCGCTGTTGGCTCTGCTGCCCTAGGTCCCCTTTGCTTAGGGTGACCAACTGTCAGGATTTCCCCGGATTTGTCCTGGTTTTTGTTCTTTCCATGGTGTCAGGGGGGATTTTCTATAATTTTCAATAATGTCCTAGAATGACACACCTTCCCCTTTAAGGCTGCCATTAGCATGGCAGGAGGGAATGACATGCTTCCTTGAGGCGCATCATTCCCCCACCCCGAGCTCCAATTGAGGTCTTAAAGGGGAAAGTGGGTCATTCGTGGACATTATAGAAAAGGCCCCAATTGGAGTGGATGGTGGTGGTGCAGAATGAAATCCTTTCCCCTCCTCCACTCCAATCGGGTTCTTTAAGGTGGCGGGGGAATAACGTACTTTCTGCAGGACTCAGAAAGCTGCTTCCCCCCCACACACACTAGGTGTCCTCTTTTTTGGTTTCCCAAATATGGTCACCCTACCTTTGCTGGTGCTCCTTTGAGGCAGCTGGCACTAATTTCCCATGATGCCCTGGAGAGACACAACATTGCTATATTGTACATTGTGGGTAACTGGAATGGTGTCCCTCCCTGCCCTCTGTACATGACACTGGACTCCAGGAGAGGGTGAGTGGTTAGTGGCAACCACATAAAGTTTGGCTAATCAGTCGAGCCAGTATTTGTGGATCTCTGCCAACAACCGTGTATGGCGACCCATTAAGGTTGTCATGTGTCCTCTTTTACTGAGGACAGGCCTCTATTCCAAGGGCTGCCAGAGAAGATTCCAGCTGGACATCAGGAAAAACTTCCTGACTGTTAGAGCAGTATGACAATGGAATCAGTTCCCTGGTGAGGTTGTGAGCTCTCCCACACTAGAGGCCTTCAAGAGGCAGCTGGACAACCGTCTGTCAGGGATGCTTTAGGGTGGATTCCTGCATTGAGCAGGGGGTTGGACTCGATGGCCTTGTGGGCCCCTTCCAACTCTGCTATTCTATGATTCTATGAAGTACCCTCCATTTTAAGGCATCCTCTGTTCAAAGGCTTGTCCAGTTCAGTTCTGGTTTATAGAACCATAAGAAGTGTTGCTCATCAATAGTTAGGACCTGAAAAAGCTGAACAGGGAAGCACATGTGTAAAGTGACCATATGGAAAGGAGGACAGGGCTCCTGTATCTTTAATAGTTGTATAGAAAAGAGAATTTCAGCAGGTGTCCTTTGTATACATATGGCACCTGGTGAAAATCCCTCTTCATCACAATAGTTAAAGCTGCAGGAACCCTGCCCTCTTTTGTATCTGGTTATTCTAGTTTAGCTCCTGCAGTTTTAACTGTTGTGATGAAGAGGGATTTTCACCAGCTGCTGCATGCATACCAATGACCCCTGCTGAAATTCCCTTTTTTATACGACTGTTAAAGATGCAAGATCCCTGTCCTCCTTTCCATAGGGTCACCCTATATGTGTCACCTGCTCACAGTCTTCCATACCATGGTGAGATGGCTTGTATTTCTATTTAAATTATAATAATCATTTCTTAACTTGCATCTATCCAGACGCAAATTCTATGCAAAGCTGCATCCTCTTTTGTCCTCTTTTTTTGGGTGATGCATCTCATCTTCTTTTTTTTAGTGATTCATAAGCGACAACCCCATAGTCCCCACCCCACCCCAAAAGCAGGTGGGGAGGAATCCCTGTTCGTTTTGCTTGCCTGGAACTGAAAAAACTGAGAGCCACATCTGGTGGGCAGGGGCAGATGTGGCTGCTGATGGTGCTGATATGCCCTCCACCCCACATCCTTTCCCTTCTGTGACTTGCCTTTCCTTTCTGCTTAGCTCTGAGGCCCGCCATCTCTGGCTGCTGAAGTTGTGAACTCACAGTCATTCCAAAATCAACAGCATAGGATGTCAAAAGCATGGGATTATGACTTCAATGCAGGATAAAGGAGAAAATGGGCTGGGAGGCATGGCATAAGCCTCTTAGCCCAGCACAAATAGCTAAAATAACCCGAAAGGGAACAATATTGCAGATAACTGGTCATGTAAATTGCTTTTGGAGGGAGTGCATCCTTTTATATATTTTACTCCGGGTTGATGATATACAAAAGGCCTAGAAAGTGTACTCCTGTTATAGGGAACAATTCTGTGTTGGCAAGGAAGAGATGTCTTTGATAACGGGGTCTCTGGCTTTTTCTCAGAGCTCTAACGTTACAGATTCAGTGAAATTGCCTTTCTGCACTATCTCTGTTTGCAGCCTCTTTGGTTTCAGTATTTTAGGAATGAACTGATTCAGTGTTTTAGATTTCTGGAAATCACCGCACTAAGGTGGTGTTCCCACAAGTACCTCGCATGGCATTTTTGAAGGGGCTGTGTGAAACCATGCACTCAAACGCTTTCAAATTCTGCGGCATGGGAACCGGAATTTGGCACTACAAAACATCCGATTCTGTAATTGGAATAAATTGTGCAACTTTAGATGTTGTTGTTTTTTTGCTATCATTTATCCTTTTTCTTCCTGGCTCTAGGGAAGAGTCACTGCTGATTTGAAGCTAGCCACACACACTCTTGACCTTTGATATTTCAGTATGCAAGACCACATACTCAAGATTTGGCAGAAGAATCGGAGACATCTATTTTCCTTTCTCCTTTTTTTTTTTTTAATGTTTCTAAACCAGGGGTCTTTATAACAAGGTTTTTAGAGAAGTTCACTGCTGATGGATCTACGCAGCGGCAAATAACTTCTAACAATCCCTTACATAATACGATGTCTTATTTAATCAGATAGATAGATAGATAGATAGATAGATAGATAGATAGATAGTTTCCAATTTAGGTACTATCATGTACTATAAACTCCAAATAAACCCCAAACCAAATTTTAAGTGTTGTTCACTTAAGCCAGTCTTTCCTTTGTGGCTCTCTCTGTCTCTTGCAATTTTCTCCGCTGATTTATCTTGTTGCTTTATAAAAGACAGGTTGGGTCTTTGCTTCACTCACTGCCTTTCCAGAACAATCATCTTGAGAAAATGGCTGCTACTCATTTTCACACAGAAAGGAAAGTTTCAAGCCCTTTATAACTCACAAAAGAGAACATACCTGGACAAATTCTTTGAATCTTTCAAATCTTCAACACATCGACTTTTAAAGTTCCAAAGGGTTTAATTACCAACATGACAGAAAAGAATTAGCTAAGTCCACCTTCTCTTTTAGGAAGGGCCGGCCTTACCATGAGGCAGAGTGAGGCAGTTGCCTCAGGCAACAGCTTTGGGGTGTCCTAAAAGGGCAGGAAATTGTTTGTTATTTACTTAGTTGTTATTTCTACTGCCAGGGATGGCTTATTGGATTTTCTGCCTCATGTATCATGGCTTTGGATACTATTTACCTTGATTTTGGGGGTTGGGGGACACCATATGTATGCTTCTCTGCTTTAGGCAGCAAAATATCCTGGTACAGCCCTGCCTTTAGCCACCAACTCTGAACTTCACTGAGGGTGGAGTCTACTTTTTACTCCTCACTCTTTGCCCATAATGATGGGTACCTCATACTTCAGTGCTCTACTGAGCATATGTATAAAATGTCCTCCAGTAGTCAATAGTTCTAAAAAAAAATGTACACATGTGGGTTGCACACACATCCCCCAGCCAGTTCCTGACAATTAGTTCCCGCTAGATTGGGGACTGACTTTAACTCAGAGGCAGAACACATCTTTTCCTAGGTTCTGAACACAACTTTTTCTTTTTCAGAACACACCTTTTTCTAGGTTCTTTTTCCGAGGTACTGGTTCCTCTCTATTCGGCCCTGCTTAGGCCTCATCTAGAGTATTGCGTCCAGTTCTGGGCTCCACAATTCAAGAAGGACGCAGACAAGCTGGAGCATGTTCAGAGGAGGGCAACCAGGATGATCAGGGGTCTGGAAACAAAGCCCTATGAAGAGAGACTGGAAGAACAGGGCGTTTTTAGCCTGGAGAAGAGAAGATTGAGGGGAGACATGATAACACTCTGCAAATACTTAAAAGGTTGTCACATAGAAGAGGGCCAGGATCTCTTCTTGATCCTCCCAGAGTGCAGGACACGGAATAACGGGCTCAAGTTACAGGAAGCCAGATTCCAGCTGGATGTCAGGAAAAACTTCCTGACTGTTAGAGCAGTACGACAATGGAATCAGTTACCTAGGGAGGTTGTGGGCTCTCCCACACTAGAGGCATTCAAGAGGCAGCTGGACAAGCATCTGTCGGGGATGTTTTAGGGTGGATTCCTGCATTGAGCAGGGGGTTGGACTCGATGGCCTTGTAGGCCCCTTCCAACTCTGCTATTCTATGATTCTATGATTCAGTTCCTAGTAGGGGTGTACATGGCCCCCCCGCTCCGCCCCGCGGGCCGATCCAAAAATTTCGGATTGGCCCGCTCCGCGCCGCTCCTCCCATACTCCGCTCCTCTTCGCTGCGGCGCTCCAGCTCTGAATCGGAGCTCCGCAGTGGAGGGGAGTGGTGCCAGGTAAGACCGGGAGAGAAGGACAGGGGGGGGGGTTTACCAGGCCCTGCCGCCGTCACCGCCCTTGCAGCGACGGTGGCAGGGCCTGGTAAGGGACCAAGGGGGAGGGGGGCCTTACCTGCCTCCGTCCGCGGTCCGTCGGCTTCTTCAATTGAGCCCGCTGTTCAGCCAGGAAGTCTGGGCCGCAAGTGCGGCCTAGACTTCCTGGTTGAACCGCAGGCTCAATTGAAGAAGCCGAGGGACCGCGGACGGAGGCAGGTAAGGGAGAAGAGGGGGGGTTTACCGGTCCCTGCTGCTGTCGCCGCATGGGCGACAGTGACAGCGGCAGGTCACGGTAAACTGCACTTACCTTTCCGGCGGAGCTCCGGATGAAGGCGAAGGATCCGCCTTCACCTCGATCCTCTTCGCCACGCTCCGCGGCCCCCCAATCCTCTTCGCCTCCGCCTTAAGGGGAGACAAAGCACCCCGCTCTGCTTCTAATTCGCCGGTCCGATTAGAAGCGGAGCACATCCCTAGTTCCTAGTGTCTCCAGTTAGGGATCAGGAAGCAGTTGATGGGGAATGCCCTCCTCCTGAGACTCTGGAGAACCACAGGAGAAGACATTAATTTCTTTGTTACATTTATACCTCACCGTTCCTCCAAGGAGCCCAAGGATCATAAGTCCCATGGTCCATAACCTCCTCTCCATTTTATCCTCACAACAGCCCTGTGAGGCAGGTTAGGCTCAGAGTCAGTGGCAGGCCCGAAGTCACCCAGTCAGCTTCATGGCACCTTGCTCACCCACTAAGCTTCACCTCAGGCAGCAAAGTGTCTTCGGCCACAGCTAGACCTAAAGTTTATCCTGGGATCATCCAGGGTTCGCCCCTGCCTGGATCCCCTGTGTGTCACCTAGATGAACGGGTTTGACCCCTGGATGATCCAGGGATAAACCTTAGGTCTAGCTATGGCCTTCATTAGGCGAAAGGCAGCTGAAGTAAGGATGTCATAAAAAGGCAGCAAAGTGTTCCTTATTTCATTTATTTATTTATTTTTATTTTATTCATTACGTTTGTATACCGCCCCATAGCCGAAGCTCTCTGGGCAGTTTACATAAGATAAAAACACTTAAAAACAATATACAAAAATTTTAAATCACAAAAACATATAATTTAAAACCACAAAAACATACCAAAAAAAAAAAAAAAACACCCCAGGCTAATTAGATATTGCTAAATGCCTGGGAGAAGAGAAAAGTCTTGACCTGGCGCCAAAAAGATAACAATGTCGGTGCCAGGCGGGCCTCATCAGGGAGATTGTTCCACAATTGGGGGGCCACCACAGAAAAGGCCCTCTCCCTTGTTGCCATCCTCTGAGCTTCCCTCGGAGTAGGCACCCGGAGGAGGACCTTGGAAGTTGAGTGCAGTGTACGGGTAGGTTCATGTCGGGAGAGGCGTTCCATCAGGTATTGTTGTTCCAAGCTGTGTAAGGCTTCATAGATTAAAAACAGCACCTTGAATCGGGCTCGGAAACATACAGGCAGCCAATGCAAGCGGGCCAGTGTGGGTCTTATATCTTTGAACCTTCTGGTCCCGGTTATCATTCTGTCCGCTGCATTTTGCACAAGCAGCAGTTTCCGAACCACCTTCAAAGGCAGCCTCATGTAGACTGCATTGCAGTAATCTAACTTGGAGGTTACCAGAGCATAGACAACTGAAATCAGGTTATCCCTGTCCAGATAGGGGCATAGCTGGGCCACCAACCAAAGCTTGTTGCATTTTTACTCCCAGGGATTGGTGGGATTTTCTCCCTCAAGGACTAAAATAACTTGGCCAGCCTTGGTCCTATGCCCATGGGAAAGGTTTTCCAGGATCTGTTTTCAAAAAATCATCTCAGCCCTGGAAAGGAATAAGTGTGTGTGTGTATATGCATACACATGCACACATGCAAGCTTGCATATTTATTTATCTTTTTCCTTGCCATTGCTTGGTTTATAATATTATGTGCTGTCCCTGGTCTATGTTTTATGTGCGTGTGTTTCAAAGTCTACATTTTATTGAATTGTGTTTCTTTAAGTTATTATTTTTATTTTGCTGCACACTTTGAGGTGCCTCATACTGGGGCAAAATGGCAGGGGTTAAATGCCTTAAATAAATAAGTGAACACAACTTTGAACTGAATCAAAGGAGGCCCCTTTGCTCTTTTTAAAAATGCTACCTGTGTTCTCCCTAACATTGTGAGTTGTGCTTTGCCACCTTGTACACACCTGCCTAGGAGGAAATCCCATTGAACTTGGCTGCCTTATGTCTGAATAGACATGTGTAGAATTGCACTGTCATGTCCCGGGCAAATCCATTTTGTTGGTGACATGCCTCTCAAACCTGCGAGACAATTTTCTGCCCTGAACGACCCTGTGGAAGGTGTTGCATGAATGCTGTCAACACTCAGCGTAACCTCTACGATTTCTAGGAGATGGAGGCCTCGGGTACTGATGGTATTGGGGGAGAGAGTTAATTGTTTATATTTTGGTTAAATGTAGCTTTACGTTCTCGTGTGTTTGACAAATTGCGATAAAGGCAAAAGAAACAAAAATGAGAACCGGCTTGACAAAGGAAAAGGGTGGATTCAGATGTGAAATACATGATTGTTGGAATAAGGACAGTAACCACAGCAACAGAGAGGTTAGATCTGCTCTAATTCCATAATGTAATTCAGGTGACAGGGTCTCTCATGCCTTGCAGACTCAGGTTGTGAGCAGTGCTGGTGATGGATCAGAAATGGAAGAAGGCCTTGCATTGTTATCTAAGCAGATATTGATGGACAGGAGTGGGTGATAACTCTGGATGTCTCTTGTTTATTTCTACCGGAGAGATATTGAAGGGAGCAGAGCAGGTGGGAAGAGGAGGAAGGGGAAAAAAAATAGAGCTGAGGAAAAAATGGCCTCCTAAAATTCTATACACCATTTTCAGGTATTACAGTTGGAGGTACCATTTTACCAAATCCTCTCTGGGGGAAGAGGGGAGATCAGAAGTTCCCCAGCGGTTAAGGTGGGGCTTCCCGTCGGCAGCGCAAGACACATAGCTTCTTTCTTCCTCCCCCACTCCCACCCCGAGACTGGCATGACATTGGCTGCCGGCAGCCATTTTGCATCACCACAGCACTCCAACCCCATTGGCGTACCGGGGCATCGTAGGGGTGAAATGGGAGATGCCACAAAGAAATGATAAATATTCAGAGAATATTCTGCAAAATCATCCTCTCTTTTGGGATGGGGCGGAGGGAGAAAATGATCGAACATTTTCCTGGAAAACCCGCTTCTGAGAAATTTTAGCTCATCTCTAAAATACATGGCTCTGTAATTTCTGAAAACAACATATCTTTGGGCGGTTCACATACACATTTATATCCCTTGAATTCTCTACCCATGGCTGATTCATACATGCATGTCCACCATTCCTGCATTGAGCAGGGGGTTGGACTCGACGGCCCTGTAGGCCCCTTCCAACTCTGCTATTCTATGATTCTATGATTCTTGGCTGGAACTTCAAATCATGACTTGCACATATGGATGGTCAACACAGACCAAATATTACAGACAGATCTTTGTTAGCATCCAAACGTCCGTCCCTTCAAGGGCAACACTTTCCAATGGAGTCTGTTCACACATTCACCTGTGTGCTGTCGAGTGTACAATAATCACGTGCAGAATAATCAAGCGAAGTACATACATGTGTGAACCAGTCCTTGATGGTGAGCAGCTAAATGTGTGACCTGATTCCATTGGAAAGCATTGCATTTTGAGATGATATGGAGGTTTTTTCTGTGGTGCTATATTATTATTATTATTTATTTATATAGCACCATCAATGGTGCCTCATTTGTGGTGGCCTCATTCACATGTGAATGCAAGTAATCATTTGTGGTTATGATGTGACGAAAAGTTGTACGTGAACCAAGCTTTAGAAGGGTCTCTATTTGGACACTGAGAAATCCTAGTCAATAAAAAGACTTACAAAAAAAAACCCCCGATGTTCCTTAAAATGTGCACAATCACCTTTTTGACAAAATTTAAGACCTCGTTTATAGTTATTATCAATAGATGTATCACTTTACTTTTCCCCATAATTATTTTTATTGCAAAACCAATAAGTAAAACAATAAGAGTTTTACCAGAGTAATAATAATAGTTTTTAACAGTATACAATCTGATACAATTCTTTTCAGAATTTGTAAAACAATAAGCACATTTAACAAAAAATGTTAAAGCAAACAATATGGCTGATTAAAGCTATATTCCATTAAAAAAGAGAGAAAACGTTTTTTTTTTTTTTTTCCATCTCTCTCTCCTTTAAACAAACCAGCTAATCACTAGATTCAGAACACAATAAAACCACACTGCATTTTTGGAAGCAAAGAATTCTTTTTGCAATAATTAATAAATGGGATCTAATTTATTATAAAATTGTCACTGCCTTTTTTCTTTTGTTCTCATATAATGCATTAATAAGAACGAAATCCCACATTTTCCCCCATCCATTCAGTCATTGTAGGTATAATTAATGATCTCTATTTTGGGGGGCAGATATGATTCTTGCTGCTGTGAGCATATAAAAAGTTAGTTCTTTATGTTCCTAATAAATAAAGCCATCCATATAGTTTAATCACACACACAATTGGCCAGGGATCCACAAGCAGGACGTGAGTGCAATAGCACCCTTCCACCCATGTTCCCCAGCAAATGGTATATAGGCTTACTGCCTTGGAGACTGGAGGTAGCACATAGGCAGCAGGACTAGCAGCCATTGACAGCCTTCTCCTCCAGGAATTTATCCTACCCCCTTTTAAAGCCCAATTGGTGACCATCATTACATCCTGTGGTAGCGAATTCCATGTAGTTTAACTCTGCGCTGTGTGAAAAAGTACTTCCTTTTATTCGTCCTGAATTTCCCACCAATCAGTTTCACAGGATGACCCCAGGTCGTCGTATTTTGAGGGAGGGAGAAAAATGTCTCCCTGTCCACATTCTCCACACCAGGCACGATTTTGGACCCTTCTGTCAAGAAAGTTGTAGCAACAAGAAGATAGAAGACGAACAGCAAACACACCTGGTGAAATTGGCAGTCAGGTCCACTCACTCAGGGAGGGCCCCACTGACAGCCCTCAAATACCTGGAGCTGGTACTGCTTCCAGATAGTCTACTTCTCTTGGCTTTACATTTTCCTGGTTTTCCTGCAGCTTCTCTTCCTGCCTGTCCACCACCAATATGAATCTTATTCCTCCACCACCTTCCTTCCTGGCCTCACAGTGGGATTACTTCATTGCTTGGGCCCAGAAGATCCACCCTCCCTGTCTGCTGAGGCTCAGGATGTATATCCTTATGAAGTGGCTCTCCAAACTTTGGATGATCACTTTAATCCCCTTGTAAATGTGATTGCTGAAGATTACAAAATTTATTCAAGGGTTCAACTGCCAGCAGAGAGGAAACCGATAGATCAGTTATGTCACTCGGTGCTCAGTGCTACTTGCGATTTTGGAAACATAACAGAGGAAATTATTAGAGCCTAATTGTATCAGCCGTCTCTTCTCGTGCGCCCATCACATGTGCTTCTGCCACTAATTGGACATAAAGGAGATCTTCCTCTGCTGCAGATCCTAAAAGATTTCAGGATAGCAACTCTAACCAGGATCCAGAGAGTGTTTCCCTGTCATTGCTGACATTTCCCCCCTTTCAACAGCAATGCCCCCATCACAAATGACGTGATGGCCTCTAACAACCTCCTAAATCTGGATTGCTTATGCAAGGATGCTACTGTTGCTATTACTGATGGGGCAAACTCTAGAATTGGACCCAAGATTTTAAGCCTTCACTCGTACCTCCTGGAACTCCATTTCCCTTGGCTCCAAGCTCCCCTAGATACTGCACCACAAACGTTTCTGGGTGTTGTAGCAAGCATGTGTTGCCGTATCCAGTGCCTCAGAGTCTCCTGTGATGTTCCTGGGATTGGGAGTCCTCCATGCCATCCACATGCTCTTCTGTAAATTACAAGCAGTATGTGTGGGCATGCGTGTGGGCATACATGCACATGCATGGAAGCCTCCTGTGAATGCTGTCATAGAGACTGGTCCATAGGTCCTGACACATGGCAGGGATGCTATTTTATTTTTCTTATGACATATATATCCTGCCTTTCTTCCACCAGGGATCACAGAATCATAGAATCATAGAATAGCAGAGTTGGAAGGGGCCTACAAGGCCATCGAGTCCAACCCCCTGCTCAATGCAGGCATCCACCCTAAAGCATCCCTGACAGATGGTTCTCCAGCTGCCTCTTGAAGGCCTCTAGTGTGGGAGAGCCCACAACCTTCCTAGGTAACTGATTCCATTGTCATACTGCTCTAACAGTCAGGAAGTTTTTCCTGATGTCCAGGCGGAATCTGGCTTCCTGTAACTTGAGCCCGTTATTCCGTGTCCTGCACTCTGGGAGGATCGAGAAGAGATCCTGGCCCTCCTCTGTGTGACAACCTTTTAAGTCTTTGAAGAGTGCTATCATGTCTCCCCTCAACCTTCTCTTCTTCAGGCTAAACATGCCCAGTTCTTTCAGTCTCTCTTCATAGGGCTTTGTTTCCAGACCCCTGATCATCCTGGTTGCCCTCCTCTGAACACGCTCCAGCTTGTCTGCGTCCTTCTTGAATTGTGGAGTCCAGAACTGGACGCAATACATGGACGCCAGGTATATCCTGCCTTTCTTCCACCAGGGATCAGAAGGGGTTCCTTCCCAGGTGTTCTCCCAGCCAGGTACTGATCAGAACCAGACCTGCTTTGCTTTATCGAGCTCGCTGCATTGTGTGCCTTGAGATCATGCCCTGTGGTAGGGACTAGGACACCAAACTCCTCCAAACCCAATTTGGAGTTGAATTAATTTTGTGCACATCCAGCAAATAACTGAATAACTGATCTGTTTAGTCCAGATTAATGCCAGAACAGATTAAGGTATGTCCACCTGTCACTAATTGTTGCATTTAGCAGTTCCACAGCAAGCCTAGTCCCAATCCATCTCACAGTAACAGTGACATCCGAACAGTAGAGAAGTTAGTACAGAATCTTGATACAGGATCTGATCCATTGCAAGTTATTCCTGCATTAGAAGTGTACATACAAATGCATCCTGGGTATCACCAGAAATCATTCACAGTGAGAGCAACAGAAGAGGCAATGAGATCAAGTAAATGGGCATTTCGTACAAAATGCTTTTGATCTGTCTAAACACTAGACTGTGTGTCTCCAAGGCAGGCTGCCCAAATATAATAGCAAACAATGATACCTGAGGTTTAGTTTATTTGGGTTAAAATGTGGACCCTTAAGTGTGCTCTCCATGCGTGCGTGTTTTAAAAAGGCCATAAGGGAACACAAATAGCCTATGATAAATGATACCCAGAATGGAAAAAAATACTGTCTATACAAGCACAGGTGTGCTGGGATAAAATTACAGAGCTATGAAAAAGGGGAACTCTTGAAAGTCTTAAATGAGAAACAGCACCGTGAGATGTAGCGGTACTCAGCGCCTAAGCGCACACATAGTTGAAGAGGGCAACTGCTTGAAATGGGTTCCAATCCTGAACCATCACACCCTACTAAAGAAAAGAATGGCCGCCCACGTTTTGATCCCTGCTGCACGTTTCCAACAGCTTTGGTTCAGTTACAAGATGGCACTGGCCATAAATCCCCTGGTGGCTGTTGTTTCGGGTAGCGCAATGATAGCTTGGTTGAACCAACTAGCCATAGCGCAAGCTTTTGAGAAGTGTCTATTGAACTCCGCCCCCCACCTCACAGTGCTCAGTGGAAATATTTTCAGGGAAACAGATATAAGCTCCAGATAGTCTGCACTGCAATATCAATTGGATCCCAGTATTGGGGGCATGTCTTGACGGGGCGATATCCTGGGGATCGTCCCTGTGCGTCCACATGACGCACATTGGATCCCATGCGCAGGGAGCGATGATCCCTCCATTTCCCCGGGATATCGCCCTACCCCTATATCCCAGTTTTAAAAACTGGCCAGCTGTCCTGGTTTGTCCCAGCTCCTCACAAGTAACCGCAAGGAGCCGGGAACCTGGCACGGGGCACAGAGCTCCTCAGGAGCTCTGTGCCCATCGGGGGTGGGGTGGGGGGAGCGGGAAGTTGTTGTTTTTTAACTTACCATTTTGTCTGGAGGGCTCCGACGCTCATTTCTGATATTAAAAAAAATGGCAGGCATAACGTCCTCTTCCTCCCGGGACATCACGCACTGCATGTAAACTGAGGGGGAGGAACTCACGAGCATAATACTGCGAGATCCTCCCCCCTCCCTCCCGGATCGCTGGGAGGTGTTGACGTACCCTGGGTCTCAGCAGGCCAGGCCTCCCATCTCTGCCCCCAAACATACCTGGAGGCAGCAGTGGTGCACGCTGTAGCGGGAACTCTGTTGGTCCCTAAAAGGGGTAGTGCATGCACCATAGCCCCAGGAGCTGCTGGGAATCCCGGGCAATCCTGGACTCCGCCATGCATGTTCATAGCAACATCTAGGGGCAACAGAGATCTAATGAACACCCTGTCCAGTGCCCGCTGCAATAAAGAGGAAATGCATCACTCCACAAAAGAGAACACCATAAGGTTTGTATATACACATTTATATGTACAGGTGCAAATTTGGAAATAACAACTATAAGTAGAAATTCAGAACATCTCGTGACAGTGGGGAGATTGACCAGGTGGTCCTGTGCACCTGCCTGCTCAGCTGGCTGTCCAGGTGCGAAGTGCTGATGGGCAATTTCAAGGCCTCTACTCTACCTCCTTATGATTCTTTATCCTTATACCGGAGTTGGATTGGACAGCCCTTCAAATACAGGACACACCTTCAAATAGAGGACTTGCCTCTGACAGTTCTTCAAATAAAGGGCTGTCCTCAGTAAAGCAGGACACCTGGCCACGCTACCTAACCTGCATAGAGCTTTAACGGCGAACACCAGCACTTTGAATTGTGCTTGGGAGCAGACCAGAACCCAGATGGGGATAGGGTGAGAGTAGAATGGGATATTCATCCAAAAAAGGAAGGAAAACATGACCTAGAAATTAAATTGCTGCCCTCTTTTGTCCTTTTTGGGACAATGTATAGGTGGCCACCCGTTCTCGTTCTCTCTCTCTCTCACACACACACACACACACTTTTGATCTCACCATGTCACTACTCTTGAATTATATATTCAACAGATGCTTCAAACAAAGGAGAAATCAAATATTGCAATTTTCTTATCTCTTCCCAATTGAGTCCTTTGTTCTTGCAAACAAAGGAGCAGGGGAGCTAATATAGTTAAGCCTTACTTAGAAAAAGTGGCTGGTAGCTCAGGTTACACAGGCTCGTTTCAGGACAACGTGGTGCATTAGCCATAGTTCTGGAACGGGCCTGGCACACAGAACCGAACAAGAAGAAAGAAGACAGCCGTCCTGCAATTGCTATGTCGTTGCTTCTCATTTTGAGCATAGTAGATAAGTAGGTGAATGTTTCAGGCAAAGTAGGGTCAGGTTTCACAGGACATGAGTGAATATACTAATTCATTTCCCAAAATTCCATTCACCCGTTACTCCTCTTTATGCTATAAATCCGATGGCAACCTACTGGAGAACGTTGACCTTAGAGAATATTTGGTGAAGATTTAGTGAAATGCCCCCTTCCTTCTGATGTTCCCTGATCCCCTGGCCCAATTAAAATGGAAAATATTATTGTAGCTTTAAGTTCAGTTCATTAGAAATCAATATCCCTCTGTAATCTTATGAGAGAAGTTTGCCCTGAGACCAAAGTCCCTAATAGATAATAACAGTTTTTTAAGAGCTGGTGAGGCGGACCTACTCCATCCAAAAAGCCTGTATAGACAGGAAGAGGTTCTGAACATCTCAGAGCTCCATCAGATGGGGGAAATCACACTTCCGTACTGTCTCTTCTCCACCCTCACTTTTGTTGTTCAATATTTCCTCTTTCTTACGGAGAGGAAAGAGGAAGTAAACAACGTGCACGTGGACCATTCAGTGGGCCGTTTTAATCCCGTTGCTTCTCCTGCACACAGCAGGAGATATCGGCAAATCCCATCTCTAAAAATAAAATGGCCTTCCGGGGTCTTTTTTTGTCGTGGGAAGAAGGCTAGAAGGGGCACAGGAGGCAAACACCATCATGAATAGGAACCGCGAAATTCCTTGAGTACCCAGGAACGAGCCTGCAATAAAACACTTGTCTGTGAATGCAGTACTAGGGTGACCATGCTTTGGAAACCAAAAAGGAGGACAACATGGCTGCCCCCAAGGGGGCGTGCCCACCCAAACATGGCCTTGGTCACATGTCTGATTTCACAGCACACAATTAAAACAAACCTGTTCTACATAACATCTTAATGCTAAAATCACTGGAATAAAGAACAAGTGAGACATTCAACGTATCTGAAATTAACGTCACTCATTTCTACTTTTGTAGCTTTTGCTGTACTTTGAAGCTTTTGCTATACTCTGCATGATACAGTCTCCCCTTCCCTCATATATCTTTTCTGACTGCAAGTCCTTCACTGGATGACCATAGTCTCACCTTTCCTAACATTTAACACTCTTTCCCTATCACCTTTCTCATATCCATTCTCACACATTCAGCATACTGCTACCACTGAACAAATGAAGTAGTTGAAAAGTGCAGAAAAATCTAGTGAATGCAGTACTATGGCCGGTGCTTTTTGGATTATGAGTGTATGCAAAGCAAAAGAGCGCCAGATTTGCCTCCCTCAAAAATTCTGGGTTTATTTGGCATTTCCCCATTTTTACTTGTAGATGAACCTTTACATGCTGAATGTTTTGGTTTCCTGGCTTTTCTTGGAAGATGTTTTATTTCTATCTTTATGTCTAAGATTTATCAACTGCCCGTCATCCCCAAGGGATCCAAGGCCAGTGTACAAAATAGAAAAACAATGCCATATAAAAACCATACAGTTACATGTTACAAGTCAAATTAAAACGGCAACACTTCAACCAGCAAGCCAAACAAAAAGACGGCAGTCAGTTCCATTTAAAAACAAATTACCTTTTAAATTGTATAAATATAAAATGCTTGGGCAAAAAGCGAAATATTTTAATTTGGCAGTTATTGGCAATTAAAAAAAATGCGCCAATTCATAGAATCATAGAATAGCAGAGTTGGAAAGGGCCTACAAGGCCATCGACTCCAACCCCCTGCTCAATGCAGAAATCCACCCTAAAGCATACCTGACAGATGGTTGTCCAGCTGCCTCTTGAAGGCCTCTAGTGTGGGAGAGCCCACAACCTCCCTCGGTAACTGATTCCATTGTCGTACTGCTCTAACAGTCAGGAAGTTTTTCCTGATGTCAAGCTGGAATCAGGCTTCCTTTAACTTGAGGCCGTTATTCTGTGTCCTGCACTCTGGGAGGATCGAGAAGAGATCCTGGCCCTCCTCTGTGTGACAACCTTTTAAGTATATGAAGAGTGCTATCATGTCTCCCCTCAATCTTCTCTTCTCCAAGCTAAACATGCCCAGTTCTTTCAGTCTCTCTTCATAGGGCTTTGTTTCCAGACCCCTGATCATCCTGTTAGCCCTCCTCTGATCACGCTCCAGCTTGTCTGCGTCCTTCTTGAATTGTGGAGCCTAGAACTGGACGCAATACTCTAGATGAGGCCTAACCAGGGCCGAATAGAGAGGAACCAGTACTTCACGTGATTTCGAAGCTATACTTCTATTAATGCAGCCCAAAATAGCATTTGCCTTTCTTGCAGCCAAATCGCACTGTTGGCTCATATTCAGCTTGCGATCTACAAGAATTCCAAGATCTTTCTCGTTTGTAGTATTGTGTCATCTGCAAATTTGATCAGCGTTCCCTGCACCTCCTCATCCAAATCATTAATAAAAATGTTGAAGAGCACTGGGCCCAGGACTGAGCCCTGCGGCACCCGACTCGTTGCCTCTCCCCAGTTTGAGAAGGTTCCATTGATAAGTACTCTTTGAGTCCGATTCTGTAGCCAACTGTGAATCCACCTAATAGTTGTTCCATCTAGCCCACTTTTAGCTAGTTTGTTAATCAGAATATCATGGGGCACTTTGTCAAAAGCTTTGCTGAAGTCAAGATATATGACATCCACAGCATTCCCACAGTCCACAAGGGAGGTTATCCTATCAAAAAATGAGATCAAATCAGTCTGACAGGATTTGTTCCTGACAAATCCATGTTGGCTTCTAGTAATCACTGCATTGATTTCAAGGTGTTTACAGATTGAATTCTTTATAATCTGCTCCAGAATTTTCCCAGGGATGGATGTCAGACTGACTGGTCTGTAGTTCCCAGGTTCCTCCTTTTTGCCTGTTTTGAAGATAGGGACAACGTTAGCCCTCCTCCAGCCGTCCGGCACCTCACCCGTCTTCCATGATTTTGCAAAGATAATAGACAAAGGTTCTGAGAGTTCTTCCGCTAGCTCCTTCATTACTCTAGGATGCAGTTCATCAGGCCCTGGAGATTTGAACTCATTCAAGGAAATTAGGTGTTCCTTGACCATTTGTTTAACAATCTCAAACTGTAATCTTGCACCCTCAACTTCTGCTTCACTTTTTCCAGGGGGGTCATAGACCCGCTTTTGGGAGAAGACTGAGGCAAAGTAGGAATTGAGCACTTCAGCCTTTTCTTTGTCATCTGTTATCAATTTGCCATCCTCATTAAGCAGTTGAACCACCATTTCTTTCCTCTGTCTTTTACTACTCACGTATCTGAAGAAAGCCTTTTTATTGCTTTTAGCATCCCTCGCTAATCTCAGCTCATTCACAGCTTTAGCCTTCCTGACGCCATTTTGGCACTTCTGTGCCACCTGTCTGTACTCTTCTTTTGTAGCCTGGCCTTCCTTCCACTTCCTATATGTATCCTTTTTTGTTTTCAGGTCATCTCTAAGCTTTTTGTGGAGCCACATTGGTTTCCTCTGTTGTCTTCTATCTTTTCTCCTTGTTGGAATTGTTTGTAACTGTGCCTTTAAAATTTCCTTTTTTAGATACTCCCACCCATCCTGCACTCCTTTTCTCATTAGGCTCCCTTGCCACGGGACTTTACTTATCATAGTTCTGAGTTTATTAAAATCAGCTTTCCTAAAATCCAGAGTACATGTATGGCTACGCTCGACTTTTGTCTCCTTCATAATCAAGAATTCAAGTATGACGTGGTCACTTTCCCCCAGAGTTCCCATAACTGCCACTTTATCCACTAAGTCATCCCTATTGTACCTCCTTTGGGAGGGCATTCCAAAATCGGGGTGCCACCATAGAGAAGGCCTTCTCTTTTCCTGTATGTCTCCCACTGAGAACATTAAAGTATAGCCACTTCTTCCTCTTCCTTTATAGATAACAAACAGCTTTATATGATCTGCCTGCAAAGTTGCTGCCTTCTTGCTGCCGAGTATAGAAACCAGATCACCTCTTTGCCCATGACATGGCAGGACGTGATAATATGGGAACTGGCATTCCAGGGGGAGGGATGGAACGGATCACTACTGTTGTTCCACATCATGCATATGTTTGATATGCATTGTGGCCACAGGTCACTCCTGTAGCCACAATGCCATCCCTACTGTGTACCATTCTACACTGAACATACATTTACAGAGATTGAAAAGGTCATTTTCCTGTTGTGCAATTAGCTTTTCCATTCCCACCGCCTTTTTGCCTGACGCTTTGGTCCATTCATCGCATCCAGGCAGCTGTCTGTTCATTTCTGAGGACGACAGAGGTTATTCTATGTGGACAATGGGATATGTGCCATTGATGCCAAAATGCATTCATGCTAATCATGGTGATTAAGGTGAGTGCCTGATGGATTAATAATGACAGGATACTTCAGATCAAGTGGTAGGAGTGTAATTAAGGTCATGCTGGCTTCCAAGAGTTCTTAGGCTCAGATTTTAGCAATTAAACAGAAAGAGACCAAGAAATCACGGGAAGCAGCCACCTCCTATTCTGTATACATGGGATCCAGCCTGGAATTTGGTGTGTGGACCCATAAAGTTCTCTGCTTTTGTCGACTATGGCAGGGGTGGGGAAGATATTTTGGCCGCAGGCCATGCTTGTATCAGGAAAGGTCATGGAGGGGAGGAGGGGAGGACACAGGCCAAAGTGGGTGGGGCCAGGGCCACCCCCTCTTTCACCCCTCTCACGCCCAGATACTGGGCAGCACTGGGGGGAGGTGCCTTGAGTGAGCCAGTTTCACCTGGCCCTAGCTTTACCTGTTAGGAAAGCCAACTGGAGACTTGGTGTCTCAAGGTGAAGGTAATGCACGGAGGTGGCCTTCACCAGCGTTCTTCTAACCACTCGCCTTTCCCATGCAAGGGTTGAGTGAAGCCAGCCAGGTCACCGCCAGGCATGGCTTGATGCAGTCGCTCCGTCGAAGTTTGCAAAGCACCACTTCAAAGCACTTTGGGCGCCTTACGATGGCTGTAAGAGGCCATCTCTTTAGGTATCCCAGGGTGCACCTTTTCCCATGCAACTCCCCATATCCCCGGATCTCTTGGTAAAGTCCTCTTCTCAATGTCTAATCCAGCAAACGCCCACAGGGTGCCAGCAAGAAGCAGGGTATTTTCTGCCCTAGAACCCTCCTTCTGGAATCTGCCCCCAGCAGAGGTATGATCAACCTGTTCCCTGCCGATCTTCAAAGGGGCCATGAAGAATGTCTCGTTTCAAAAATCCGTTTGCTGAACTTGCATTCAGGGTATTTCTTAGTTTTATATTGATTCATATTGCTGTTTGGAATAAAAAATATTGTCCTTCTTGTCAGCTGTTTGAGGGCCGATTTTTTTATGGCCAGAAGGCAGTGTGGGGGAGGGGGGAAGGAAGAAATGCAATACATGAATAAATCAAATGGACTTACTTATGGTTCCTTTTAAAACGTTGACCCCACTTTCCTCATATAAACTCAGAGCGACTTACAATAAATAATGCATTGCAACGTAAATGAGACGTTTGTGATATAGTCTGAAATTCAGCTTTTTCCACCAATGCTCTCCATAGATGTTCTTCAGCACATTCAGAACTTGAAGTAACCGAAAAGAGGGCAGGGCTCCTGCAGCTTTAACTCCTTCAGGGGGGTCTTCAAGCTGCAACCTCTGCCATGTGGCTAGTCTAACGGATTCCCTCCCATTTCCTCTCAGTCCCACCAGCTCAACCCTCTGGTGGATTCTGGGATCTATCAATTCCAATGCTCCCCCCTCTCCGACAAAGACTGAGGCCTTAGCTAGACCTAAGGATTATCCCGAGCAAATGGAGGGGTTGTCCCGGCCTGCTCCCGGTATCCCCAGTGTTTCATTTGGATGTACAGCCATGATCCCGAGATATAGGCCTGGTCTAGCCATGGCCTGAGTTCCCATCAGAGGTGGGGAGATGGGGGAAGTTGATCTCTGAACCTGGGCCTCCTGTTTGATAAGCTCCTGGGAAGATTCCTCCTTGACTCCTGGAGAGTCTTGGAGAATTTCCTCCCATACTTCCTCTCTTGACTGGTCTTCTTCATCCTCCTCCAAGTCCGATTCAGAATCCATGCTAGGGAGACCAGCCCTCATCCTGACACCACTCAAGGAAGGGTGGGTTGGTTGCTATATTAGAAACTCTATCTATCTATCTATCTATCTATCTATCTATCTATCTATCTATCTATCTATCTGTTAGAAGTTATATGTGACATATCTCTTCATGTTTCATGGGAGATTTATCACTTTTATTTAGCAGAGAGAAAGATAGCAGCAACAGAATACTTGACCAGATGTTGTATATTAAACTGTTTCTTTATGTTGAGCTTGAAGAAAGTAGTAAAGAATACATCATCAAATAACAGGAGAGACTACAATAAACTACAATAAGAACAGTTAACTGCGTTTTTACAACTGCAATGGAATAGAGCAGAAATCCCCCCTCCCACTTTATACTGGTAGAATGTTTGTTCTATGTAGAATCAGACTATGCATAACGCATCATCAGTATTTCTAACATGCTATAATATGGGGACTGGGTTCTGCTTCTTTTGATATACATGGATGCATTCTAGAGAAGTTGTTTGTGTTTGAAGGCTGATCAATTTCCCGTTCCTGAACAACTGCATGTCATTTATGTTAGATGTGCTATTCGATATGACTATAACAGTACAAAAACAGAAACACACACCCTGCCTTTCTCTTTAAAGCATGTAATTTTGAAAGCACTTCCATTAACTCTGCATAGGCAGGGCTATGATTATGATGCTAGAAGGCGTTCTCTCGCCATATGTCAGGGATGCCCTAAAGTGGGTCATTCAATTCCCAAATGGTGGACATCAAGGAGCATGGTGGAGGAGCGATTGGGCAGGGATTTGGGCAGGTCATGAGAAATGGCCTTTCCCCTTCTCTCCTGTGAGAACCTATGAGCGGGTGAGTTATGTGTGTACATTGTGTGCTTATGGTGAAATGTTAAATTTTACTATACTCCGTTTTCCTAGATGTGCCATCCAGGTGCCATGATAACAATAAAAAATTGGCCTTGCAACCTTCATTTATTCATTTAAAGTAGGAATGCAGAACTTCTTTCTGCCCAAGGGTGAAATTCCATTTTGGAGAAGTTTGGGGGGGGGGCACATTCCAGTCATGGTAGGGTCAAAGGCTGAAGGGGAATGGCCAAAAATACCAGCATATTTTCACATAAAGCTCTAGCTGCCAGTAAGGAAGCCTTCGGAGAAACATTTCAACTTTTCAGAATGGGGAAAAACCGCACAAATGCTGGGAAATCACCAATCGAACAGTGGTTGGGTGAACAGGGATGGGACCAGGGGAAGGGGGAGTGGCTTTCTGGGGAACCCCTAGAAGGCCAGATTTTGCCCTTGGGCCAGAGGTTCCACACCCCTGATTTCAAGCATTTTTACACCACCGCTCAGCCAAAATGGCTCCCAGAGTCACTTCCATACAATCAATAAGACAAGACAGTCTTGGGAATGAGCTCAAAAAACCTGCCCTATTAGTATTTTTTAATGTTTTTAATGGTACTGGTATCATCATAACTTCAAAAATGAGCAATATCCATAGTATAACATTCATTTTGATAATAGCTACTCTGCCCATCCCTGAAATTCCCATGGAGGACCATTTTTTAAATAAATAAATAAATAAATCTGTAGCAATAGAGTCAAATAAAGGCTGATAGTTACACTGATATAGTTTATCTATCTCTGAAGTTAGCCTAATACCTAGATATTTCACTGGCTTATAAGTCCATGAGATTCCATATTTGACGGCTATCATATTCTTAATTTCCAATGGAATGCTAGGTCCCATGTATTCCGTCTCGTAAGCATTAGGATTTATTTATTTTTAGACGTAAGTGATGTTGTAAATGTACTGTGACAAGAGGGTATGGCTTGGATCTGGAAGACCTGGAGTCAATCCCCATCCATGAAGATAAGAATTTCCTGGCTGAATCAGTTTGAGGTCCATCTACTCCAACTTTCTGTTTCCAGTGGTGGACAGATAGGTTCTCCCCTTCCCAGGATATTCACAAGCAGGACATGAAGATGAAATCCACCCATCCTGTGTTATCTTTCTCTAGCGTTTGATAATCCTCTGTAGCGTATATGGAGACAGAGCTGTCATTTGTGCTCTTGCTGAGATTGGTTTTTGAGGTCAAGCTTCTTCTGTACTGTTTCCTCATGAGCTTGCAGATATTTCTTTTAAAATACCGTATTTTCCGGTGTATAAGACGACTGGGCGTATAAGACAACCCCCAACTTTTGAGAAGATTTTCCTGGGTTAAAAAGTCATCTTATACTGGGCGTATAAGACGACCCCCAACTTTTGAGAAGATTTTCCTGGGTTAAAAAGTAGTCTTATACGCCAGAAAATACAGTATATAAGAAAATATGTCCCCCCTCTTTTTTAATGTATACATTCATGTATGCATTTGTGTGTGCTTAAACATGCACATTTTTGGAAGCCTGCACCTATTGACTAAATGATTGTTAAATAAAATCTATAATGTGTGTTTGTGTACATTTTGAAAATGCACACACTAGTCTTTACAGATTTTTCAAATGGGTGCATGTTGTCAAATGCATTTGCTTGTTTGTTTTGCAGAAAGCATTGCAAGCTCAGAAATGTATGGATTTCTGACTGCAAATTGTAGGTCCGTGAGGTCCAAATTGGGTAAATCTGTTTAGACAGAGCCATGAAGGAGCAAATTTCCCACACATCCCTATATTTGAAGATTCCATTTAGTTGTCATGGCTAACAGCCATTGGTAGACCCTATCACCTATGAACTTGTCTAATCATTGCATCTATTCCCTTTTCAAGTCTTCCTGTGCTCATAGAGTTGGTGTCAAAACCTCACAAGAGAAAGGTAGCAGCAGCACACTTGAGGCAACCCTGAAATTTGCAAAGGCGCTAAAAATTATTAGACAAGAACGATTAGAGAAAAAACCCGGGTGGGGGGGGAACCAAACATCACCATAATAATTCAGTGGCAAAGCCTGTTTAGTGAAAAAGAGAAGTGAAAAATCTGACAATGGAGTGGGGAAAGAAATAGAATGGAACTAGCTGGAAAAGAGGATGGAAGGAGGAGACATATAGATATTAATAAAGTGTAGAAAGAACCATCTTATTGTCAGAATACTCACTTCCTGGTTCACACTGAGATGCCCAAGGATGGAACTGAGAGTTGTACATAGACATACAATTATAGAATAGTAGAGTTGCTCAATGCCGGAATCCACCTTAAAGCATCCCTGACAGATGGTTGTCCAGCTGCCTCTTAAATGCCTCCCAGGTGGGAGAGCCCACAACTTCCCTAGGGAATTGGTACTCCTGCTCTAACAGTTAGGAAGTTTTTCCTGATGTCCAGCTGGAATCTGGCTTCCTGTAACTTGAGCCCATTATTCCATGTCCTGCACTCAGGGATGATTGAGAAGAGATCCCAGAACTGAATGTAGATGGGATTAAGTATAATAGTGTCACCAATTCACAGAAACCAAAGTGGAGCAGAGTCCAAGGAAAACTGAGCATGCTCAGTGGGCACAGAAGTGCTGCCTTACTGTTGCAGAGAGAAAAAAGGAACATCTGATCCATGTGTGTGTGTTTGTGTGTGTGTGTGTGTGTGTGTACAAAATAGAGTGACTAGGACGCCGAACAGATGCAATTCACATTGCAACATTTTCTTCTGGGCCTCAGATGTTCTTTTAAGAAGCCATCTAAATCTCAGACCCCAGCATTGGTTAATTCCACACAGTATGGAGAAGTCTTTCCTTTTGCCCATCCTAGGCTATTATTAACTTGGAATGATGCTATGGAGAATATATAAATTCCCAATATGAATGAATGTGAATGCATGAA
The DNA here is from genome assembly GCF_023053635.1 of Elgaria multicarinata webbii. Taxonomy (NCBI): domain Eukaryota; kingdom Metazoa; phylum Chordata; class Lepidosauria; order Squamata; family Anguidae; genus Elgaria; species Elgaria multicarinata. Next base: position 39,405,823 of record NC_086171.1, on the reverse strand, counting down.
TGTTAACATTCAGGGTGATTAACCCAGCTGCATTTCATTTCAGGTGCTGAACCTCTTCCTTGCCTTATTGTTGAGCTCGTTTAGTGCCGATAACCTTTCCGCCCCAGACGAGGACGGGGAGATGAACAACCTGCAGCTTGCGTTTGCACGCATCAACAGGGGGCTTAACTACGTCAAGCGCGCAATGTGGGATTTCTGCTGCAGCGTCCTTCGGCAGCCAAAGGCGACTGCTGAGAAGAAGGCCATGATGAAGCTCGTGGCCCAGAACCCGGCCGTCGTTCACAACTGCATCAACAACCACACTGCCATGGAGTTTGGCAAAGAAGAGGAGAACCACAAGGAGAACCACATCTTCGATGACGGGGCTGAAAGGAACAGGCCGAAGCAACAGGTGGCCAATGACCACAATGATGACTTCATGACCAACCCAAACCTGTCCATCTGTGTCCCCATTGCGGTGGGAGAGTCGGATATTGAAGATGATGAGCAGAGCACATTCACGGAAACAGACCAGGTAAACTCCTGTGGAATTACCTCATTGGGTTTCATCTTATGAAGCGGGGGGTATTCTTGAGTTGATTCTTGAGATGTAGTAAGCCAACCTGACTATATTTGGAGGCCCTCCTGCTCATGCTGTTGAGTGGGAACCCAGACATCTGCCCCAAAGTCCTAGCTTGAGCACCACTGGGTATAAGAAAGTGCCACTCTAGCTCATCCTATAGCACATATCTCTACCCCATGCTATGGGGTGGAAGTGTTCTCAAGTCTACTGAGCCATGGAGCAGGCAATACTCCATCATGGGAAGAAGATACTGTAATATGGTCCTGAACCTATGCAATAGCTACGTTCACAGCTTTCAGGAGTGCCTCAGGTTCCTGGCTGCCTGAGCTACACATGGCAGCCATACTATGGATGGGCCAGCCATGAATAGCTGCAAAGATATGGCCATCTAACATAGGCCACAGCTAGACCTAAGGTTTATCCTGGGATCATCCAGGGTTTGCCCCTGCCTGAACACTGGATCCCCTGTGTGTCACCTACATGAACAGGTTTGACCCCTGGACGATCCAGGGATAAACCTTAGGTCTAGTTATGGCCATAAATTACAGTATTGCCCATGGCTCAATATTTCATTATATCTGAAGACATAAGTGCTGAATTTGAATATTCTTTTAAGATAAACTCCTCTTTGTACATTACTGAGAGGAATATTTGTGATTGTGTCCTGCAATGGCATATCTACCCAATACTGGTTTAATTTAGCAGTAATTTCCTCTCCCTAGGGAATCCTGGGGATTGTAGTTCTGGATTGTAGTTCTGCCTTTGCAAAGTAAGAGATGGGCATTTATTATGTTTTTGGCGGCAAGGAAAGAGGTTATCTTATTGTGAGTCAGTTTCATATATCTTGTGAATGCTTTATGTTTGAGAACCACTACTGTAGAAACGGCGATGTGCATAAATCATAAAATGCAGGAAAGCCTCTATGTATGAAAGCTGAGAAGTGTCTTGGTTCTGTCTGTCTCCTTGAGACTTCAGAGTGGCGAAATTCTTTTCAAGGAACCCCAGAGGCTGAAATATTACTTGGTACAAGCTGATTCCGGAAGCATGTTTTCTAGGAAGACAAGACAGCAAACGAGTCCCTAATCTTGCCTTCCTTTTTGACAACTTCATGTGCTTTAGCCATCTTGGGAGATGCTGGATAGAATAGAATCTTGTGCACTGAAGTGGGAGTTGTCACAGCATTTCTCATCTCCAGACAGTGTTTGCGTTTGTGTTTACTGTGTGAACGCTGACTGTGTGTAAGACCGGAACCCAGGCATATGCATGCCAAAGGAGAAGAGGGAAAAGACATTTGGGGATTCTCTTATAGCCACATTTTGGCAAATTTTGACGTGAGCAATGGCTGAAAGGGCCAACGTGTCATTAGTTCTGTCTGCTTACTCCAGTCTTCCCAACCTGGTCCCCTCCAGATGTGCTGGACTGCTATTCCCAGGGTTCCCAGCCAGCATTGGCCACGTTGGGTGGGGATGATGGGAGTAATAATCCAACACATTTGGACCTATGATATGCACTCCATTCTAATAGAGCAATGGCTTGGCCCAATGGGCCTGGCTAGCGACCTTGTATGAGCTGAGAGTTGCAAACCAACACCAGAAGATCAGGAATGGTGGGCAACTCATCCACCATTTCGCATCTCCTCGCCACAGAACTCTGATGGGTTTGTCCATCTGTGTCCCCGTTACACTGAACCCCTTATGAATAACCACAGAGCACAGTTTGAAGACCGCTGTCCTAATTCTGCAGTCATAGATTACCATTCATTATACAGCCTTGGGCTTGATTTCATAGAATTTGCAGTCCATGCAAATTCCAACGGCTTGGATCGAACCCTTGATTCTGGTTCAGATTGGAGTCTCTTTTTATTCACGTTATTTTAAAGCCTTTGAGAGAACCGTTCCAAAAGCTGTGCAGTTCTGGTGACGAAGAAAAACATGAACAACAGTGCATAATTTAAGGGTTGGGCTGCCAGAGCTAGATGTTTTGAGTGGATACAAGCAGATGCCCCTTGGCAGGGGTCAGTGTCCAGTGCATGGCTGTGGAGGGTGGTGGTGGGAGAGAAGGTGACATTGTGGGCAGGGACAGGGAGTCCAGTTCTGCTTACACTCCCTGCATTAGGCCTTCATGTACCATGACTGTTTCCCACTATAGGATGTGTTCAGACATCGAGTCCTGCCATATACTAGGTCCTGCATCGGCTCAATCCAATAATAGTTGCCCCACCTCATCTGCTGTTTGTGAGCACCAGATGTGGAGGCTGGGGCTCCAATGTCAGTAGTGTGGTGACTCTGCTCCAGATTTCAGTCAGAACTGTAAAGGAGCTATCCATCTTGGATAGCTCCTTTACAGTTCTGACTGAAATAGGGTGACCCTATGGAAAGGAGGACAGGGCTCCTGTATCTTTAACAGTTGCATTGAATAGGGAATTTCAGCTGGTGTCATTTGTAGGCATGTAGCACCTGGTGAAACCTCCTCTTCATCACAATAGTTAAAGCTGCAGGAGCCCTGCCTAGCGTGACCAGATACAAAAGAGGGCAGGGCTCCTGCAGCTCTAACTGTTGTGAGGAAGAGGGAATTTCACCAGGTGCTGCATGCCTACAAATGACACCTGCTGAAATTCCCTTTTCTATGCATCTGTTAAAGATACAGGAGCCCTGTCCTCCTTTTCATAGGGTCACCCTAGACTGAAAACCGGAGCAGATTAATTGCCCCACTGATATCGGAGCCACCAGCCTACAGGGGTTGTTTATGTGCATGCCATTGTTTATTTATCCAGAGCTATGAATGTACCTGGCACTTTACAGCGTGAGCAAAGAAAGCAAAGATGACGTCCCTGGTTCAAGTGGCTTATAATTTAGCATTTGAAAGCGAGAAGCAATGGAAGCAGTGAGAGTAGCCAGAGATAAGTCCAAGCATATACATGCTCAGCTGAGACCAGATGCACGTGCTTTGTACCCCAGCTATCTGTATTGGCCTGCTAAATCTAAAACAGGCAGCAACCACAGATGAGAAAGGATTTTCAGCCAGGATTCCTGCGTTCAACACCCTGCCCACTATATCACCCAGTTTAATGTTTCTTCTCAGATGCACCCCACTTTTTGAAAACTACCGGGGTGGGGGTGGGGGTGGGGGCAGCTCAGTGAACCACGCTTGTTTGTCTCTTGTTTGGAAAGAAGCATTTAACAGTGTTAAACAGCATATGCTGAGTTTTTTAACTGACCCCGGAGTAGTTGTTTTTAAATGGATATTGTCTGTTTTTGTTTGTATTTAATGCTTTTTATGGTTTAAAATTTTGTATATTTCTTTTTAATGTTCACTGGTTTTAACTTTTGTAAACCGCCCAGAGAGCTTCAGCTATTGGGGGTGGTGGTATATAAATGTAAATAATAATAATAATAATAATAATAATAATAATAATAATAATAATAATAGAAGTGGGAATCCATAACAGAGAATCAGTATTTATTTTTTCATTGTACACTTCACAGTTGTTACTCAAAGCAGTGTATATGTGTGTGTGTGTTGTTTTTTCTCACACCAGCCCTCTCACATGGCCTCTCTTTTTTGTGTCCAAATACAAAACAGTAAGCATCCCTAAAATATTCCTAATAGTTGTACGATCAAAGAATCCCTCCTAGTAATGAGTTATTATTTCCTTTGAAATATATGTGTCACCGTCTCCTTACTGCTCCCCTGCCCGGCTCCATCACCCTCCAGAATAGCTTCATCTACTGCAAGAAATCCTTTGTTGAGGGAAACCCAGTGACTTTGGTAGTGATGGTTGATATTATTGGCTGGGTAGAATGATGTCACTGCTCTGGATGCTGGCTTGCATTTCGATTCTCTGGGAGGATCTCTTCTCGATCCTCCCAGAGTGCAGGACACGGAATAATGGACTCAAGTTAAAGGAAGCCAGATTCCAGCTGGACATCAGGAAAAACTTCCTGACTGTTAGAGCAGTACGACAATGGAATCAGTTACCTAGGGAGGTTGTGGGCTCTCCCACACTAGAGGCCTTCAAGAGGCAGCTGGACAAGCATCTGTCAGGGATGCTTTAGGATGGATTCCTGCATTGAGCAGGGGGTTGGACTCGATGGCCTTGTAGGCCCCTTCCAACTCTGCTATTCTATGATTCTATGATTCTATGAACCCGGTTGCTATTGGTTGCTTTAGTATAGATGTCGCCAACCTGGTTGCTATTGGTTGCTTTAGTATAGATGTCGCCAACCCGGTGCCCACTCGATGGCCTTGTAGGCCCCTTCCAACTCTGCTATTCTATGACTCTATGATTATATAGAGTGTTTTTCTTTCTTTTTGTTTTAAAGTTGGTTCTAGGCAAGGAGTTTGAACATATTGTAGGAAAGCCCTTTTTTTTTTTTTTACTCATCTGCTGTCTCGAGCCTACGTGCTTGTTGACTGCTGGCCAACACGCCGTATTCTGTACGGCATTAATTAATACTTATCTCTCCAACCTCCAGCAGCGGATCTTTGTCGGCATTCCTACATCTGTCTGATAAGAGAAACAAATCTAACATCTTGATTGCTCTTGGTTGGGTTATTTTGTTTGTTTTTGTATGGCTCCATTAGCAGATTTACTTCTGTTCCTGGCAGTGGGAAGAGGAAGGCACGGAGCCATCTCACATAACCACAGGAGGAAAAAGAAATGTCATCAGAATGGAGAACAGAAAGTGTTTGTTTGTTTAGCTAACAATAAAGCATAAAACAAGCACTGTTTTAAAAACAGCCGCTGTAGCATACTCTTAGATAAAACAAAAATACAGCTGCAGATTAAAATAAATCAGGTCACCAAAAGGATAGCAAAGTTGGTACCAGGTGAGCTTCCCCTGGGAGAGTGTTGCACCCTGGTGAAAAAGCCAGTCTCTGCTCACCACTGAATCTCAGTCTGGTGGGAGATTCAGGATAAATAAAAGGAAGGACTTCTTCACACATCACATAGTTAAATTGTGGAATTCAATCTGGGTGCCTTTAAAAGGGGGTTGGATAAATTCCTGGAGGAGAAGGCTATCAATGGCTACTAGCCCTGATGGCTATGTGCTACCTCCAGTATCCGAGGCTGTAGGCCTTTGTGCACCAGTTGCTGGGGAACATGGGTGGGAGACTGCTGTTGCACCGTGTCCTGCTTTGTTGGTCCTTGACCGATGGCTGGTTGGCCACTTTGTGAACAGAGTGCTGGACTAGATGGACCCGTGGTCTGATCCAGCATGACACTTATGTTTTTATGTTCTAGTGGCCGAGAAACCTTGACTGTCCAGAAAGATGTTTCAAGCTGTATCAGCAGATCACATACCGTATTTCTTCGATTCTAAGACGCCATCGATTCTAAGACACACTCCATTTTTAGAGCTGTTTATTTAGGGGGAAAAGTGCGTCTTAGAATCGAAGAAATACGGTAGTTGTGCCCAGAGCCATGGGTTCCTGGTTTGTAGGCCATCTCCAGACAGAATCTAACCTAGTATCAAATTCAAAAGATTCAAGAAGAAATTCGTAAGACCATAAAGAAATAAGAGTCGCTTACAAAGCATGGCTTGAATTCAGCCTTCACAACAGGGCGGTTGCACCGGATCTCTGCATTGCTTCCTTCCGCAGGTAGGATTTGCTGTCATTCACCCAAGAAATGAGGCAAAGTGGGTAGATGGGTCTGCGTTTCTTAATGAATATTCCTGCCTGACATCCATCACAGAGAAACCCACCATTCTGCCCCCAGATTCTTTCCCAGGGGGATTTCTGTAACGAAGTAGATTTGTCTCAGGAGTCACTGCTGATATAAATCAGGGCAGGCAAAAGAAATTCAGATATATGCGGAGGGAAGTCCAGAGCAAAAGAGCTATTCCCCATACACGGAGAGGAATCCATCTTATTACAAGGCCGCTTGCCAATGTGATTAACCTATTACCCCAAGGAGCTCAGAATGCTGATGTACCGGTTGCCACAGTTCCCCCAAAGCATGGCTCAACATAAACGATCCATTACCAAAGCCCACTAAAGAGCCCTGTTTGATTCAGGTTTGCCAAGGGGTGTTTAATGGAACCGATTAATGGCACCTTTTTCCATCCCACCCAAAGACTCTGCTAGGAGATTGTTGCCTTTGGGAGATGTTTTGCTTCGGGGCTTCTTAGTCGCTGGGTCTCATTGTTGGTGGCACAACATGTCTGTCAAAACTTCTATGAATCTCAACCTGCACTTGAAGCAGCTGCTTGTTAGGTTGCTAGATGGAAGAACAGTCTCGTGGCCTGCAATCTGTTTTAAAGAGGCTAGTGGAAGGCCTATATTAACCGTTACTTCCAAAAAAAATTAGAGCCGGACTCCCGGCTGAATGTTTCCCCATAATTAAGTTGCAAAGTGACAACTCACACAACATTCTATTGCGACAGCCCTGCAGTGAGTATGGACATAATTGTGGTGGGCATTTCGCAGGGAAGGTTGAGGCACATCATCTGGAAAACCTAGCACAGAGGTGCAGAAGAACCCCTTTCAGAATTTCAGAGAAGCGCTCAG